>NC_060121.1:587559167-587881042 GCF_021461395.2 Schistocerca americana
GTAACAGTCTGAAAGTGATTCAACAAATCCTCTGCCAGGCACAAAAGTGTGAATTGCAGAATAGACATGGAGATGTAGGAGGAAGGTGTTGTAGCACCTCCACTATTTTTTGGCACTACTGAGTAAAACTGTTAATGCCACAGCTGTCGCAAATGGGCCACGGGTTCCACTCCAGGTGAATAGTGGTTCCAAAACACCACTGCAGCTGATGCAGCAATACCATGAGACAATTTCTACACTGCTGATCAGGGGCTGTTGCTCACAGTACTACCAATTCAGCACAAAGGCACGCCAATCACAGCAACGGCACTTTAGTTGTCACACATACTATCTGCCACCTTGTTTTGGTGTACATGGTTAGAAGTAAGTACCTCACCAGAAGAAATACCCATCATCTCTAGCCAAAGTATTCATAGCCTAGCAGTACCTACTACGACGCGACGTCCACATCAGATGAAGGGGTGACGTGGCTCTGTAAGCAGCCATTACAGACTTGTGCTCCATCACTGATGAGCCGACTACTGGGGCTGAGTCCGTTCCTGGGGACTTGATGCCTTCCAGCTGATGGGCCTCATCATGCACACTTCACCCAAGTTGGACTCTTGCCTTGGAGGACAACAGTTTATGTCCAGGGCAGTGCAGATCCCCAACTGCGTATGTTTGTGCAGGCAAACTGTCACTGCATTCCAGTGCTCTCAAGAGTGGGCTCCACTGCTAGAGCCTGTCTACAGTTACAAGAACCATGACAGGCTTCTGCATCTGCAGGCATGCCCTGCACCAAATTGCAGGGCCTCACCAGGCGGTGCACATGCTTTGATGTACGTCCTGTGTCAGCAATCCCACTCTGCACCGACATCAAGCTGGTCACTGGCCAGTTGCTGCCTCAGTGATCACTGCCCTCACTGCTGTCAACACATGCCCAACGAAATGTAGCCACTACAGGTTGATGCTATGAGTGTTGTAACTTGAAATTCAATAAAAACTTTGACTACTAATGCTGTGCGCATATGCTACCATTGCTGACATTCTGACAACACGCTACCATCACAACCCAACTGCTGAGTTAGAGACTAACCACTACAGTTTATAAAGGTTAATAAGATTTGTGATTTAGTTTACACATATTTCAATAGTTGTCCTTTTTTCTTTTTAACAGATCATCTGATGCTGACTTGGGAATATGTCAAAACTAATTATGGCACCATTTGTGACATTAGGCTGAAATATTTATTAAATGAAAATAAAATATAAGATTTTCTGTTGAAAAATCAAGTTAAAGATAGCCCAATTAAGAAGAGTAGCATTCTCTGTAATAAATTTTTATTTTTAGAGTATGTAATGCTGCAGCTTGGGTTGTACATCAGGGCTAAGGTACAGATCAGAGGGCAATTTCCTACAGTAACAAAATGACAGTTTTGATAAGCTGTCTAATATCAAATAGCCCCTTCTTTGATACCCTTAAGATTGAGAAATATGTTTCACATATTTCCCCATCTCATTTCACACAAGATAAACCATTATACCTTTTTATCAGGTTGCCTTCCATTCGGAAAGTGGGTGCACTCAGTGACTTGTTATGTGACTTATAAATTATAGAGTGCAGCAATCAGTTGCCCTGTTTTCAATTTTATTACGCAAATCCAGATTTCAGCTAGTAGCTAGCCATTCTCAATGCAGTATTTTCTATTCTCAATGCAAGTAAATTCCTGAACAAGAACTTACATGTATTGAGAATAGAAAATAGTGCATTGAGAATGGCTAGCTATTAGCCAAAATCTGGATTTGCGTAATAAAATCTAAAAAAGGACGACTGATTGCTGCACTCTATAATTTATAAGCATTATACCTTTTCTCCTGCATTCAACAGTGATCTTTTATCCTGAATTTTGTTCCCAAGACTTGTTACACAAACCTTCCTCTGACCCCTTGATACAGTTCTCAAGAATGTGTTGAATAATGCTTACCTAACATCAGGTAGAATTAAACAAACAGTCAAGCATTTTGCAAAGAAATTTACACTTCTTGCACAAAATTGTACTGGCTTTTCTCTGCCAGTGGATGAGTGCACCAATCCTGAGTCTGCTAAGCAATAAACATATATTCATGGGGTCTATGCCAGTATTATCATTTCATTATGATAAGTGGAGGTGGTGCCCACAAAACATGCTATAAAAGGGCACACATTTTTGAATTTGTATGAGGGTTTGTTGCTCCCTGCTTATAGATTTGCAGCTGTTAAGGTTCTATGAAGCACTGATGTTGTGGTACTTTATGAAAACACATTGAAATCGTGCTCCACTTTTCTATAACAAACTGTTAACTGGATAACAGTTTGAAAGATTTTTTTAAAAATATATATTACGAGTGTTTGAGATTCACTCTCAATTTCTACTGATGTGAACAATGTGGGAATTGAAGTAGAGATCAAACTAATGCTCAGAAATGTAAAATTGTGTACTTCACAAACCAAAAAATGTGGTATCCTATGACCACAATATCAATGAGTCATAATTGGAATCTGTCAACTCTCTGTGTGTAACAATCCGTGTTGATACGAAATGGAATGACCACTTAGGCTCAATCATAGGTAAAACAGATGATAGACTTTGGTCCATTGGTCAGATCTGTGAAAAATGCTGCTAGTCTGCAAAAGAGATAGCTTACTACACTATCATGTGAATAAGTCTAAAATTTTGCTTGAGTTGGTGGGACCCATACCAAACAGAACTAATGGGGGATATTGCACACATAGAACAGAGGGCAACAAGAATGGCTGAAAGTTCGTTTGACTAATGGGAAAGCATCACAAAACTGATGAAAACTCTGATCTGGCACAAAAGGAGAAAAGTGCTAACTATCCCATGAAAGCCTACTTAACAATGTTTCAAGAATCAACATTGTGAGAGGACTCCTAGGTATCTATCCTTTATGGGTAATGAAGACATGATTAGATTAATTAGAATGTGCACAGATGTATTTAAGCAGTCATTCTTCCAGCACCCCATAAGTGAATGAATCAGGAAGACACCCCAATATTTGCTACAATGGGGGAGGGGGTAATCTCTGGCAGGCAAGTTTCCAGAGAATAGATATTATTTTTCATTTTCTTACACTGAGTGTCAACTACTGGTGCATGTACCAAATACTTATATAAGAAAACCTGGAGACAGCAATGAACATTAGCTATTACATCATAAGTACTTACAGTAGTGGTTATTTTATCACATTCTGTATATGCAATGCTAGATTAACTTCTAACTTAAGAACAATGTCTTGGATTCTGTCTGCTACGAGTTTTCAGGCCTATCATAGTGATATCTGAATTTTGTAAGCAATCTTCTCCATAGATCAGGTACTTCTGTAAGAATTCTTCAAGAGGAACACAGTGTGTCAATTAATTTCCTGCCAGCTAGATTTATCTATTATTGCTGATTATAATGCTTGAATATTTGACTGTTGTAACTGACTTTAATGATTACTACCTACAGTGTAATCAAACTATACGAGATCTATATATTTTCTGAGAAATATTACATTTGGTAAAGAAAGTTCTGCCAGAATGTAAATAATTTAGGGGTGCAAGAGACAATTCACTGACCACCAGAAGCATTAGTTCATGAACAGGAACACTAAAAAGCATGAAAACTTTGCTAGTTTTTGGACAAATCCTTTAATGAGAATTAGTTTCAAATAATTATATATTGTCAAACTGAATTCATCAGGCTATTTTATTTTAATCCCCTCCCACACACACACCTGTCCAGCTACAGTGTACTGGCATTGTGTTTTCAGCTTGTGCAATGCATCTGCTCAGTGTGTGTGTGTGTGTGTGTGTGTGTGTGTGTGTGGAGGAGGGCAGAACGGGGGGAGGGAGAGGGAAGTCACTTGCACAGTGTACTCCTTTTTTCGTATTTCTGTTGACGACTCAATGTTTCTAATATTTAGTGATGCTGCTTCCTCTCCTATTAAAAATTCACAAAAATCTTAGGGTGAAAGCTACCAATGTTACATGCTGTCTTTTATATTTATATATTCTGAAAACAGAAACAGTAAATTCCTGTTTTTATTGGTGACCTAATGGGTTTTGTCTGTAATGACATTCTCAATCCAATCTTATCTCTAAGCTGATAACCCATAAGGATGTAGAGTATTTTGTTTATTCACTGCCAGTGTGGGACTGATTCAAGTATTTTATAGATATAAAAAAGGGCTGTTGTTGTCGACCTACAGACATTATGTAAAAATAAAGCTAACTGAGTTTCAAACAATTATAGATTGTAAAAGCGAATTTGTCTGGCCATATTTTTGTCACCCCCCCCCCTCCCCAAACACACACACACACACACACACACACACACACACACACACACACACACGTTTTATTACTCTATATGAGGATTCATAGGTTTGAATATAATCAGTAAATTTCCCAAAAATTGGAATGCTTGTGCCATTTTCTTGTCACTAGCGACCTTCAATTGTTTCAGCAATCTATGATGGTACAGGTTGCATTGTTTAATCATAAAGAATGTAATAAAAGCAGAGACCATGATACAGTCTACTTCTGTGTCACAATGTTTGATATGTGTGGATAGCAAAACCTAGTCCTGTAGTAGGAAGCTATAAATCTATTACCTGCTACAAAGAGGCCTAATCCAATTCTAATGGATAAATCAATAACAACATAAAACTTGATGTCTTGACGTATTACAGCAATCAACAAAGTGAAATGGAGATGCCACACCTAAAGAGTAGACACTATATTGTAGGAAACTTGTGCATTTGATGAAGAGGACATTGTTAGTGATTAAGGTATTAATGCCACAGATGTTTCAGTATTCTCAAGATTCAGAGTGTATGAATATTTCATCCTTGCATTAGTGTGTGTGTGTGTGTGTATATATATGAACTTTTCACTAACCTCCTTTTGGGAAATTTCCAGTTTGTACTGCAACTAGGTTACTTTTGGCGGAGCCTTTAAAGTTCTTAGTATAATATACCAATAATAATTATGCATGGTTTGTGGAAAAAAGTTAGTTTAAAATATGTTCTCTCTACACACCTTTTCAGAGTTCATATTTGGTAGAAGAACAATTATCCTCATCTGTACTATTAAAAACATGCAATCAGATTTCCAAATGTATTTTGTTACACAAAAATGTCAGAGTGGAGATAACAGAACTTACCATTTATCTATGGAAATTAATTTATGACTGCATGCACATGCCCGTCTGCAAAGCAATCATATCTAGATGAAATCTCTATATACAGTGTATTCAGATATTGTAGAAAGGGTTCTCTAAGAAGTCTTACCATGCACTACATACTACATATCGACAGTTTCCATTATTTACCTCTTTAATGGCTGTGACAATTCTTTGTCCAACCTCTGCATCAATACTGTTATGTCTGTCCACATATTTCATAAGTTCATCTTTTAACTCTATTTCAGGAGCATAAAGGCCATCATCATTCGTCAGTGCCACACTGCTTATGGTACATATGGGAGGATACCATGGGAGGCTGTGTTCTCTTCCAGGAGCCAAACCAATGAGAGAATTGAGATATTTTGATGGCCTGAAATTCAAAATTGTGTCACTTTTTAAAAATGGAATAAAGTAACATGAAACAATGCCTTTTTAAATCATAGGACAACACAATGGTGCTCAGAACATATATGTAACAAAAAACTGAAAGCATTCACAGTGGTAATGGGAAATAACAGATGTAGAAAATTTTTACAAACAGCAAGTTGTGGGTAGTATGCTCAAATACATTTTTAATGTGAAAAAACAGGTTTTTTTTTAATCTGTGTTTCTTGGTTCAACACTTTGGCCGAAAGATGATGAAAAACCTTCCCCACGAAACAATTTTTTATGTAGCAACTAGTTAGAGAACACAACACAAAACTTATTGAAAAAAATGATCATTGACCTAACAACAAAAACACTACAGTGGTGAATACTATTTACTTATTGACAGAATCAATAAATCACCTGCAGCGTGAGACCTAAAATTCGAAAGTTAACTTTGAAGATGAATTCACGACATACGTTTTTTGTGTCTCAGGTGATATTCTGCATAACAATGCACTTCCTGCTGTGAGAATTACCTTTAGTTAGGAAGGAAAATAACATCACTTGGTATGAGATCTGGACTATGAAAGGAACGTTTTCAAAATATCACAATAAAAGGTTTGTAATGCTTTTGTATGCCACATACGATCTCTTGGCAGACAATTACATACTGTAAACAAATGCCCTGAGACACCAAATCATTTTGCAAAATGAGTAGTGCGCCACTGATGTGAATAAAAGTCATCCTTTTTGCCAGAAAAATGTGCCCTATGAGTCTTGGGAGTAGGGTAGAAATTTTTAGTTTTTCTTTGCTGGTGAGAGAAAGGGTATTCCACTGACTGTCACTTATTTTCTTATTTTCACATAGATGTTAAGCTTATGAGATTTACTGCCTGTCACAATGCAGTCAGAATGTTCTCACATCAAAAGGAAAATTAAAATTATGAGATGCCCAATTTCTGGCAAGTACTTATTTTCTGGAATTCTTTAGTACTGTCAACAGACACACGTAAAAGTACATAAAAGCACAGGGGTGTCGTGCATGAAATAGCGGTCAACAGCCGGCGACACCACTGTGGTGTTGTGCACGAAATAGCGGTCAACGGCCGGCAACACCACAGTGGTGTTGTGTGCATAGTATCGTGCAGTGGCTGGCGACAGCACTTTAGTATCTTTTGTATTCTGTTGGTGTTTTGTTTAGGTAACAGTAAGTTACACACATCATCAAGTTTTTTGTTTTTATGAGTACTTGTGCTCTTTCATTATGGCAGACGAAAGAGACGATACAATTATTTACGATGAATGTGTGGAGCAAAACGTGGAGGTTGCTACTACATCGCGTACACCTCTTCATGATCTGGTTGACAGACTTTCCTGTCACATAAAGCAACACCAACCAATAGGCATATATATTTCCAAAACGAATAAACGATAACAAAGAAACTGCCATGTACGCCCCCCCCCCCCCCCCAAAAAAAAAAAAACAACAACAAACTTAATGTGCAAGTCTTGTGGAGTTGCATTACATCTTTATTAAAGAGAAATACTAAGTATCAAATACAATGCAAATAAACAAATATATGAAACAAACAAATTCTGTATTTATTTATGTACGTATATCTTCGAAATTTTATGAAAGTATGGAAACAGGGTTGAGAACTTATGAGAACAAATGATGAGATTAGTAAAAAGTAAGAATTTAAAATCTTTTGATAATGTCATGAACGGCCGGTGATAAGCGAAGTAATCCGAATTAGTGCTGCCGGCACCAAGCAAATAAATTTGTACAAGATGTGTGGACAGCAAATGTTAAGTGCACTATTCTTCTCCTCCTCTTAATCCATCTTTACTTCTCCCTCTGTCCACATTATCTTCAAACTAAAATTAGTACTTTGCTTATGATTTACTTCCTTGACCTCCTGCTGTCTCCAATTCTCCCCCTTCATCTTTATCTACTCTCATTCTCATAACAGGTGAGTGTCTCACCCTAGGGTCTTAGTGTCCTACTCTCCTTTTAAGCTTCCCCAACCTATCCCTCTTCTCTCCCCAAGGAGGGAACTAATAGTTCTGAAAGTTAGGTTATTTTCATGTACTTTTCATCTATTGGTAGTCCCAAAAATCTTCACCTCTTGCAGTTAATTACTGGCCAGAAATTACAACTCGTAGTTTTAGACTTCTTTTGAATAAAATTAATAGGACTTTTACTTAACAGTTCATTTGTTGATATCACGGAGACTTGCCCTGTTTTGAATATGAAATTGATGGCTGTCTTATGTGGAAGTTCATGATTTCATACCCAAATCAGAAAATACTTCATACTGATAAGGTTTTTTAAATTAGGTATGGACTGATTGTGTAGTCTCCTAGAATTCCAAAAAAAATATGTTCACACTCCACTGCCCTTGATGTTCAACCTGCCAGTGCTGCTTTTTTGTGGCTCAAAAATGCATTTTTATTCCATTTAGCTTTCCATGATTTGAATACATAGCTTCATCAGTAAAGAGAATTCTTTGCTCAAAGAACCTATTGTACTGATGCTGCATCAGAAATGAGAATCAGGGTTTCATGTATCTGCTGCAATCCTGCTGGTTAATATACTGATGAAGTGACATACATTTGTGAGCAATATGTGAACAAAGTTGCACTGACTTATTCCAGAGACATTTGCTAGTTCTTTGGAGTCAACATGTGGATTATGAGTAACAGCAGCCAGAAAATCTATTTTGTTCACTGTGATTGTTGCAGACTTGCTCCTTACTCTCTGCATAGTATTCCAGTGGCATTAAAATAACAATGTTTGCACATTCACCAAATGTCATTCCTGTTGGACACCATCTATTGGGATACCTTTGTATGCACAACAAAAGTGTCCTCTCTGCATTTCTTCTGAACTCTCTGTAAGGAAGCAGCATATCTATTTTCTCTTGGTTTGTGGAAAAACATTTAATTTTTCAAGCTAATCACTGCCTGACACACATTATAGTGTGTAAATGCATTAACCAAACAGAAAACATGATATTACAAACTGTTTGTCCTATTTGGCATAATGTTCTTGAATAATGGCAAGGACTTCATTTTGCAAATGCCAGTTCAACACTGCTTAAAGTAAATGATAATTAATGACCGTCAAAAGTAAATATCACAAGATATAATTATAATGCACAATATACTAAAAGGTAAACTATCCTTCTTTTTGCATACATTAGCAAAATAAACTCATAACTTGTTTATTAATCTGAAAAATATCAGGATCAGGTTATTTAAACTACACACATGGGCACACTAGAATTCACTTCACTTATGTAATTGTCTCATAATATGTACAATGCTCATACCATATCAAGTCAGGCAAATCATCATTCCAATTTTCAAAATGGTCAAATGATCAAACCGAAGTGAGTTTTTTCCATATGAATTAATTAATTTTATAATTTCAGGAAGTCAGCAAGTGGACATGAGGAATGGAAAAAAATCCCTAAACAGCACTGATTATAGCAATTTTGGATCTCTAGTTTTCAAGGCAGAGATAATAAAGTGCACAAAGTATACACTTATAAATGATATATTATAACATGAATGACACAGACAGACTAGAAATCACATTTCATCTGTGCATCTTCTATATCAGTACCATTGCAGTGCAACACACTGTTTCCTTCTTACCCAATGTGACATATTTCTTTATTTGGATATGAAATCATGAACTTCTGTGTGGAACAGCAACTGGTTTCATGCTCAAAACAGAAATTCTATATTCTAAATATTGTAATTGCCCCAAATCTACTAATAAGATTTTGAAGAGTGAAGTGCTGTTGAATTTGTCTCTTTCACAACTATGATACTACCAGCAGAAATTACTATATTTCTACTTCAATGAAAAGAGACTACATGTTGTTTAGTGAGGACTTGCTCACAATTCATCTGAGTAAAAACAGAATTACGACATCTTAAATGGTTCTGCAAATACTTAAGGTGAACAGCTTAACTGAATCACCCTGTACAGTGTTCCTTATGGGAGATGGCTTATGTTAATTCAAGAAATGTATCCAAGAATGACAAATCTTAGAAACAAATGCAAACAAGTTTATGAATTCAGCTACCTGTTAGGTTACTAATTTAAGTCTTCTGGCATGAAGTATAGTAATGTAAATTAATTATAGTTCTTTTAGAAGTAATATCAAAGGATCAGAAAGAGGTTTCTGTGATAGTTACATGTAATGGATGAGCAACAAATTTTGTTGCAAGAAAGGTTTAGGCAACAACGCAATTACCATTCTCACTAAAGGAATAAGTCTGCTACGTTACATGAAAATATTAAATTTGCAATGATGATGAATTTCTGCTTTGTTGCTCTTTGTGTGTGGCAATCATCATCATCATCATCATCATCATCATCATCATCATCATCATAATACTTATACTTTGTTTTTGTTCTCATTCTTTTGCCCTTTACTTCACTTTCCTTTGTACATCAGTTCTCTTCACATGCTCTCACAATAATTCCCTGCAACAGTTTGTCTTGTAATGTTTCACTGACTGCTGTGTATTTTGTTCTGTTCCATCTTGTGATTCCCACACTGTTCGTAAAGAATATAACTTTGCAAACTTGTGCAAGGTCCATTCAAAAAATCCCGAAACATTCATAATTTTGTGCCAATTGTGTATTGGAGCAAAATGTGGTTGGCATCCTTGCCCACACCTGTATTTAAAGTGTAGCTGCCAGAAGTTTCACTGTTGTATGTCTGTTGGTTATAGTTCAGTGCAGTATTGAATATAATGTTGTGTCACATAGTTTGTGAGTTTTGAGATGGCAGAGTTAGACAAGCAAAGTGGCTGAATTAAATTTTGCATGAAACTCAAGAAAACCTTTACAGAGACGCACCAAATGATGCAGGAAGCCTATGGTGATGAGTGTTTAAGCCGTACTCGGTGTTATGAATGGTTCACATGGTTTAAAAATGGATGGATGGAAGTTAAAGATGACCCTCATTCAGGACACCCTTTAATGTCTACCGACAATGTTCAGGTCAGGAACATCAATGAAATTGTATATGCCAATTAAAGACTGAGTGTCTGAGAGATTGCAGAAGAATGTAACATTTCAGATGGATCATGTCATGAAATCCTGACACAGCATCTTGGAATACATCATGTTGCTGCCGAGTTTGCCTCATGGCTCATGAGTCTCCAACAGGACCATGACTAGTAAAGCACTAAATTTTTTAACCAGTTCTCAGGTTCAGGATAGCTTAATCTTTTTCTTTATAGTTTTATTACCCACAGTTTTGTTCTTTAAAACTTCCAATACCATCTTTCTATGCACACCATCAAACACTACTTTTACAAACACATACATCCACACTCATAATAGTGATCTTGTAGTTGTACTATCACAAAAAATAGGTCTACTGTGGATCTTTCTGGTCTGAAACCATATGGCTTTTCATGTATCACCTTTTCTTTCCTGCTCTGTTAGCTTCCTTCAAATATTTTCCTGAATATCTTTGCACAGCGGCAAACCACTACAATTTCCCTATAACTTTTCCAATCTTTCTGATTTCCTATTTTGAAAATAAGTACCGTATTTACTTGAATCTAAGCCGCATTTTTTTCCGGTTTTTGTAATCCAAAAAACCGCCTGCGGCTTAGAATCGAGTGCAAAGTAAATGGAAGTTCTGAAAAATGTTGGTAGATGCCGCCAGAACTAACTTCTGCCTTCGAATATATGTAGCGCTACACAGGCATACTTTGCAGGCACAAAGATAAATACTGGCGCCAAAACCTCTGCGTCAGTAAATAATTTTTTTTTAAAAAAAAGGTGTAAGACGAGCTTTTTTCTCCGCCCCGAGTTTCGACCACTGCATTTTCATACATTATCCAACGAAGTAAATACAAATTCCGTGTTGTTTATCTTCGAATGTAGCAGCATTTCAATGTACTACGAAAATCCGACTGGCAAGACAATTTGGGATGTATGTCAATATGGCCAACTCTACGTTCTGAATTTTTTCCTACCTGTGAGAAGAGATGGTTGCTAATAGGAACTTTTATGAATTGCGAATCACATGCAGTATTTTCTTCAACATAAGAATAATACGGATTTAAACATTTTGCCATGTATTCTTTCGTGTTTGCTGCTATCTCATTTAAATCCTGTCTACCTAATAACCTACAAAACTAGTGTGAGACAGCAGCAAATCCGGAAGAATATACATATCATGTCATGTTTATATTCGTATTATTCTGATGCCTAATAGTGATACAGTCAGAAATGAAGCACGGCAATTGACTAGATTTTTAAATCTAAGATGACTAATTTCTGTGCAGAATGTGATGTACAAAAGAGGCGTCTGCAAAGATTTTCAAACGGAGAAAAATTTTAGCTAAACTGTCGTTCAGAACATCTATCATACGCAGTCTATTATTTGGTTCTTGTTGATCATTATCAAAGAAAGCAGCAGTATAATTAACAACAAATAGCAGTCTCTTGCCATTGTTTCGCTAATGAGACAATTCCTTTCTTTTTTTTATTGTAAGCGGTGGTAGCGCGCACGTAAGCAAGCCATGCCGCGAGTGGCGACAGGTCGTAAACACTTACTATCAGAATGCGACAAACAATACATGACACAGTACAATAATGCATTTTCAGCCTAGAGTGACGTAAACACCTATAACAAAGAGAACGGCACTTATCAGATCAAAGAAAAATAAGCAACCCATTCAAACCAGACGAAGCACGCCTGACGCATAGCAATGGCTACCTGGTAAAGCTTAACTTCTAAGCTTACGACTCGAACCAAACTACTGTAGCTGTATCGTCATTTATTCTACCTAAATTGTGTCTCATATTACAATAGACCAACTTTGTTTCGATTTGGAGGTGCGGCCTAAAACTTTTCTCTCCCCTTGAATTTCGAGTCTCAAATTTCAGGTGCGGCTTAGATTCGGGAAATTTTTTTTCGCTTGATTTCGAGTCTCATTTTTCAGGTGCGGCTTAGATTCGAGTAAATACGGTAAGTTAATAATACCTCTTTTCCAGTGTTATAGTCTCTGTCTCTCTCAGTGGTGTAGCCAATGCTTTCCTACTTCTCCTGCTGTATTCATCGTATCAAGACAAAGTTCATTTAATCCTGGTGCCTTCCTTCCTTTCATTTAACTTAACATCCATTCCATTTCTTCTCACATAAAGTCCCCTGCTTTCCCAAGAGTTCTACATAGTATCACTCGTCTTCTTTTCAGCATTGGCTGATTTCAGGTTTTGCAGATTCCTAGAATATTTTCACCATTATACTTTTATTTCATTCATTTTCATGCTTGTTTCATTTATCATACTAATTGTCTCTGTTCAGCCATACCTTTTTCTTTTGTCCTGTAAAATACCACCTTGTTTCCATCACCATTGTTCATTCTTCCCTCAGTTGTTTCACCTTTGTCATCACTTTCTTTGCATTTTCCTGGTATTATATTTTTTCGTTGTTTCTATTGATTTATTTTGAAATGATAGCCTTAAAGTCTTTTTCTTTTCCCCTCTACTTCTTATGTTTTAACCTTGCATGAAGTGTTTTCTCCCATCTCATTTTTTTTCACACACTCTTTTTGCTGCTGCTACCATTATCATTTTTGGACAGCTGCCATTCCTCCTCCCCTGATATTATCTCATGTCTACATACTTAGCCCACAACCTACCATACGGTGAATGGCAGAGGGTACCTTATACCACTACTACTCGTTTCCTTCCTCTTCCACTTGTAAATAGAATGAGGGAAAAATGACTATCTACATACCTACAAACCAGTCCTAATTTCTCTTATCTTCATTATCCTTACATAAAATGTACTTTGGCAGCAACAGAATCTTTCTGCAGTCAGCCGAAAATTCTAGTTCTCAGTTTCTGAATCATGACATAACCGCAATAGCTTATATCTCTCTTCATATATATGTTTTGCACACACTCATGGTGTCCCAATGTCTCGTTGTACCACTTATTTGTGGTAAAATGAGCATGTAGATCATTCAAAACCATGCAGTGGAGGGGGGGACCAGGAGGCTAGTGAGGCAGAAGTACCGTGGGCCTGATGTCTGACGAAATAGAACTCAAACACAAGTTTTAAAGCCTGCACCTTTGATTTTGAACAAAAGGCCTGAGAGTTGAGGCCCTTACTGAACATGCAGAACATTTTTCCTTATATAACTAGTGTTTAAATTAATGCAAAATACCATAGTTTTAAATGTAAGGCACAACCAACACACCAGACTATGTTTGTGGAAGTGTTATAATATTTATGAACGTTTTTAATTTCCATCAATTGATACCCGGTAATAAGAGATATAAAAAAAATTAATCAACATAAAGAGATTGTTTCTATCCATATCGAACATATATGTTACATAATATGTACAAGCATGCATGCACGAATTTTGAACTTCACACCCCATCAAATTACTGTTTTGCATACTCGATTAGCTGCATCACTTGTTAAGACACGTGTAAAACTTTTTTGACTATGTTCATATTACAATAATATAAGCATTTAAAGCATATTCATTAGTAAGAATTAAATGTCTCAAAACTATTTTTGTGTTGAGTAACATTTAATTACACTCCAATTAAAAGTGTTAAATACATAAAAAGTTTAATTGATTGACATTTACAACTTTTATATTTGATACTTTCTTCTTTTCATCACTTCAAAACAATTTTCACCTTTTAGAGGATTACGACATATCCGAGACAAAAATATTTATGTTTTGGTCATTTTGAAAGGTTTACAACAAAAAAGCTGAGCTACTGTCAGTCAGCCTCTACTATGAGCCACTGTAGAGGCCCAAAGATTGAAACCTAGTTTTGACAAGCAAAGATTATAGCATCAAATTCCCAAATTCATGTTATTGTGGATGTGCAAAAGTTTGTTTTGTTGTCTTTTGTTTTGTATTGTGGCATGTAATTGCTTATAAGAAGTGCTCAGAAGTAAGTCAAGCTGGACAGCCTGCTGCACACGGTGCTGAAACATGTTGTTCATTCAGAAAATATCACTAAGGCAAGATGGCGATTGAGTGTATCCACCTACTGTGAGGAGGTTGGTTATGCTTTGGCATCATAGTTTAGTGGTGTTTTGAAAGGAAAAGAACAAGAGAGATTGCTGACGATGACAACACCCAGGAAAACAGTTGAAGAAGTTTGAGAGAAATGTCATTCTATTCCCGTCTGTTCTTTGGTTTGTTCTGTTCTAAGTGTCTATTTGGAGATGTTTTTCTGATGTGCTCATTGATAAGAGATCCAGTCATCCAATGTTGTAATTGTTATACTGAAGGAATAAAATACAGAAGAGTTACCAAAAGATGTTTACATCATTTTAGTAGCTCTCTTTCAGCCTCAACCCTCTGCAGATGAAGAAGAAGTCACACAGCAAGAGTTGATGGCACTGCGTAGCAGGTCCAGTGCATCAAGACAGTTCAACGCAGGTGACCATTCAAGAAAATAATTAAGGTAAAAAGTATCCATGACAGCGTCACTGTGGCAGATTGCTTGGAAGGTAACACATCTTCTATGCTTAATCCTCAGAACAGCGAAGACACATTCCATTTTGGCACCCTAAGTGCAGGTTGTGAATAAGAGGTGGAAAGAAAGGACAGTTGCCGAGATAAGAAGAATTTTCAGTAAACAAGGGAAGAAAATATGACACAGCCCAGAGCAATTGAAGTAAACAGTGCAGAATGTATAAGTTGGTACACACTGGAGTGTCATCCAAAGTAATTTAAATGCTTCAAAAGAAATAATTTTCATTTGGTTACAAACAAAGGAAGTGTGAATTATCTCAAAAGATTGGATTGTTGTAAGAAATGAAATAAAAGGAAATAATTGACTGTAGTAACAAGCTCAACAGTAAGGAAAAATTCTAAATGCTGATTTCGAGGCTACGACTGTAACAGTGTCTCGGCATTGCCCCATCAATATAATGACAGTATAGCTCCACATTGCAGTGTGGTGGCCTGTCATCTGGCTGTGAATCGAGTATGCAGCAGCTCATCTCTATGTCGCCGAGCCTATGCAAAACACAGTAATAGTGCATTGCAGCTTGCTCTGCATCTGCTTAGGTAAGCTTTAAACAGCTCAAGCTGAAATTTTGTTTTTGTAATTATATATTTGTGAAGTGTCATAAATATCTATTCTACTGATTCTTTGTATAATACCAAAAACAGAATCACAGGACTCCAGTGTTCTTGTAGGCATATATTGTTGTAATTACTATATGCTGGTTACTACTACAGTGAAAAACTAAGGAAATTAGAAGAGCCAGATGAACTGTCAGAGTGTTAAACTAAATAACAGTTATCTGATAGTAAAAACACACTTGAAACTCAAGATTAAGAATTAAAAAATAGTGTGTCAGATGTAAAGAGACAAGGATATGAGGCATCTATAAAAGTAGATAAAATTTTTAAAATAGAAGAATCCTTAACAAATTAGGGATTAAAGCTTCAAATAGAAAACCAGTGTGATTTAGTAAGGACGGAGAACAAGGAGCAGTTTAAAGAGGTATACGATAAATTAAACATATTAAATGATCAACTCTCAAATATGCAAGGCCAAGTAGAGGCAGTAGAATGTAGCAGAGAATTGATTAACATAACTAGTGATCTAAATACTTTGTCTAGTTTGCAAGAACACCTACCGGAATTTTTAAGTTTAAGTATAAAAGAATGCTGAGCATACTGGCACTATCACCAATTACTTGAATGTTATGTAGTACACCAGGAGGAATTTTTAAGGTTCAAACCTGACAGTTCTGTACAATCAGTGGCATTTTTGAAGCAATTTAAGAAGGTTCCTCCAAAATTAACTTTATTGTTACATATTTACATTGAGGAAGCAGTAGACTGGAGTTCTAAATGCAAAAGCAAGTTTAGGATATTGAGTCAACTTGAAGTAGCATTTAAAACAGAATCCATATGCATTGAATATACAAAAGCATATGATCCTAGAAAACCTAGCTTGGGAAAATATTCAAGATATGAAAAATATGATGATGATGATGATGATTTGAGCTTTGAAATCAATGTACTTAGAGATCAGGTAAGCACAGGTAGTGGTACTAAGATGTGTTCATGTTTCAAACATTATAGTAGTGCATATATGAACATTTCATTTGAGTTAACCTTTGTGCATAGCTGAGTCTGGTATTAAGCAATGAAAGCATTTTACATACTGTATTATGTCAGTGATCACCAGTTGAAAACAGAAAGTTCATCAGTCGTGAAATTTGTACTGTTTCACCCATTCTAAGTCATGTAGATGCGTAGCATTTATTAGGAAGAAGTGTACAAATTAAAATAATTATGAAACTTAAAGACTTGAGATGTATCTATGCTCCTGATCGTGGAGGTGTCTGTTTTACATTATTCTGAGGGTACTTACAGATCAGTACAAATATGATGTGCCTCTTGCTATCTCTCACAGAGCTGGAAAAGGGACATTTACTTATTTCAAAGTTACTTACAAAAACTGGTACAATGGTAGTTACTTTAATTACTCACCCGAGGCAAAGTTAAACTTAAATTTTTTTTGTTTCATTTATTAGTTTGTAAACAAGGGGCAATTGAATGCAAACATTCTTGCATTTACATAACATTTTTTTGTCTGCCGTAGCAGAAAGTTTAGTAATAAATGAAACTGCTGGTTCAGTTTCATGTTGAACAAATTTTTTGCAGGTTCTAAGGCACTGTTGCCTATTAAACCTAGCATTCACTTTATTAGAATTGAACTTTAAATGGATATTATAAGTGTTGAAGGTTTATTTTAGTGATGTGTAAGGCACCGTTTACATGGGCTTCTAGCATTGCTAGGAAGAAAAATGGCAGGAGATTTACTTTGAAATGAATGATGTTAACCAATAATAAGACACTAATTTTATTTAGATAAATGTATGCAAAATGATTTTATAAAAAAGTGCAGGAATCCCCCAGGAGAATTTGGGTCCTTTGCAAACTCAGTAAAGTGACATCCACCAGCGGTCTGAGTTAACTGCTTCCTTACTTCACATTCAGTTTTCCATTAAGTGGTTTCTTTCTCTTCAACTATTCTACCATCTGTAATCTATATCCACCCCTTACTGTCCAGTTATTTGAGTATAAAGAACATAATTAGTGATTAACAATTATAAACTATATCTGAGTGAAACAAAGGGGTTTTCGCATGTATTGTATTACAATTTTCTACCTTTTCTTTCCTCTTGTGAATAACTGTTGTGTTTCATATATGTTTGACGCTGGAGGATAGATGATATAAGATTTTAAGTATGTACTGTAAGCTGTTAAGTACAGAGGTAGTTATGGCCAAGTGCATAAACTGGAGAATGGTAAAACATAGTGGGCGACTATTGACTGACAAACTGATGACTAAAAACTAGTCACTAGTGACATGTTGTTACCCAATATCTATTGGCTACTCACAGGGGTGGTATAGGAATCTGTCTTTGGGGAACTGTCTTGTTTATTTCCTTGGTCCAAACATACTTTTTCTAACCTTTCATTTTACTCTTCTCCAACAGGAGTACCATTTCTATCTTCTCTCTGTCCAGATTCAAATGTTTCTAGCACTCAAACCCTTTTGTTATCTGTGCCACATTATGATGATTACAACTTGTTTCCACAGGCACAGACAAGACACAATGCAAGTAATCCAGGGTAACAAACGTATTATATACACTACTGGCCATTAAAATTGCTACACCAAGAAGAAATGCAGATGATAAACCGGTACTCATTGCACAAATATATTATACTAGAACTGACATGTGATTACATTTTCATGCACTTTGGGTGCATAGATCCTGAGAAATCAGTACCCAGAACAACCACCTCTGGCCGTAATAACGGCCTTGATACGCCTGAGCATTGAGTCAAACAGAGCTTGGATGCCGTGGACAGGTACAGCTGCCCATGCAGCTTCAACACGATACCACAGTTCATCAAGAGTAATGACTGGCATATTGTGACAAGCCAGTTGCTCGGCCACCATTGACCAGACGTGTTCAATTGGTGAGAGATCTGGAGAATGTGCTGGCCAGGGCAGCAGTCGAACATTTTCTGTATCCAGAAAGGCCCGTACAGGACCTGCAACATGCTGTCATGCATTATCCTGTTGAAATGTAGGGTTTCGCAGGGATCGAATGAAGGGTAGAGCCACGGGTTGTAACACATCGGAAACGTAACGTCCACTGTTCGATGTGCCGTCAACGCAAACAAGAGGGGACCGAGATGTGTTAACCAGTGGCACCCCATACCATCATGCCCGGTGATACTCCAGTATGGCCATGACGAATACACGCTCCCAATGTGCGTTCACCATGATGTTGCCAAACACGAATGCAACCATCATGATGCTGTACACAGAACCTTGATTCACCTGAAAAAAATGACGTTTTGCCATTCACGCACCAAGGTTCATCGTTGAGTACACCATCCCAGGCACTCCTGTCTGTGATGCAGTGTCAAGGGTAACTGCAGCCATGGTCTCCGAGCTGATAGTCCATGCTGCTGCAAAACGTTGTCGAACTGTTTGTATGGATGGTTGTTGTCTTGCAAACGTCCCCATCTGTTGACTCAGGGATCGAGACATGGCTGCACAATCCGTTACAGCCATGTGGATAAGATGCCGGTCATCTCGACTGCTAGTGATACGAGGCCGTTCGGATCCAGCACGGCGCTCCGTATTACCCTCCTGAACCCACCGACTCCACATTCTGCTAACAGTCACTGGATCTCGACCAATGTGAGCAGCATTGTCGCGATACGATAAACTGCAATTGTGATAGGCTACAATCCGACCTTTATCAAAGTCGGAAACATGATGGTACACATTTCTCCTCCTTACAAGAGGCATCCCAACGTTTCACTAGGCAACGCCAGTCAACTGCTGTTTGTGTATGAGAAATCGGTTGGAAACTTTCCTCACGTCAGCATGTTGTAGGTGTCGCCACCGGCGCCAACCTTGTGTGAATGCTCTGAAAAGCTAATCATTTGCATATCACAGCATCTTCTTCCTGTTGGTTAAATTTCACGTCTGTAGCACGTCATCTTCATGGTGTAGCAATTTTAATGGCCAGTAGTGTATATACGGCCCAAGGAGCTGCATGTTAAACCATTTCCTTTTCACTGATATGTTAGCACATCACAGTATCATTTTAGCACATCACAGTATCATTTAGGGTTTTTTGTGTGCGTGTGTGTGTGTGTGTGTGTGTGTGTGTGTGTGTGTGTGTGTGTATATACAAGGATTGGAATTTTAATAGTGGCAACTATTTATTTACAGCTTGTATAAAACAGATACGCATTTCAAAGTTTTACTGATCTTCAAAGTAGTCACCAGCATTGTGTATAACCTGTTGTCAGTGATATGGAAGTCGTAGGATACTCTTAGCAGTCCCAGTTGTATTGACAGTTTGAGCAGTGTGATCTATTGCCCGATGAATTTGTAGCAGTTTTAAAGCAAATGCCATGAAGTGCTTCCTTCAGTTTAGAAATCAAGTTGAACCTACAAGGGCTTAAATCAGGGGAGTGCAGTAGGTGGTATAGCACTTAGCAGCCCTATCAGTCAAACAAATCAGTAACAGCTTGCACTGTATGTGCTTGAGCGTTGTCCTGCAAAATGATGGTCAGGTCCTGCAGACAGTGTCATCACTTCTGTCTCTATGCTATTCATTTTTGGAACACAACCTACGACCAGTTTAGAGACAGAAGTGATGACACTTTCTGCAGGACCTGACCATCATTTTGCAGGACAATGCTGAAGTACATACAGTGCAAGCTGTTACTGATTTGTTTGACTGACAGGGCTGCTAAATGCTATTCCACCTACTGCACTTCCCTGACTTAAGCCCTCGTAAGGTCAACTCGATTTCAAAACTGAAGGAAACACTTCATGGCATTCACTTCAGAACTGCTACAAAGTTGTTGGGCAATAGATCACACCGCGCTCAAACTGTCAATACAACTGGCACTGCTAATAATATCCTACAACTTTCACATCGCTGGTAACGGGTTATACGAAATGCTGGTGACAATTGAGGGTAGTTAACACACAACCCTAAATGATACTGTGATATGCCTACATATCAGTAAAAAGGAAATGGTATAATATGCAGCTCTTTAGGCAGTGGTAAATGTTCCTTGCAAGAAAGCACTGACTGCTAATCACTTGCCTAACAACTGATGAGCGAAATTAATCTAAATTACATGTTATTTCTGACAGGAGTGCACTAGTGCATAGAAGATTTACATAAATGAAAGAAAATATGATAGATAGTAATATATAGCGCCTTTTAATATGAAATGGAGGGGTTAAAGAGCTATTAAGTAAGTGTTTTGTACTTTATAACAATTAAAATAGAAGAAGTAGAGATTAATAACAAATGTAAAAGTATGTTCAAGTGAATGAGAGAATTTATTTGATAATATATATAAGGGGTTTTAATTTCAAGAAGCAAATAATAGAGTACATTCCAAGGTCAATGCCGCTTTTTTGGTTCACTATGGTTTATCCAGCTAGGTATTACCAGAGTGCAATTTGACTGCTTTGATGATAAAAATATATAAACTTAAGTTGCTAGTCTCCCATCTGGTGCCTCCCCAGGTGGCAGATACGGGAATGCTCACCAGATATGGTGGGTACCAGGGAAATAAAATACCTGGGGTGGACCGAAACTAACAGCTGCTGCCTTGCAGTGTGATATTGGCTTATCAAAGGCTAAAGGAAGAAAACCTTAAGAAGAAATAACCACACAGAAGCCAGAAAACATCTTGAGGCAACCTCTAGGGTTAACAACTCTAGTTGAAACCAGGATGTGTACGTGTCCACAACAAATTCAAGTCAAGAAGCATGATGGCACAACATTTCAAGAAAATTACCCCAGAGGGTAAGTATTCAGATGAATCCCTCATTGTGAAAGCCACAGTGCACGAGTCTCATTCGGATTCTGGAGGAGACTCGACATCATGCATGAGACGAATCGTAGCATCTCGGTGTATTCTGTGCAATCAAAAACTCAGAACTAAATCAAAAAACTGTTCTAGTAACTTTCAACATAACTCACTCACACAAACTGGCAAGCTAAAAACCCACACCAAAGCCCTACATGAAAATCAGATATCCAGCTAAAAAACGGATCATAAATGGAGTTGTGATGCTTGGAACCGCATTTGCCACTAGAACCACCATCCTTAAATCAGTCACAAACTTTGAACCACTGAATGACAGATTACCCATACTGACAGCCAAATGTGCGAACAAAACTGACCCTCTAGTAATCATGCATGGCCATACAAATGATAAAAACAGATCAGACCCAGAAGAAATGGATAACTTCTGGGACCTACTGGAAGAAAAACTATCTAAAATTCCTAAACACCATGTGAAAATCCTTAAGGGGGACTGCAATGCTCAACTCGGCTGAGAACGAAAATACAAGAAAATTATAGGAAATTACCCTACCCATAAGAAAACCAACCAAAATGGCAAAAGACTTGTACCCATGTGTGAAAATCACAACATGCACGTAATGTCAACCCACTTTCGCCATCTACCCAGAAAGCAGAACACTTGGCGATCTGCCGTCCAAACCATTGGAGAGTTCCAGACCATGTCGCAATCCCCAGGAAGAACAGCCCTGAAATTATGAATGTCAAAGTAAAGAAAAACAAACGTGGCTTAAGATCATTACATGTCAACAATTAAATTCAGACCTATACCCACACACACTAGAAAGACTGCCAAAAACATTATACACTTTGACAATGATAAACTTCGACATAGGGTCATAGAGTTCCAGCAAAAGGCAAGACCAAGCATCTGTAACTTCAATACCACCAAAGAGCACCTCATAGAGGCTGCCAAAGAAGTTGCAGAAACCAAAAGAAGCAAAAAGCATGCTTGGTGGAATGCGACATGCGAGTCAGTCCTCAAGGAAAGGCTCAGTGCATGGGAACAATACTACTCAACTAAATTGGAAACTGACTGGGAAACCTACAAAACCAAATGTGCCCAAACAGCCGGGGCAACCAGAACTGCAAAATGTAAGTATGAAAAGTCACTCATTGAAAAGATCAAACAAAATTTTAGAAAGGATGAAACCAGAGAGTACTACAGAACCTTTAAACACAAACTGACTGGTTACAAACTGCTGTCACTATGATTTCAGCAAAAGGATGGTACACTGGCGACTTCTAATGAAGAAAACTGTCAGATTCTAGCAGACTACTTTTGAAACCTACTGAACTGTAATAAACCCCCAAATTCCACTGAGACCAAAGTACCACTGCTCAGGTGCCCAGAACCCAGACCACCTGACAAAGATAAAAATCAAGCGCCACATTGTCCGTCTCAAAAACAATAAAGCACCTAGAGAAGACTGTCGTACCAGAACTGTGGAAATATGCCCCAAAGGAATCACTTGAAATCTTATAAAAACAAATACAAAAAATTTGGAATGAGGAAACACTGCCTGAAGATTGGAAAACAGCCCTGATTAATCCCTTGTACAAGAAAGACATGATGAAAGACTTTAACAACTACCGAGGTATATCCCTGTTACCGGTAACCTAGAAAAATTCTCTCACTCACCATCCTGGAGCATTTAGAAGCCCGAGTCACACATCAAATAGGTGAATACCAAGGGGCTTCATAAAAAGTCACTCAACAGCCCAACAGATCTACAACCTCAAAACAATAATTAGATATTATACTCTAAGGTCCTAACACTGTGTGTCTTTGTGGACTTGAAGAAGGCATATGACTCCATAGACCGGGAGGTCCTGCTAAACATCCTAAATGAGTTAGCAGTTGACCTTAAACTACAGGCATTAATTAGAGCTACCCTAACAGATACAAAATACAAAGTACAAAGTAAAATTCCTCGGGTGTCTCTCGAATTCCTTTGATGTCAAAACAGGGGTCAGGCAAGGTGATGGCCTGTCCACAATGCTTTCCAACTGCATCCTTGAAAAGATCACCAGAACCTGGAGCAAAAGATTAATGGAAACCAATTATAGCCCATTGCAAATTGGAACCAAATCGAAGGGGATTGAGGCAGACTGCTTGACCTTTGCCGATGACATTGCCATTCTGTCAAATTACGTAGACACCGCTAGAGTTCAAATCGAACTGTTAAAAGATATCGCTGAACAAACTGGTCTGCAAATATCATTTGAGAAAACAGAAGTTATGACTAACATTAAAGACGTCCCACCAAAACTCTGTACGAAATATGGGGTCATCGCCCAGGTAGACAAATTAAGGTACCTGGGTGAGATCGTCATGAAAACTGGACTGGACAAGGAAGCACTTAGGGAATGGATAAGCAAACTAGAAACAGCTTACCAAACATCCCGCATGATCCACAACAAGAAATGCCTTTTTCAGAACGCTATGATACGTCACTATGAAACAGTTTTGAAACCAGTAGTTTTGTATGCAGCCGAAACCTTATCCCTAAATGCTGATAAAAGACTCCTTGAAGAACTGGAGAAAAAAAGAGAGCAAAATCATTAGAAAATTACTAGGATTCAAGTAAAAGAATGGCATCCATCAAAACTGATCCAACAAGGAAGTCTACAGTAAAATAGAAAAAATTACAGACGCAATCCGTAAAAGAAGGGCACGATTTTATGGTCACCTCAAATGAGTGGACGGAAATAGGTTAATCAAAAATATCTTTCTCTTTTTTGATTCAAAACCAAAAACTACAACGCCATGGTTTAAAAACAACAAAAAAGACCTCCTGATGCTACATATCAAACCCGAAGATGCTTTTCACAGAGTTCTTTTCCAAAAGAAGACAGTGACAAACAGAATAACCTGAGATGAGCAACCGAAAAGAAGACAGGGTGCCCTTTGGACAGAAGAGCGCAAGAAGGCCAACTTACAATGAAAGAAGGGGCTCAGAAAAAAGCCAGGATCAGAACTATGTGCAACAAGAATTAACAGGGTCTTAGATGGGCCCAACAAATAAGTAACAAGTAAATAAACTTAACTATGTAATAATGGTTTAAGAATCATGACAGAAGGCTGTATATGTGGAAGAGGCCTGGAGACACCTGAAGGTTTCAGATAGATTACATAATGGCAAGACAGAGATTTAGGAACCAGGTTTTAAATTGTAAGACATTTCCAGGTTCAGATGTGGACTCTGATCACAATTTATTGGTTATGAACTGTAGATTAAAACTGAAGAAACTGCAAAAAGGTGGGAATTTAAAGTGATGGGACCTCAATAAACTGAAAGAACCACAGGTTGTAGAGAGTTTCAGAGGGAGCATTAGGAGGCGAGTGACAAGAACGAGGGGAAAGAAATACAGAAGAAGAAGAAGAGGAAGAAGAAGAAGAATGGGCAGCTTTGAGAGATGAAATAGTGAAGGCAGCAGAGGATCAAGTAGGTACAAAGACGAGGGCTAGTAGAAATCCTTGGGTAACGGAAGAGATACTGAATACTAGCAGGGATGGCTAAGAGGACAAAGGTAAGATGTAGAGGCATACGTCAATAGTGGCAAGATAGATACTGCCTATGGGAAAATTAAAGAGATCTTTGGAGACAAGAGAACCACATGTATAAATATCAAGAGCTCAAATGGAAAACCAGTACTAAGCAAACCAGGGAAAGCAAAACAGGTGGAAGGAATACACAGAGGGTCTATACAAGGGTGATGTACTTGAGGGTAATATTATGTAAATGGAAGAGGACATAGATGAAGATGAAATGGGAGATATGGTACTGTGTGAAGAATTAGATAGAGAACTGAAAGACCTAAGTTGAAACAAGGCCCTGGCAGTACACAACATTCCATTTGAACTACTGATAGCCTTGGGAGAGCCAGCCATGACAAAACTCTATCATCTGGTGAGCAAGGTGTATGACACAGGTGAAATAACCTCAGACTTCAAGAAAAATATATTATCTCCAATCCCAAAGAAAGCAGATGTAGACAGGTGTGAGGATTACCGAACTATCAGTTTAATAAGTCACGGCTGCAAAATACTTACACGAATTCTTTACAGACAAATGGAAAAAGTGGTACAAGCTGACCTTGGAGAAGATCAGTTTAGATTCCGTAGAAATGTTGGGCCACGTGGGCAATACTGACTCTATAACTTAGCTTAGAAGATAGATTAAAGAAAGGCAAACCTATGTTTCTAGCATTTGTAGACTTAGAGAAAACTTTTGAGAATGTTGACTGGAATACTCTCTTTCAAATTCTGAAGGTGGGATGGGTCAAATACAGGGAGTAAAATGCTATATACAATTTGTACAAATACTAGATGGCAGTAATAATAGTTGAGAGACATGAAAGGGAGGCAGTGATTGGGAAGGGAGTGAGAAAGGGTTGTAGCCTATCCCCCATGTTATTCAATCTGTATATGGAGCAAGCAGTAAAAGAAACAAAAGAAAAATTTGGAGTGGAAATTCAAATACACGGAGAAGAAATAAAAACTTAGAGGTTTGCCAATGACATTGAAATTCTGGCAGAGATGGCAAAGGACCTGGATGAGCAGTTGAATGGAATGGACAGTGTCTTGAAAGGAGACTATAAGATGAACATCAACAAAAGTAAAATGAAAAAATGCAATGTAGTCAAATCAAATCAGGTGATGCCGACGGAATTAGATTAGGAAATGAGACAATTAAAGTAGTAGATGAGTTTTGCTATCTGGGGAGCAAAAGAACTGATGATGGTTGAAGTAGAGAGGACATAAAATAGACTGGCAATGGCAAGGAACACGTTTATGAAGAAGAGAGGTCTGTTAACATCAAGTATAGTTTTATGTGTCGGGAAGTCTTTTCTGAAAGTATTTGTATGGAGTGTAGCCATGTATGGAAGTGAAAAATGGACATTAAATAGTTTACAAGAAGAGAATAGAAGCATTTGAAATTTGGTGCTACAGAAAAATGCTGAAGATTAGATGGGTAGACCATGTAACTAATGGGGACGTACTGAACAGAATTGGGGAGAAAAGGAATTTGCGGCACCACTTGACTAGAAGAAGGGATTGGTTGGGGGGACCCGTTATGAGAAATCTAGGGATCACCAGTTTAGTATTGGAGGGAAGAGTGGAGGGTAATAATCATAGAGGGAGACCAAGGGATGAATACGCTAAGCAGATTCAGAAGGATGTAGGTTGCAGAAGTTACTCGGAGGTGAAGATGCTTGCACAGGATAGAGTAGCATGGAGGGCTGCATCAAACCAGTCTACGGACTGAAGACCACAACAACAACAATAACAACAAAAACAACAACAACAAAAACCACAACAACACTGTAATAACAATAAATAGCTCGTGGGAGATGTGCCTTTGACAGCACGTGTAAGAAAATGACGCATAATAAACGGGAAAATTAATAGAGAAAGCATACAAAAATGAAGTATTAGGGAGCACATGTTTGAAGTGACCAAGTAGAGTCAGGGTGTATACGGGGACAAGGCAAAAAAATTCCCGGATATCCAGTTTAAAAAATATGCTTTTTCCCGGGCGTAAATACACATTTTCTGTGCTAACTGACAGTAGGTTTTCCGTACATTTTCCCTCGGAACTGTAAAACTTATCAATCTTTTGAATGGTTAACGTTTTATACAATCGCGTAGAACTTCCCGGAAAAAAAGAAAATACGGGGCAGAGAAGTTTTGGAGAGACTTTAAAGAAAAAAAGGAGAGAAGTTCTGGAAAGACCTTTGATTTGCAACAACATATACGCTGCATATTTTCGTATTACGAAAGTATAAATCCGAATTTCACCAAACACAGGGCGTTAGTTTCCGGAGCGTTGAAACCGAGGTTGCGATGTCCTTTTGTAAGCGAGTCATATCTCAAGCCACGAGATCTCGCCAGCCGATGACAGCCGCTATTCAGATCATAGGACACGTGTTATAGTCAGCCAATAGCAAGATCACTGGTTACATAGCGCAAACACGCAAGAGGAAAAGTTAACGGTTTACATTAATGTACACAGTACTGTATATCTACAAGAAAAGCTAAGCTTTCACATATAATATTGGTTTCTAAGATTAACACTATACAACAGAAGCTAAGCTTTCACAAGTAATGTTGATCTTTTTCTGCCTGTGTTATACTTTAAGATACATCACACAAATGTGCCAGTAAATTTAAAATTATGACATAAATGTCTAGGCTCGAAATTCTTGTAAGTGGCTGGTCCTCAAACTGTTCAGTTTCGAACGCTCTGTGATTCAGATATCCATCCCACTTTCTCACACGTAACATAATTCATCTTGCGTAAAAAGAAATTTACTTTGAAATTAACGCTTTTCTGACCACCGTTCGAAATACTTTCCGGAGACTGTTAGAAATAGGTTCGATTTACCAGTTGCCAGATAGCGCCAGAAAACAGGCATTATTGTGCGTGTGCAAATGCAGTGGTGTAAGAAGACCGCATGTTAGTGTGTATAAAGCACTAAGAGAGCTTACATTACACCATAAAAGAAACAGGGCATCAGAGGATACTCCAAAGAGCATCGGACTTTCGTAAACCATACTAAAATGCATAATTTGGCTTGAAGTGCAAATTGGCTTTTTCCAGATTGACAATGAAGTAGGTCCCATCTGATATTAAGCTTTTCAGTGTGGTTTTTGGGATGTAAATTTTCTTGGAGTACCATTACTCTACGATCTCATTTTTGGTTCTTTATTATGGCATAATGTCATATATGGCAGAAGATAAGGTGCACTTGAAATTCAGCGAACAGTTGGAACTAGCCAATACTGTAGAATGAAACACTTCGTTTCAAATAAAATGATTGCCTCAGTGGAAAGATTAATAAAGCCGAATTTCTTTAGCAAACTTGCAAATATAACTTCACTGTTCCGCAAGGCGATTAATGCTTGACTGCTACTAACTTGGAAATAAAATAAAATCAGAAAACTGAAATTAATAATATATTTTTGCCCTCCGTAGTTATGTGAATGTATTTTAATTCAATTGACAGCTCCTGGCCACAGAAATCCGTTTTGCTTTCATTTGACCTGGGAGCTGTACACGAAGCAGCGAAATCACTTAACATAAACACGGGTCACGTGGAGGTTAACCCCCTCCCCACTACAACTCAGATAGCTCTGTGCAAGCGTGAATCTGGCAGCCAGGCCGTGCGAGAAAAATTTTTCTCGTTAGCATCTGGCTTCTTGCAGCTACTACCGATACAGCTAACAGCCAAACTTCAAGTAGCGGGAGAAGGTAAAGCTTATACGAGAGTCAAATGCGCATGCGCAACAGACCGCTGGCAATTAGTCAAACGAACCTAATGTGAACAGTTGTGACGTCATGCTCATAGCAAGCAGTTTATTGTTACGAAGAATTACAGTCTGCGCCCTACGGCCTTTGACATATTTATGCTATTTGCAGACGTTTGTGCGTGCACGATGTTTTGTTGTTATAAATTGCACATTTCCTTTGCCAGTAAAGTTTTATTTTTTCTCTCTCGTTTATATTTTATTGCTGCAGTATCATTCTCCAGTAGCAGGATACAATAACATTCTTTGCTAGAGAATCAATTCTGCAGTAAAAATTACAAAAATTTAACTGAAAGCTAAAACAATGAAAAATTCCCGGAATTCCGAAAAACTCCCGGGTTTTTCCCGGATGTAAAAATTCCCGGGTTTTTCCCGGTTGTCCCGGGTCGTATACGCCCTGAGAGTCAATAGACTACAGAGAAATTTCTTAATTGGAAGTTATAAAAGTAAAGATCAGAAGCTGGGCATACAGTTAAAAATGTTAAGATGGGGTGGACCCAATTTTAAATAGGTATGGCAGAGAGGAAGGACCGATGAACCCACAGAAGAGATGGTCTGATCCTTGGTCAGGTGAATCTTTGGAAGGAATGACCCATACTGTATAATGAATGTGGTAGAGAGTAAAGGGTAGGTGGACCAATGGAAGGAATAGCCTACACTTAGGTCAAGTGAATCCATAGAAGGAATGACCTCAATTGTTTTTGTGTGGAAGGATAAAAGAAAGGGACACTCATATCACGAAGATGCAATGTATGTACACAGTATTAGCCGACTGAAGAAGCTGTAAGCACAGCTTTTACAAAGATAGGGAGCTGTAAGGTGCCTGCTGGTCATGTCAATGAAGTGTCGTCCAAAGTAGTCAAAGATTAATAGACTTACCTAAAAATGATTTATTCTTTGAATCTTCCTTTCCATACATGTTGACTAATCACACACCTGAGACTTGGAATTCTGGAGAGAGGTGTAGATTAAAATGTCGGCACACAAGTCATTGTAGTACATAAAGATGTAAACCCTTTCTATCTCAACAAATTTGAGAACCTTGTGCTGTTACAGGCAACAATTTAAAAATAGTGAAAAGCAAATTACCCTTGAGTAACAGTTAATGAGATAATGATCAGGCCGGTCAAATAAGACAAATATCTCTCATAAGTTTTTTCAAAATATGAAACAGTGTAGCAGTTAAGCAGATACCTGCTAGTAATTTGAACAAGTTATGTTAACAAACAAGGAGATGACACATTATCTTTTAATTATGTAAGCAAAAATATGTGAGGAAGATATAATCAAACGTGAAATGCAATCCTTGGTAAAACAAGTAATCATAGGCTGAAAAGACTGAACCAAGAAATACACTCACACATGTTTTGTATTGCGAAGGAATAAAACGGCGTTGGGTCTTAAAAGATGTTGAGTTTAATCATGATAATAATTTAATAAACAGTTAAAGATAATAAAATGTTTGTATTTCATTCAGTAGGCTGTTTGACACATCTTTCAGCTTACTGGGTGGATTTGTGGTGAAACATATTGTTCCTCCAGACAAATACATTCCACTTCTTCCTCACAATCAGATGAAAGGTGTTCATGTAAAAACATTGTTTAGGTAGTTAGTACATAGAGAACTTTCCACTGTGCATGCACAGGTTTAATGTATTTACAGAGTCACTGTGAGATGCGTGAGCACAAAACGTCACTGAAGCATGATGGCGATGGAGCATCTCCATATGCTGTGAAGGGGTCAATTATGCTTTAGCATCACGGCTTGGTGGTGTCCTGGAAGGCAGAGAACAAGAGGCACTGCTGACAATGACAATGCCCAGGAAAACAGTTGAGGAAGTTTGAAGAAATGTCATTCAATTCTGTTCTGAGATTCTACTCTGTTTTGTTATCTTCTAAGAGTCTGTTCAGAGATGATGGTCTGGTTTACTGATTAATATTAATAAGAGATCTGTTCACCCAATGTTGTAAATGATATATTAGAGAAACTAAATACAGAGATGTCGCTGAAAGATGTTTAAGTCATTTAGTAGTTTGAATACTTCGAAGCTTGCTTCCAGTCCTTGACCCTCTGCATATAGAGAAGAAGTCACGAAGTAAGAGTTTGCAACATTAAACAGCACGTCCAGTGCATCAAGATAACCCAACAAAGGCAACTATACGAAAAAATAATTTAGGTAGAAAGTAGCCAGGATAACATCAGGGCAGGGCCAGCTCCAGGAATTTTGCTGCCCCCCCCCCCCCCAAACAACTCCTCGCATTTCCAGATGCAGACAACCTTTCTCACAATGTCACTCATCCATGCCATCTTATTTTCACACATCACTCTAATTCAAACCTCTTTTTGACAAGAATATGTCTTTACAGCCAGAGGCAAGTATGAGGCACCAGTCAGTGAAACAGAAGTGAAATGTTTAGCGGGCAATACAGTTTCAATGATAACTCTGATAACTCCAAAACAGCGAGGTGTGTTCAAGTTATAACATCTTCAGCTTTCTTTCTCAGGCCTGCAAACAGATGAAATATGTGGTTTGTTCTAAAATATATCTGCACTTGTGAATGCATGATAGAGATGACACACATAACTCTAGTGGCAGCAGCAAGAGTAAGGACTGTTTTTTTATCCTTAAAAGGTAAAAAATGCCCTTCAGGCCATGAATGCTGTGTGCTTGGCATGTTGCAAAAACCGTGTTGGCACATCATGACAGCACAATTGGGGCTTTCTATTCATCGGTTGAAACATTGGATGAACATGGATGCAATTTTCCAGTGGTCAAATCAGACTGCTTACGCAGCTTTCACGGTGGCCATGGAATCACGGTGTCGATGTTGTGAAAAATGTGTACGGCTGCAGAAGATTACATTGAGAACTGACACAAGTTTCACAGTCTTCATGTGATTACTTTGTGAGACTGTACCTTGTAATTATGTAACCAAAATTAAGTTACAGCACTCATGAAGTTTATAACTAAAATCTCTTCACTTTTTCTGGTTCAGTGAACAGAGGGGACCATGCAGTGTGAGATTTGTAACAAGCATAAATATAGCATTATCGGTGGTATCATCAGCATTTCTGCGATGTGGAATGTCGTAGCATAGCAAGTGATTTACGTATGAATGCTTTATTTGCTGAAAAATGTCTATAAATCACCAGTGGCTATTTAGTGCGTCTGTATTACTAAAGAAAGAACAGCTCTGGTCGGATGCTGAGAAGGCATACTTTCCAACATGCCACAACCATGATTTATGGCTCAAAACAAGCAGATATGAAAGCACTTGCATTTACTGAAGACGTGATGTACTGACAGTATTTTAACTTCCAATTATTGTGGCAAGAAGTAACAATTATATCCTAAATAAAAACGCTGGAATGCAAACAGTGTGAAGTACGATGAAACTGGATAAAGAGTTCATGCCATACAGTTTAGTTGCTTCAGTTCCAAAAGAAGGTTTGATAGTTTTTTTCAGTATGATAATAATAAATACTGAGTATGGCTTCAACACCTACAAAAAACAAGAGGGGAAAGACACGAAACTTAAAAGACAAACAATGTAAATGATATCAATGGCAGATCCAAAGAAGAGAGAGCGATGGGGGAAGGATGCATGTCATGTTTTCACATGTAAACACAGCTTAATCACAATATCTGGATTCAAAAGAGTGTGGCATGTAACAGGGAGTCCACATTTTACTTGTTCTTTCTTTATTTCTTTATCATGAAATGTTTTTCTCGATGATGCTGCTACAGCAGTTGCTGCGTAGAAATTATTAGGCCAGCATATGTGACATTTATCTTCATTCCCTTATTATAGAGTTTTTTTGTTTCAATAGGGTATTTCAAGCTGACATAGGTACATTTCAAGAGTTGTGCCAAAGCTTCATTTGTCATCTTTTCACAAGACTGTTGGTAGTTTCCCACGCTGGGCAGTGGCACAGTTAATCCACATCCTAGAGCCAGCTCTGCACATCATTTGGGAGGTCGCATATCTTCTGAGCTAAATCCAACTGCAGAAAGGTGAAAATACATTCCAGCACTCCATGCAGGAAGTTCATTTTTATATCATAGCATCACACAGTTTTAAAAGTTTTGTTACAATGGAAATGACTGACCAGAATTGGAAAAAAGTGTTACAGTGTTTCATAAGGCTACTGAAAATGAAAGCATAGGGATGAAAAAGATAATGCTTTGAAACAGGGCCAGACATTGTTACCCTTTGTGACACTCACTAAACCAGCTGTGCCAGAAGAGTCAGAAATATGTGGAGATGATGTTGAATCTTCGTTAACTGATAGCAAGCAGGATCAGCATTCTCAAAGACAAGGTACATATTAGTTAGACAGTTCCTCTTATAACGTGTTAAGGTGGTTGTGGCGCAGGTGCAGAATGACCCCCTTCCACAAAAAATAGTGCTATTCTTCAAAACTTTGCAGATGTTGATACGCAAGAAATGTGGGGTTGAGGAGCATCTGTGGCACTGGTGTTGCAGAGATGGGATCACAGCAATCAAAAGAGAGATGACATTAAGAGTGGCACTTGGATTGAGAAGGAGTGCACACAAACAAGTGAAAGTGGTAGTATTAAAGTAAGCAATAGTGACAGTGACGAAATTGTTCTAGATGTTTTAATGGCTAGCTTGGCAGGGAATGTGATGCTTTTATATTTCAATATTAGTGTGTGGAGTGAATAAAAATGCTCCATCAATATGGAGGTAAAAGAAGCTGTTAGGTGAGGACCTGATGAAACAGATAAAACCCTGGTATGACTGAAATAGTAATCAACCCTCTCATTCAAATATATTTGAGCATGCCTTAAAAAATTAGAAAATTTCAAAAAGAGACTGGCTTGTTTGGAGCAAAGAAAATTAAGCATTGTACTGCCTTGCTTGCCAATTGCTTTCATGATGCATGGATTGTCTCTAAGTCTGATCTGGCTCCAGGCCACAACTGGGAATTATCAAGAGACTGGAGAAAGCTAAAACAAAACGCTAGTGAACATGGAAGCAATACTTGACATAAAATGTCATACTTAGAATGATGCAAATTAGAAAATGCGCTAAATAGTAGTTCAGCCACAAAAAATCTTTCAGACTGAAACATTATAAGGGGAATATGGCTGCCATAAGTTAACTGCAAATTAAATCTCATGAAACAATTTGCCATGAATTGTGGAAGCGTGATTATTGACTAGTGTTGTTAGACGACATGAACAAACTTTAACAAATTGACATTGTTGCATTATTATACAAGAATCATCGAGGAGCAGTTGTAGGGGCAGTAGATTTGTAATTTAACTTTACATATTGCACCTCTAACATGGACAGCAGCGTGTATGGCACAGGAGGAAACATTATTTCTGCTGATAACAACAGTGGCAGTGATTCTGTGGTAAGTGCTATGCATTGATTGAACAGGGAAATAAGTAATACTGCAGTTGAGGATGACTCTAACAAGGACATTCAAGGTTATGACAAAAGACAAGCTTTAAATTTGCCACAACAGATGGCTCCAAAAGTGACTCACAGCAGAAATAACAATGACGGTGTCTGTGAACATACGATAGAAAATGAGATGCATGTAGATCAGGAACCACTGCCAACAGATTCAAATGTGGCAGCACCACACCATGAAAACTTCCATGGAATTTATATAAGCCCACAGATAATAGTACATACATAGTGTGTTTGGTAAGCAGAAAAGCTGATGCAGGAAGGATACATCCTACGCCATTGGAAAAATTATTCAGAGTTGTATGCCTAGGATCTGTTGCCACATTGTCAATATCTCACAGGCAGCTAGAAATAGATTAAAAATTGAAGCCAAATCTCCAGCAGCTGCAAGTTACTTTGTACAGTCTGAAACAATATCCAAGATGAATTTTGAGTCATATATCCCTAACAATATGGTGTTGAAACAAGGAGTAATTCAAGGCATCTATACAGAATTTTAGGCATCTATACAGAATTTTCTGAGACAGAAATTATGGAATCAATGACTTCCAATGTTCATGTCATTAAAGTGATGTGAAAGACGAAATGTGTCACTCAGAATGACATATGTCTTGCTACAAATTTGCTGACCCTGTATCCTCACTTCTGACGGCACTCCTTCTGCAATATGTATATATTCATAGCAAATATTGTGAAATTACTCCTTACATACTAGTGGTGAAACAATGTTTCCAGTGTTTATGTTATGGCCTTACAGTCAGTCAATGTTACAGACAATATCATTTTCATCAATTTGGCAGACAATATACTAGAGAACAGCCCACAAAACCAGTACATCTTGTGTACATTGAGTGAGGGGCATGAAGCTATGGACAAAAAATGTAAACAGTTCCTATTTAGGCAACAGCAGCTCAGAACAACCGGAGCTTTAAAGACGCTGAGAATTATATATGCAGCACAACATATTCTCAGGCTGCTCAGTCCTTCCCTTTTTCTGCAAATATTAATGTAGCTCAAACACAGCCATATACAGCCACATGAAATTACAAAAATTGGATTCTCCCAGCCCCTCCTACCTCCAGCAATGGCACCGCCAGAAACAAAATGAACTGTAGAGGCTCATAGAGTCATACAGTACAATACATATGACAGCTATCTTTAAATTTGTGTGGTTTGCCATTTCAGGCTGGGGCTGCTAGGATTTAATTAGGCAATATGCTAATATCTTTTATACTGTTGTACTTTCCACCATAACTCTGGTTAACAAAGATCACTGGGAGGCTTTGTTCCAATAAACAGAACCATGGTATGTATTATGCAGAGACTATAATGCTCAATCACCAGTTGGACTGCAATGACAGAATGGGTGAGTCCATCCTGGCATTGTTTGGTAATAAACCACTAATTGTTACAAATTACAGTTCTCCAACAATGGTCCCCAAGAGGAGAGAATCGGCGTTAGACCTAAAACTATGCTCCCCTTGCATTATAGTAAGTCTATGTGTCAAGAACTCCAGGATTCTCAAGTATCAGACCATTACCCTATACTTATGAAGATCGGGTGTGAATATAGTCACTATCAGTACATAAACCTCACTGCTATATGGAATGTTGGAAAAGCAAACTGGGAAAGTTATCAAGAAATTATAATCCAAGAAAGTAAAGACATTCCCAATATTACCAAGGGAATTGATCGTTATGTGAAGTTTGTCACACTAATCGAAAGAGCAGTTAATTAAAATCATTCCTCTCCCAAGAAGCTGCAACAAACACAAAGTCAAAGACAAGTTGGCTGATGGAACATAAACTGTTTCAGGGCCACAACAAGAAGATTAGCAGTATAGAAAGTTAACAAAATTTGAAATTTTTTTTACATTAGAAGCAAAAAAAAAAAAAGTTTTTGGAGGTGCACAAGAGAAAAAGTTGGTTCCAATACTGTGAGTCATTATGAAAAGAAACCAGCATGATAGGGGTATGGCAAAAGATCAGATGTTTTACAAATGGGAAGTCAAATACAAAATTAATCAAGAAACAAATGCTTTCTTGGACACAACCCACACTGAAGATATATACTTTCATAAGGATGAAAGTCTAGCATTTGTTGACAATATGGACTGGAATTCTCTCTTTCAAATTCTGAAGGTGGCAGAGGTAAAATACAGGGAGCGAAAGGCTATTTACAATTTGTACAGAAACCAGATGGCAGTTATAAGAGTCGAGGGAATGAAAGGGAAGGAGTGGTTGAGAAGGGAGTGAGATAGGGTTGTAGCCTCTCCCCGATGTTATTCAATCTGTATATTGAGCAAGCAGAAAAGGAAACAAAAGAAAAATTCGGAGTAGGAATTAAAATCCAAGGAGAAGAAATAAAAACTTTGAGGTTCGCCGATGACATTGTAATTCTGTCAGAGACAGCAAAGGACTTGGAAGAGCAGTTGAACGGAATGGACAGTGTCTTGAAAGGAGGATATAAGATGAACATCAACAAAAGCAAAACGAGGATAATGGAATGTAATTGAATAAGTTGGGTGATGCTGAGGAAATTAGATTAGGAAATAAGACACTTAAAGTAGTAAAGGAGTTTTGCTATTTGGGGAGAAAAATAACTGATGATGGTCGAAGTAGAGAGGGTATAAAATGTAGACTGGTAATGGCAAGGAAAGCGTTTCTGAAGAGGAGAAATTTGTTAACATCGAGTATAGATTTAAGTGTCAGGAAGTCGTTTCTGAAAGTACTTGTATGGCGTGTAGCCATGTATGGAAGTGAAACATGGACGATAAATAGTTTAAACAAGAAGAGAATAGAAGCTTTTAAAATGCTGAAGATTAGATGGTAGATCAAATAACTAATGAGGAGGTATTGAATAGAATTGGGGAGAAGAGGAGTTTGTGGCACAACTTGACTAGAAGAATGGATCGGTTGGTAGGACATGTTCTGAGGCATCAAGGGATCACCAATTTAGTATTGGAGGGCAGCGTGGAGGGTAAAAATCATAGAGGGAGACCAAGAGATGAATACGCTAAGCAGATTCAGAAGGATGTAGGTTGGAGTAGGTACTGGGAGATGAAGAAGCTTGTACAGGATAGAGTAGCATGGAGAGCTGCATCAAACCAGTCTTAGGACTGAAGACCAAACAACAACAACAACAACAACAACAACGAAACAGAGCATGAATTGTGTACCTCTCTTACAGAAAAAGAACTGATTAATGCTTTACAAAATTCATCCTATACAGCACCAGATATCAGCGGAATACATCATAGCATGATCTGAAACTTGCCATCTGAGGCACTTTCTATGCTACACAGGTTGTACAATGAAATATGGATATGTGGTTCAGGAATGGATGACTGATTTTAATTCCTGTTCTTAAACCAAACAAAGATACTCTAAACCTGTCATCTTACATGCTGATAGCACTATCTTCAAGTTCATTACAGACACTTGAAAGAATGGCTGAAAACAGATTAGAATGGTGGATGGACAGGTATATTGTTCTCCCCAAGACCCAGTTTGGATTTTGGAATTTCTCCTTGTTGGGGCAGGGGAATCACACTGTCAGAAGGGAAAAACTTGTGAACAAATTCATTTTAAAGTAAATCTCACAGACAGGACACTCTCTAATCAAAGGCACAATGAAGTATTGGTCAAACACCGAAAAATTTAATTGTTTCTCTGGAAATAGAAGAAAACCACTGATTATGAAATCTCTTGAATGGTGGACCTTGTATGAAAATTAAATACGGAAGTGCAATGGCTTACCAGGATCCACTGTCCAATTCAGCTACCGAGAAGAAAATGTACTAATCTTTGATAACATCATACAATATAAAGATTCTCCAAATATGAAGACTGAAATCAGTATTTTCCTCAATAGTATCTTCCTTAATTCGTCAAAGACTTACATGGATGGATCTCAGAACATCGACAACGACAAAGCAAGGTATGCAATAGACAACACTACAGAAAATCATCAAGCCCCATATTCTCTACCTGAGAAGCCATAGCAGTTAGACAAGCATTAAAATACAGCAAAACTTGAAGATGAAACAATATGGTGATAATAAAAGATTCCCTAAATGTATTAAAGAGTCTTACGAAACCAAAATAGAACTAATGTGTGTCACCTACAGTTACAGACATTATTAAAGAAGTTGTTACAAATAAGCAAGCAGGAATAGTAACAAATTTCTTGTGGATTCCTGGGAACAGTGCCATTTTCTATAATGAAATAGTAGACAGCTTGGCAAAGCAATCAATGAATTTAGATGACATCCTGAATGAGAGAGATCCTCATCATGAAATGTTGAGCTTAACCAATGCAAAAGCAAGAAATAATGGCAGACACAACAGGATTTGACCAAGATATTGGAAAGAGTACAATGTGCCCAGCCACAGCCTAAAATAGTGTTATCACCTTAGTTTACTCATTGAAATAGGAGCAGATGATTCACAACAATGATTACATACTTGTGTTTAAATCATGGCAAATTCCCAATGCACCTGTTCTGAATAAAATAGAAGGAATCTCCTTTGTGCGATTTATGCAATGAAGAAGGAGGTGGGAATCATCTACTGTTCTTGTGTACCAGATACAAGACACAACAAAAATCCTTTATCAGTACATTGGTCAAAGCAAAAATTCCTCTTCCAGCATCGGCTACAACGATGTTGTCAACCCGAAACGTAATGTTCAATCACTTAAATATGTGAGACCTAATTACCTAGAGTTCTAGACATATTGTGTACATGATGTGTGTGCTTTTGTCAGTTTATGTTTCCTTCTTGCATTAATAATCTAATTAATTTGTGGCTATCTGCAACTCTGCATTTCCACTACATGGTGAGTAGCAGCTACCCTTTTCTTAATAGTGTTACATTCCATCTTGGATTTTCCTTTCTTTACTTACTGTGATATAATCACTTTATGAGCAGGTTATAGTGGTGATATATATAAAGTAACATTGTAAGAGTAGTACTGGAGAGGGAAATATTGCTTCATGTAAGCAAAGTAATTCTTTTCTCAAAAAAAGGTTTAGCTTTGAGAGTTGATAGTGATCTGTTAGCTGAAGATCATCGAAATGGCAATTTTTTGGATTCTCAGAGTTTTTGTGGCAAAGTTTGATCCAGTTATGAAAGAGCTTTTAAGAAAAGTTAAGACATCACAACATGGAGGAAAACACATGGTTTACTGTCTACCTCACAATGTTCAGAACAAATTTATTGAAATAACTCGAGAATTTGTTTGAAACTCCCAATGAAGTCCAAACAGAGCAAAATGTTTTTATATTGTACTATGTTGTCCTCAATGATGACAATCAATATAGGATTAGCTAGTACTTTCTTGACTTTGTTGATTGTAACCAGAAGACTCGCCAATCAATTGTTAAAATGATTTATGATGAGCTGAAACATTATGGCTTACAGATTTCAGACATGTGGGTAGTGTTGTGACAATGGAAGCTGTGTAAGTGGCATCTAACAGGGAGCTCAAGCTCAAATATTAAAGAAAATCAGTTGGGAATTTTATGTCCTTAAAGTGTTCTTTCATTCAATCTTCCAGGTGTCCATGCTGTGGAGAGTTGCGCAGATGTACTCACTTTTTACAAAATTGTTTTGAAAACATATTACTTTTTTCATTCTAGTCCCAAAAGAGAAAGTTTTAAAAGAAAATATTGAATTGTACCTTCACAGGCTATCAGAAACAAGATGGTCTGCACAGATAAACTTTGAGCATCCATTTGCTAAACATTTGCCAGTATTACAAAGGCCAGCTGAGCTTGCTTCTAATTTTGACTGTGGAGGCACATACAGAACAACAGGGAACACAGAAGTAGCTTATTTGAAATCATTTCAATATATCTTGATGTCTTCAATGTTGTACAAAGCATTAGTTGCAATAAACATACTTAACATGCTGCTTCAAACAAGGGAAGCCACAACTGATGATGAAAGTGCCAATATTAAGAGTCTAGTAGAAGAATTAAACACATTGAGAATTATTTGGGTTACTATTATGTGAAAGTTGAAAGGCAGCAGAAAATGTTGGAGTATCACCTGACTGGAATGTAACTGATTTGCGACACACAGAAATGAAAAGGCAAAAGAAAATTCTTTGTAGGTTGGTTGGTTTGTGGGATTAAAGGGACCAGACTGCTATGGTCATCGGTCCCTTTTTCCAAATACTAAAAACACCCACAGAGAATAAAAACGAGGAACAGAATACATAACAGACGACACATGACAAGAGAAACTTAGACAAAGACCAGACAAGGCGAACTAAAATCACACAGAGTGTGACAGTGGTTGGCCAGCTATAGAAACAAAAAAGGAAAAGCCAACCAGCGAGAAATGCATTAAAAGCTCAGATTAAAATCGTAGGCCAATGGCCAGAACCAACACAAAAGAACATAACAAACACTCAGAGTAAACGATAAAAAACCCCTGCCCGAATAAAATGCAAAACTAAGCCAGCCATAGCAGGGTCATCAGATAAAAGGGCAGGGAGCATATCAGGCAGTGCAAATGTCTGCCTGACCACAGCTAGAAGGGGGCAGGCCAACAAAATGTGGGCCACTGTCAAAGCCGCCCCGCAGCGACATAGAGGAGGGTCCTCCCGGCGCAGTAAATAACTGTGTGCCAGCCAGGAGTGGCCAATGCGGAGCCGGCAAAGGACTACTGAGTCTCTGCGAGTGGCTCGCAGGGATGACCGCCACACAGCTGTCGTCTCCTTGACAGCACGGAGTTTATTACGCGTTGTCAGTTCGCGCCATTCATTGTCCCATAGCGCAAAAACTTTGCGGCGTAAGACTGCCCGCAAATCAGTCTCTCGGAGGCCAACATCCAGAGATGGTTTACTCGTGGCCTCTTTCACCAGGCGGTCAACATGTTCATTGCCCGGGATACCGACATGACTGGGGGTCCACACAAAGACCACAGAGCGGCCGCAATGGGCAAGAGTATGCAGGGGCTCATGGATAGCCATCACCAGATGAGAACGAGGGAAACACTGGTCGAGAGCTCGTAAACCGCTCAGGGAATCGCTACAGATAACGAAGGACTCACCTGAGCAGGAGCGGATATACTCTAGGGCACGAAAGATGGCAACCAGCTCAGTAGTGTAAACGCTGCAGCCATCCTGCAAGGAACGTTGTTCAGAATGGTCCCCTAGAGTTAGCGCATACCCGACACGACCAGCAACCATTGAGTCGTCAGTGTAAACAATGCCAGAGCCATGATACGTGGCCAGGATGGAACACAAGCGGCGGCGGAAGGCCTCTGGAGGGATTGAGTCCTTCGGGCCCTGTGCCAAGTCGAGCCGAAGGCAAGGGCGAGGAACACACCATGGGGGTGTATGCAAAGTGGCCCGGAAGGGAGGTGGAACAGTGAAAACCCTAAGCCCGGAGAGAAGCTCTTTGACGCGGACCGCGATTGTACAACCTGACCGTGGCCGACGTTCTGGCAGATGGACGAGCGATTGTGGGAACAGGAGACGATAGTTTGGATGCCCGGGCAAGCTAAAAACATGGGCAGCATAAGCGGCCAGCAAACGTTGGCGCTGTAACCGCAGGGGAGGGACACCTGCCTCCACTAGTATGCTGTCCACAGGGCTGGTGCGGAAGGCACCAGTGGCAAGTCGTATCCCGCTGTGTAGTATTGGGTCCAGCACCTGCAACGCAGGGAAGCGGAGCCATAAGCCAGGCTCCCATAATCCAGATGGGACTGGATTAACACTTGGTAGAGCCGTAACAGGGTAGACCGGTCGGCGCCCCAGCTGGTGTGGCTCGAGCATCTCAGAGCATTTAAATGCAGCCAACACGCCTGTTTAAGCTGCCGAATATGAGGCAGCCAAGTCAACCGGGCATCAAAAAGTACACCCAAAAACCTGTGGGTCTCCACCACAGAAAGAAGTTTGCCGTCAAGATAAAGCCGCGGCTCAGGATGGACCATTTGGCGCCGGCAGAAATGCATAATGCGGGTCTTGGCAGCCGAAAACTGAAAACCACATGCTATAGACCAAGACTGCACCTTGCGGATTGCGCCCTGTAGCTGACGTACAGCAGCTGCAATGCCAATAGAGCTATAGTAAAGGCAGAAGTCATCAGCATACAGGGAAGCGGAGACAGAATTTCCCACCGCTGCAGCGAGACCGTTTATTGCAATTAAAAACAGGCAGACACTGAGGACAGAGCCCTGCGGTACCCCGTTCTCCTGGACGCGGGAGGAACTATGGGAGGCTGCGACTTGCACGCGGAAGGTACGATACGACAGAAAATTGCGGATAAAGATCGGCAGAGGGCCCCGAAGGCCCCATCCATGAAGCATAGAAAGGATGTGATGAAGCCATGTCGTATCATACGCCTTCCGCATGTCGAAAAAGACAGCGACCAGGTGCTGACGGTGGGCAAAGGCGCTGAGGATGGCTGACTCCAGGCTCACCAGATTGTTGGCGGCGGAGCGTCCTTTACGGAACCCACCCTGAGACAGAGCCAGAAGGCCCCGAGACTCCAGTACCCAATTCAAGCGCCGGCTCAACAACTGTTCGAGAAGCTTGCAAAGACCGTTGGTGAGGCTAATGGGGCAGTAGCTGTCCACCTCCAAAGGGCTCTTGCCCGGTTTCAAAACGGGGATGACAATGCTTTCCCGCCATTGCGACGGAACTCACCCTCGACCCAGAGAAGGTTGTAAAGGTCGAGGAGGCGTTGATTGCAGTCCACTGAAAGGAGTTTCAGCATCTGACAGTGAATGCGATCTGGCCCAGGGCGGTATCAGGGCAAGTGGCAAGCGCGCTGTGAAATTCCCACTCACTGAATGGAGCATTGTAGGATTCAGAATGGTGGGTGCGAAAAGAAAGGCTCCGACGTTCCATCCGCTCTTTAATGGAGCGGAAGGCCAGTGGGTAATTGGAAGAAGTGGAACTAAGAGCAAAATGCTCTACCAAGCTGTTGGCAATTTCATTGGAGTCCGTACAAACTGCTCCATTCAGTGAGAGCACAGGGACGCTGACAGGGGTCCAATAGCTGTAGAGGCGACAGATCTTGGCCCAGACCTGCGATGGAGAGACGTGGAGGCCATTGGTGGACACATACCGCTCCCAGCACCCCTGCTTGCTTTGGCAGATAAGGCGGCGGGCCCGCGCATGCAGTCGTTTGAAGGTGATGAGGTGTTCAATGCAGGGATGTCGCTTGTGATGCTGGAGCGCCCGCCGGCGATCTTTAATCGCTTCAGCGATCTCAGGCAACCACCAAGGCACAGTTCGCCGCCGAGGGGACCCAGAAGAATGGGGAATGGCAGATTCGGCGGCAGTAACGATGCTGGTGGTGACCGATTGAACCACCGCATCAATGTCATCACTAGAGAGAGGCTCAATAGCAGCAGTGGAGGAAAACTAGTCCCAGTCAGCCTTATTCATGACCCACCTGCAAGGCCGGCCAGAAGACTGACGCTGTGGCAGTGACAGAAAGATCGGAAAGTGGTCACTACCACACAGGTCGTCATGCACACTCCAGGCAACAGACGGTAAGAGGCTAGGGCTGCAAATCGAAAGGTCGATGGCGGAGTACGTACCATGCGCCACGCTGAAGTGTGTGAAGGAACCATCATTTAAAAGCGAAAGATCGAGCTGTGCCAATAAATGCTCAATGGTGGCGGCTCGATCTGTCGCCACCGACCCACCCCGGAGGGTTATGGGCGTTGAAGTCGCCCAGTAACAGGAAAGGGGGCAGCAATTGGGCTATCAGCGCAGCCAGGATATGCTGCGCAACATCATCTTCCGGTAGAAGGTAAAGACTGCAGACGGTAACAGCCTGTGGTGTCCACACCCAAACAGCGACAGCCTTTAAATGTGTTTGTAGAGGGACAGACTCGCTGTGAAGAGAGTTAAGGACATAGATGCAGACGCCACCAGACACCCTATCACAAGCTGCCCGGTTCTTATAATAACCCCGATAGCCACGGAGGGCAGGGGTTCGCATTGCTGGAAACCAAGTTTCCTGAATAACAATGCAGAAGAAAGGGTGAAGGCTGATAAGTGGTCGGAGCTCAGCTAGATGGTGGAAGAAACCACTGCAGTTCCACTGGAGGATGGTATTGTCCATGGCTGAGAAGGCGTGAAGGGACGAGAAAGGCAATTTACGCCGCTTGTTCACTCGCTGCCACCAATTCAGAACCCGCACGAGTGACATCCATGGCGTCTGAGGGACCAGCGAGATCCAGGTCTGCAGCAGACGCCAGAATCTCGACCTCGTCCTCAGACGCAGAGCTTGTAGGAAGCGGTGGGACGGGTGCCATCACAATGTCGTTGGTCTTGGGGACTTTCTTCTTTTTCGGTTTCTCCCGCTGTGCCTTCAGTGGTTCAGGCTTCATGGGCTTCACTGGGTCAGTCTCAGGGACAGACGACGACCGTGAGGCCCTCAGCCACTTGCGGGTGTCCGCGTTTCCACCGGTTGGAACTTGCGAAGGGAGGTCCCCAAGGGACCCCTTCCTGGTGAGAGAAGCCGAAGAAGTCTTACGCTTCTCCGGCTGGGAAGGGGGAACTGATGTCCCCGATGGTTTTGGGGGTGTTCCTCCTGAAGTAGATGGAGCAGGAGCAACAGGGAGTGAAGTGCCCCCCACAACCAAGGGAGCCGGTGAATTCTGACAGAACTGAGGTCGAACTGTAGGTGACGACACGGTAGAGGTTCGAACCGGTGTTGCAGACGCGGCATAGGTGGATGTCATTGGCACAGGATGTAACCGCTCATATTTCCGCCTAGCCTCGGGGTAGGTCAGGCGGTCCAGGGTCTTATATTCCATTATCTTCCTTTCTTTCTGGAATATCCTACAGTCCGGTGAGCAAGGGGAATGGTGTTCTCCGCAGTTAACACAGATAGGAGGTGGGGCACATGGAGTATTGGGATGCGAAGGACGTCCACAATCTCTACACGTGATGCTGGAAGTACAGCGAGATGACATGTGTCCGAACTTCCAGCATTTAAAACACCGCATCGGAGGAGGGATATATGGTTTCACATCACATCGGTAAACCATCACCTTAACCTCATCGGAGGAGGGATATATGGTTTCACATCACATCGGTAAACCATCACCTTAACCTTTTCGGGTAAGACATCACCCTCAAAGGCCAAGATGAAGGCACCTGTGGCCACCTGATTATCCCTCGGACCCCGATGGACGTGCCGGACGAAGTGAACACCTCGTCGTTCTAGGTTGGCGCGTAGTTCTTCGTCGGACTGTAGAAGAAGATCCCTGTGGAAAATAATACCCTGGACCATGTTTAAACTTTTATGGGGAGTGATGGTGACGGAAACATCCCCCAACTTGTCGCAAGTAGCAACCTCCGTGACTGGGCAGACGATGCTGTTTTGATGAGCGCATTTTGGACAAGCCCTCCACCTCCCCGAACTTGTCCTCTAAATGCTCCACAAAAAACTGAGGCTTGGTTGGCATAAAAGATTCACCATCAACCCGCGTACAGACAAGGTACTGGGGTGAATAATCTCCACTGCTGTCTTTACCCATGCGTTCCTCCCATGGAGTGGCCAGGGAGGGAAATGATCTCGGATCGTATTTCTTCTCATTGAGGTTAGACCTCGATCACTTAGAGACTGCTGGTGGAGGCCCACCAGTGAGAGATGATGTACCACGCTTTATTGCGGGTCATCTGCCCTGATGCCACCCACTCCGACCAGGGGCTCTCCCCACGGGTGCCACCCAGCCGCAGCAAAGACCACCTGGCAGGATGGCCTTTGCCGGGAGTCCCGATGCCCTAGAGGGATAAGCATCTACTCCTCGGCATACGTGGGGAGGTAGCAGCTCAGGCATAAGCAGTGTGATCCCTGTGTAGTCAGGGGGCTACCACCAAGAGGGTACATGACAACCCCACCACAACGGACTGGCTACCTTGCTGGATGTCGGGTGTCGAAATATCCATGTACATCACGAGGGCAAAGATGGAAGTGCACAATGGAGGGAATGTATGCAACCCGGAACACACTGCAGCCAATGTGGCCGGAAGCTCGATGGAAGTTCAACTCCATGACAATACCGGGTATGCCAGATCTTAGGGCAAGATGGATATATGATCACCACGTAAGGCGTCCTTCCCCAAATGGTACGCACTAACAGAAAATTTTGAAAGGTAGTGGTCAAACCCCTTAGGGGACTATCACATTAAGGCCGAAACGTTTGAGACTCCTTTTAGTCGCCTCTTACAACAGGCAGGAATACCGCGGGCCTATTCTTACCCCCGAACCTGCAGGGGGCAAAATGCTTTGTACATGAACACCAGAGGAAGATTTAAACCTGAGCCCAGATGAAAGTTTTAAACTACCGTACATGTTTTCAATGTAATTCATTTTATTACAATTTTGTCCTTTATAATTATAGCACACTGCCCTCTTTATTTCTTCATTTAGTCAATTTTTCAATACCACTGAGTCTTCAATCTTCAACATGCACATAAAACAATGTAGCTGTACAGTTTGTTATTATTATTATTGTCATTGTTTTATCCTGTGTGTGTGTGTGTGTGTGTGTGTGTGTGTGTGTGTGTGTGTGTGTGTACTGTAGATCAAAAAAGGATTTGCCTGAAAGTTAGCAAAGTTCTCAATCTTGATGATGCAACATCTTCAGTTTTGGTAGTTGTTACTTTTACTCAAAAATTATTTACATTCTGCCAGGACTTTCCATACAATATTTATTTCACTACCACCCTTTTTCATTTCTCTTTCCTTCTACATTTTTATGATACGATATAAAACTTTTTCTGAATTCTTTTGCCCTTCACAGTTCTATTTTGTTTCTGACATGAAGCACATGTAGTTGCCTCCTGTCCATCACATCAACAATGCTTCCTATTTTCCTAGTGTCCTGTATTCAGAGTAGCAAATTGTTGTATGTTCTTTTTGTCTTTCTTTCCTTTTTTTCAAAGGCTTGCTCCATTTATGAATCAGGCTTGTACAGGGTGATTCAAAAAGAATACCACAACTTTAGGAATTTAAAACTCTGCAACGACAAAAGGCAGAGCTAGGCACTATCTGTCGGCGAATTAAGGGAGCTATAAAGTTTCATTTAGTTGTACATTTGTTCGCTTGAGGTGCTGTTGACTAGGCCATTTCAGCCAATAATGTTTTTGGTCCCTTTTTCTTCGAAGGTGCTACTGTAACTGGACTACAGTATCTGGAGATGTTAGAGAATTGGCTGTTCCCTCAGCTCAAACAAGAAGCACAACAATTCATATTTCAGCAGGATGGAGCGCCACCACATTGGCACTTATCTGTCCATAACTACCTGAACGTCAACTACCCGAGGCGATGGATCGGCCGCCAGGCAGCCCGTGACAGAGCACTTCATCACTGGCCTCCAAGAAGCCCTGATCTTACCTCCTGCGATTTTTTCTTATGGGGGTATGTTAAGGATATGGTGTTTCGGCCACCTCTCCCAGCCACCATTGATGATTTGAAACGAGAAATAACAGCAGCTATCCAAACTGTTACGTCTGATATGCTACAGAGAGTGTGGAACGAGTTGGAGTATCGGGTTGATATTGCTCGAGTGTCTGGAGGGGGCCATATTGAACATCTCTGAACTTGTTTTTGAGTGAAAAAAAAAACCTTTTTAAATACTCTTTGTAATGATGTATAACAGAAGGTTATATTATGTTTCTTTCATTAAATACACATTTTTAAAGTTGTGGTATTCTTTTTGAATCACCCTGTATTGCCCCTATCGGCTTTTTGGCTCTACTGCAGCTTCACCAGAGTCCTGTTAATTGCCACTTTTTAACATGTTATTGTAAAAGAAGAAAATAACTAGCTTCTACAATAACAGAAATTGAACACTTCTTGAGTGCTGATATTAAACATATAAAATCCATTTTCCTCAAGCTCACTTTTCCTCTGGCTAACAAGGGGAGGCCGTCAATTGTGAGCCGGCCGAAGTGGCCGTGCGGTTAAAGGCGCTGCAGTCTGGAACCGCAAGACCGCTACGGTCGCAGGTTCGAATCCTGCCTCGGGCATGGATGTTTGTGATGTCCTTAGGTTAGTTAGGTTTAACTAGTTCTAAGTTCTAGGGGACTAATGATCTCAGCGGTTGAGTCCCATAGTGCTCAGAGCCATTTTGAACCGTCAATTGTGAAATTCAGATTCGATTCATACTGCGCATATTAAAAGCTCATGGCTAGAGGTGTAATGTGGCAAAGCACCAAGATGCAGTTCTCAGCCGTTGTCGAGAAAATCGACAGTTAAAAGAAACCATTGCAGTGAAATACTCTCTACGATTAATAATTTTCTACAGCGTCGTGGCGCAGCGGTAAGCCCTCGGGTTCATAATCTGAAGGTCGCCGGATCGAATCTCACTCCATGCAACCTTTTTTTTTAGGATTTGTTTTTTGTAATTCAAATGTGTATATAATTCCCGGCAATCAGTTGCAACAATTATGCATATAATAAGCTGTTGAAAGTCGTTTGTCGTGGAAAAACTGGCGACTTCAAACGTCATTATGCCCAAGGCCCACTGCTGCAGGTTTCTGGTAGTAACTTGCTGGAAGTTTTGTCGAGCTTATAAGAAGCGATCATGCACCCATGAATCGATGGTAGAATATTTATCAAATTTGTTACCGCCACGTTTGATTTGCTCTTTCCACCTGGATTAATAGTCCACATTTGTCAAAAGAGAGCACCCCTTTTTTTGTAGAGTTTTGAGACTCCAGCCTGGATGTTCTTTGGCCAGATTGACAGCTCTAATTTTGTAATCCAGAGAAATATAGTCATACTCTTTTGTTTCTACTTGTCCGGCTCGTATTCGTCTGATGATTTGTTGGCAATGGGACTCGTTTCAACGTCTTCGTAGGAATTATTATCGTCGATTTCATCAATGTCTATCAGTTCCTCATCATGAACGAGGGTTTTTTTGGCGAGCATTTGCAGCGTATTCTGGAACATTTCTTCCCCAATTACCATGGCTTCTTCGTTGATTGATGATGACGGTTCTGCTGCGATGCCATTACTGTTACGAAGGAGGCTTTCAAAATACACAAACACATCTTTCAATTGTTGTTTCGCCACTTCACTGTGTATAGAATCTTCTTCGATCACATCACTTTCATGCGAAGGGCCCGGATCGCTCTCCAATTGTACCGTCTCCATTTTTCCGTTTGTTTAACAGGGTGTACCAAAGCTCTCACGTACACACTGATTTTCGACGATGTTATAAGTTTGGCTAGGGACCGCATCTACCTTCTTTCGAAGTTAGCAGGCAACTACGCTGTTATGTGGCTGCTCGTTTCGGCCCATTCAACATCTGTCCTTCAAGTGTAACGAGCGAGTAATGGAGTTTATATTTCATACCTGCCACAGCAAATTTGTGTTCGTGGGGTCTCTATTCTAAGTCGAACGTTTGACTTACACTATACGTATTTGTTTCGGAATATTGTTTCTACGTCTTCCGTTAACTATACGTGGTAAACATTATGAAGACAATTAGTGAAATACAACTTTGTTTGCGGAAAACATAATGATGTTCGAAGTCGCCAGTTTTTCCACGACAAACGACTTTCAACAACTTATTATATGCATAATTGTTGCAACTGATTGCCGGGAATTCTATATATATAAAATGTCTGCTTGTGTTTGTGTATGTGCGGATGGATGACGAAGCAACCGTTGGTTGCGAAAGCTAGAATTTTGTGTGTATATTTGTGTTTGTTTGTGTGTCTATAGACCTGCCAGCGGTTTTGTTTGGTAAGTCTCATCATCTTTGTGTGTGTGTGTGTGTGTGTGTGTGTGTGTGTGTGTATATATATATATATATATATATATATATATATAAAAAAGGTTGCATGGAGTGAGATTCGATCCGGTGACCTTCGGATTACGAACCCAAGTGCTTACCGCTGCACCACGACGCTGTACAAGATTATTAATCGTAGAGAGTGTTTCGCCGCAATGGTTTCTTTTAACTGTCGATTTTCTCGACAACGGCTGAGAAGTGCATCTTGGTGCTTTGCCACATTACGCCTCTGGCCATGAGCTTTTATTATGCGCAGTATGAATCGAATCTGAATTTCACAATTGGCGGTCTCCCCTTGTAAGTTAAAATGCATCACTGAGAAATCATCAAAGCATTTAATAGATCATAAAGATTATGAGAAAATATTAAATGATGTGTTCAGGTACCAGTTGGCTAAAAAACATCTTGTTCAAATATAGCAAGGAAAGTTGTGGCAGAATTTAAATAATTTAGGAGTAAAGGAGAACTACTGACTGAATAGTAGAAATGTTGAATTGTTGAGAGGCACACAAAAAAACAAAAGCTTTTCTAGCTTTCAGAAGAAATCCTCTGATGAACTACAGAAAACACACACACACACACACACACACACACACACACACACACACACAGGTGTAATTAAATTGTGTGTGTCAAGTGGCTTGGGTAAGGAGAGAAAGTGGTGGAAAGGAGGAGGAGGAGGAGGAGGAGGAGGAGGAGGGGTTGGGAACAAGTAGCTAGCACATTCCTGTCCTGAACATTTGCTACCTCCTTTTAAGCCGCTTCTCCTCCTGTGCACCTTTCTCTCCCTCTACCCATCCCACCCAACACAGACCCCAAAACAGTCCCCATGCTCTACTGAACTGCAATCCCGGCTTTTAGTGTCCAGCCAGCACTTCTTCCGAAAGTTAGCAAAGTTTCCATCTTTTTTTCTGTAACTATCAATGTCTCAAAATCTTGTACATATATTTATAATGATTATTTTAGATTGGAACAGGAAATGCTACTTGAAACAAACCTATCTGACCAGTTTCATGCGGAAAAGGTCAACAATATATTGGTCAGTAATCACAGTTGCATAGACGTATCACTTCAAACCTGTGAACTTTTGCTGTAGAAAATTAACTAGTTATGACAAACTTGGCTATACCATTCATTATAAGGTCATTATTGTTAATCTATTAGTCAGTAATCACAGTTACATAGACTCATCACTTCAAACCTGTGAACTTTTGCTGTAGAAAATTAACTAGTTATGACAAGCGTAGTTATACTATTCATTATAAGGTCATCACTGTTTTTAAAATTCTAGACTAAACTTTACCAGTATGAATCACTGATTAACTTTGTTAAAAAATAAGAAAATAGGATATGGTTATGAAAAAGATCTTACTTGAATCCCTTTGTCTCTGGAGACAGGTACACTGGAGGCAGAGAGATTGGTATGCGGTGCCCGGCAACAGCAACACAATCTTTATCTCTCAACCTTTTTTGTTCTTCAAAGATCTCTGGAACTGTGGAAGATGGTGAATGTGTTTTTTTGCTTTTCTTCTTCTGTGTTTCCACAACACGTAATGGAGGAGAATCTTTCAAAAGGCTCACTGCATCTGATTCCTGCCAAGATGTCTTTGGACTGTTTGCAGACATTTGTTTGCTGATTAGTTTTACCTGTGAAATTCAGTACTTTAATTCCATTATGCTGAAGACTGTGCAAGCAATCCAGAAACAACATATATTAACACACAATGTCATATTAAAATTACTATGTAATTTTAAGTATTAATTTCCTGATATGTCTTTATTTCCAAAATAGATGGTCTTAATTGTATATACATAGTTACTATTAATTACTATTACAACAACCAGAAGTATAAAATTTTTGCTTTCATAATTATGCAAGAATTGCTGACAGCAGCTGCTAAATAGCTATTTAATTTTTTGCTATTATTATTTTGTTACTACTTTATCTCCAACTAGCTGTTTTTATTGTTTTTCATTCATTTGTGACCAATTTGAGGCTGTAGGTTTCATCTTCATGACCTTGCACATAAATACAAAATTAGTTACAGTAATGAACATAGACATTAAGATATAAAAGCATTTTACACCTACAACTCCCATTTTGGTTAACACCTTCAAAGGTAGACATATCCTTCAACAGGGGTTCAAATATTTATCATTGTGCTCATAAATGGGAAATATCCTACCCACCATCCTTCCCACCACTCCCAAAGAGGTACCTGCCACCTACCCCATCTACAGATCATTATATTATGCCATACCCACTCTCAGCTGTGGCACACATGGATCATATCACCATGCAAGACTGAAGTTCAAGAGCTGTCTGGTACACTTGCCCAGCACATCCTACTCCAATTCCATCACAGGCTTATACTATCCCATCAGAGACAGGACTACTGGCAAAAGCCATCATATCATGGAGTGTCTTCAGTGTGACGTACAGTTGAGAGAACAATATTCAAATCACTCTCCAGTATTTTAAATACTTTACATTTCAAATAGTTTTTTTACACAATTGTTTGTGATAATATTTGTTCTAAAAGTAATTTATTAGTGGATTTACATTCGTCTTTGACTATCTTGTAATGTTATTGTTTCGAAAGGTCTGTTATATGTGAGTGTGTTAATGTCTTGCATCAAAGTCTCACAGTTGTGTGTGTTCACATTTTGTGGCAAGCAAATAGTGATTGTAGTGGATGTGAAAACTAAGTACTGATAAATTTGTTTGTACATTGTAGTCAGCTAATAATTTTAACAGTTTTCAACCAATGTTTCTTGGGAAGTAAGTGAAAAAAACCTTCAGGAAAGCTCACTCACTTGTAGCATTCAGTTTTCACTGAGTGTACCAGTGGCTGCAGATTTTTTTTTGTATTTTTTTTTTTTTTTTGTTGGCAACTGTCAAAGTTTTACCTTGAGGGGACAGGGCGGCGGGGGGCGGGGGGGGGGGGGGGGGGGGGGGGGGGGGGAGGAGGTTACAGTGGGGAAGCCATTGGTCATTCTAGGGAAAACTTCAGCAGGATATGTAGCAAAAATAAGTTAACAGAGAAGCATGAAAATAAAATCTGTGCTCTCCTGGTGCAGTTAGAAAATCATGAGAGGAACTAGGCAGGATGAAGAGGGAGAAGGGGGTTTGGGAGCTGAAAGCTGGTACAAAGGTTGCTAGTAGAATGATGTATTCGGACTGTTTCACATGGTGTATCACTAATAGATCTGACTAACTGTTAAGTGTTTAATGTCTCCGCTAGAAAGAGTTGTTCGTTTCTCACTTGCACAATGAATTTGCAATCATTTAGTTCCAGTCTGATGGAAATAGAGGAATTATGGGGCAAACCCAGACCCTCTGGCTATAGTTGTGTACATTAACTTTTACTGTGTCTCCACTGCAACAGAAGTAGTTTTTTCCAATGGAAAACTCAGGTACACATTTGTGAATGTTCAGTATTTTCATCATATGCAAGTGGTGCCAAATTTTGGACATCACTACGAAAATATCAGCAAGTCAATACAGCAGTGCGCAGCAGCTCATGACCACTAGAATAAACAGATGTGGTTAGTTCGCTATATTCTCCTGTTTAATTGAAAATCATTATTGTTATTTTGTACGATAATTATTGAATGATCATGTTATTACTCATTAAAATAGAGAATTTTTCATAATTAGTTATTTTAGTCCATAAAATGAAGCCAAGTTTACAAAATATGTTTTGAAGATGGGTACACGGTTCAAATGGCTCTGAGCACTATGGGACTTAACTTCTGAGGTCATCAGTCCTCTAGAACTTAGAACTACTTAAACCTAACTAACCTAAGGACATCAAACACATCCGTGCCTGAGGCAGGATTCGAATCTGCAACCGTAGCGGTCACGCGTTTCCAAGCTGTAGCGCCTAGAACTGCTCGGCCACCCCGGCCGGCAATGGGTACATATTTTTGCATAAATCTTGCATATAAAATCATTTAAAAAATCACCTAAGAGTATTACCACATAAAGAAAAATTTTCCTTCCTCTAGAAAAATTCAGGTCTGAAAGGGATAAACAAATTGTAAATCAAGCTCTGGACAAATATTTGTCTGGTAAATGGATTAAGGACAGAAAAGTTCCACCGTGGTTTAGCAACAGAATTTGGAAAGTGCTGGGGAAGCAAAGGTTGTGGCACTCTCGATTTGAAAGAGAACACACAAATGATGCCTTGCTAAAATTGGTGGAGATCCGTGACTGTGAAAAGATCTATGCGTGCAGCATATAACAACTACCATCATCAATCACGAAGTGGGTCTAAGGCTTCTATCCACTTGCTCGATGACCAGTCTGGTGTGGCAGTGAAGATATCAAAACTTAAGACAAAATGTTAAATTCCATGTTTAAGAAATTGCTCGCACAGGAGAATTGTACAAAAATGCCATCATTTGACCATTGTACTGAGTCCCGTATGGACGACATAGTAATAAGCATTCCTGGCATAGATAAACAATTGAAAGAGTTAAAAACAAATGAGCCGCCAAGTCCAGATGGAATCCCAATTCAGTTTCACAAGTAGTACCCCACGTCACTTGCCCCTTATTTAATTTGCATTTATTGTGAATCTCTCACAAAGTACAAAGTCCCAAGCGATCGGAAAAAATTTGAGGTGGCTCTTATATAAGATGGGTAAAAGAACGGACCCTCAAAATTATAGAACAATATCCTTAACGTTGGTTTGCTGCAGAATTTTAGAACATATTCTCAATTTGTATATAGTAAATATTCTAGGGACTGAAAAGCTTATGTCTAAGAACCGTAACAGTTTTAGAAAGCACAGCTCATGTGAATCTCAGCTTGCCCTTTTCTCATGTGATATTCTGCAAACTATGGATGAACAGCAACGAGCAGATTACATATTTCTAGATCTCCATAATGCAGGCTGTTAATGAAGGTATGAGCATACAGAATAGGTTCCCAGATATGTAAGTCACTCATAGACTTAAGTAATAGAACCCAGTATTTTGCCCTCAATGGCAAGTGCTCATCAAAGTCAAGGGTACTGTCAGGAGAGCCCCATGAAAGTGTGATACAGCTGCTACTACTTTCTACATACATAAATGATCTGGTGGAAGGGTGGGCATCTATCTATGGTTGTTTGCTGATCATGCTATGGTGTCAAAAATGAGTGACTGCAGGATGATACAAGACAACACAGATAAAATTTTTAGTTAATGTGATGAATGGCAGCTGGCTTTAAATATATAAAAACGTAAGTTTTGCAGATGAGTAGGAAAAACAAACACTTAACGTTCAGATACAGCAATAGCAGTGTCCTGTTTGATACAGTCATTTTGTTTAAATATCTGTGCGTAACGTTACAAAGTGGTACAAAATTGAACAAGCATGTGTGGATTATGGCTGGGAAGAATGACTGACTTTGGTTAACTGGGAGAATTTTAGGAATGTGTGGTTCATCAGTAAAGGAGACCACATATAGGACACTAGTGCAACCTATTTTTGAGTAGTGGTCAAGTGTTTGTGATCCATACCAGGTCGGATTACAGGAAGACATCAAAGCAATTCAGAGGTAGGCTGCTAGATTTGTTACTGGGAGGTTCGAATAACATGCAAGTGTTACAGTGATGCTTTGGGAACTCAAATGGAAATCCCTAGAGAGAAGTTGACGTTCTTTTCAAGGAATACTATTGAGAAAACTTAGAGAACCAGCGTTTGAAGCTGATTGCAGAATGATCCTACTGCCACCAACATACATTGTGCATAAGGACCATAAAGATAAGATACAAAGAATTAGGGCTCATATGGAGGCATACAGACAGTTGTTTTTCCCTTGTTTTATCTGTGAGTGGAACAGGAAAGAAAATGACTAGCAGTGGTACAGGGAACCTTTGGCCATGCACCATATGCTGGCTTGCAGAGTATGTATGTAGATGTAGATGAAGATGTAGAGCAGTCTTCTGTAGCTGTAGGTGCAGGAAACATGCAGCAGACCTCAACAGTTAAGAAACCCAAGTCAGTTATAAATTCAGACAGAAAGGAGGAGGTTCTGCTGTTATGTACTTCTCATGGCAGAGGTGTAGGACAACAAATGCAGGAAGTTTTGGGGGAGAGAGTAACAGGTCATCAACATTGTACAGCCTAGTGCATTATTGGTTCAGGTGACTTGTAACATATGTGAGTTATGCAGAAATTTTGCTAAAGAGGATAAGATAGTGATTGAGGATGGAGCTAGGAATAATCTTGATTGGGTCGGGGTGTATGACACAGGTGGTGACATGGAAAGATATTTACTCAAACTGATGGCACAAATCTGCGACTCATTCAGCTGTTTTAGTGTCATGATCAGTCTCATATTAATACAACTGTTAGGCATATTAACATGGGGGCTTGAGAAGACACTGATGATGGAAGGTGTAGCTCACATTTCAGTGGTGTTAGTTGAGTCTATTGATAGATTGGGCATCATAGGCACACCCAGCACCTCAATCAGTATGGGAAGCGGACATTGACAAAGCTTTTAGGTGATCGTGTAGTAGCGTGTGGTGGAACCACTCATGGGAAAATTCTTGTAGTAAATGGTGTTAGACTTGCACCTTTTTCTTTTAGTCTGGAGCCACCTGATATGTACCTTGCTTAAGGGACATCTCTCTACCAAAGGGTCCAACCTTCAAAAAAGATCATCAGGTATCAGAGTAATCAAGGAATTAGAGGTATTAGAGACAAAGTTAGTCAACTGTTTGCTGATTTGACAGACAGTATTGGTATGTCAGAGCAACACTTCAACAATGTGACAATTTGAGGCTTCCTAGACCAGGATATAGATTATATAGCTTTTTTCATAGAGCTCTTTGTGGAATGGAAGTGAAAAATGGTATTCATTTGAACCTATTGGCTTATCAAAGTACTGAACTCAATAGGTCATTGAATGTTGTGCAAGAGCAACTGAATTCAGTGAAACTATGCTTTCACTTGTCATTACCTATAGGCCCCTTAACTCTGATTTCAAGGACATTTCTGTACAATCTAGGGAAAGTTGTTGGTTCACTTTATGGAAAGTATCAAAAATTAGTTGTATGTTGTGACTTTAATATTAATTTTGTAACAGATTGTGCAAGAAAGAAAATGATGTTAGATTTAAACACATAGCACCTGATGCAGACTGTTTCCTTTCCAACCAGAGTGCAGGGCAACAGTACCACACCTATAACCAACATGTTTTTTCATTCTTCACTCATATAGTTACAAACTATTTAGAAATGTTAACAAACAGCAACAAAGACTTTTTTAAACCTCAGCAAAGAACAAGAATGGCAGATTATTTACTGTGTTGATAATACTGGTAATAAATATAGTGCTTTTCTCGACAAATTTCTCTTTCTCTTTGAAAGCTGTTTTCCATTACAATGTTTAAAACAAAATATTGGTACTTACAGGCCATCTGGGTGGCTGACTAATGGGATAAAGATATCATGAAGAAAAAAGCAGAAATTATATCATAGCGTCAGAGATAGCAACAATCAAATGACACTAACCCATTCAAACAGTACTGTAAGGTGCTCAAACCTGTATCAGTCCTTCAAGACTGATACATGTTTGAGGACCTGGCCAATAGAACAAGGACCAGAATATGAAGTCAACATGTGCGAAAAATATTTTTGTTACTGATAAGTCAGATATATGTACTGTATTTTAGATTATATTATATGTACTTTTCATTTCAACAGATCAACAATAGGACATCCTCCAGGATGAGAAACATGTCAAAAAAACAAGAATATAAAATAAATATTTACAAAGAATAACAAATATGCTAATGTACCTTCCACAGATCCCATGTGAAATGGTCATCTCATGAATGTAGAATAAGTCAAGAATAACTTAAAAATATTTTATTTAATATGTGGTACATAATTTGTCACAAAAATGTAAATCTTCAGTATACTGAGGGCAACTGATAATTTTTAGGCTATTGTAGACATATATCACCAAATATAAAAATCATTTTACAACGCTTATTTATAATGACAGGATTACCACACTAGATTAATACAGAAATCAGATTGTACATAATACTCACATAATTTAATATTATTAGTAACATATACTCATTAGTTGGTTCTGCTATGAAATTCATCAATGGAGTAGGAGGAGTTGGACATCAATATATCATTTTAGATGCTTCTTAAACTGAACTTTATACGTAGTTAAACTTTTTATTGTTGATGGCAAATTTGTGACATGTGTTACTGAATGCTTAGGTGACTTTAAATGTTCATGAGGATTATTCTTATTTCTAGTATTGGTTCCATGAACTGAGCTGTTGGTTTGAAGAAGAGATATATTTTTAATGCCAAGTTTCATTAAGGAATAAATATATTGGGAGACAGACAACCCTTGTTCCCTATACGGGTCTCTGAGGATGTTCTTGCATTCACACCGCAAATAATTCTTATTAAACATTTTTGCACCTGGAATACTTAAGCTTGATTTGATGAGTTACCCCTTAAAATAATACACCATATGACTTTATGAAATGAAAGTAAGCATATTATGCTAGCTTTTTTATTTTTGTGTCACTTATGTCTGACAAAATTCACATTCCTAATAGAGGTTTGTTTAGCCACTTCAGCTGTTCTGTGGTATGCTCCTACTACTCCAATTTATCATCAAACTGTAAGCCCAAGAATTTAACACCGCCAACTTCTTCTATCTGTTTGTCATTGTATTTTGGCCATATCCTGGCATGAAACCTGTTACAAGTTCTACAGTGCATGCAGTGTGTTTTTTAGTGACAATGAATTGTCTACAAACCATTTATTAATGTCCATGAAAATTTCATCAACCGATCTTTCTAAGGCTACACCTGAGTTGCTATTTACTGCAATGTTTGTATCTTCTGCGAACAAAACAAACCTGACATCTGGTAGTGTTACAGACAAAAGGTCTTTGATGTACACAAGGGCAGGGGGGGGGGGGGGGGGGGGGGGAAGAAACAAAAAAGGAAAGGGGCCTTAAGGTGGAACCTTGTGAGACACCACAGGTAATAGTTCCCAGTTGTGTGATGCCTGATAGCTTAATAATATATGTCTCTTTCCTAGTGACACTCACTGTTTCCTGTCAGATATATACAATCTGACCCATTTTGTAGAATATCCTATTACAATGTGATATTCTAATTTACTTGAAAGGATACTGTGATCTACACAACTAAATGCCTTTAACAGGTCACAAAATATAGCAATAACCTGTAATTGATTGTCTAATGAATTAAATACATTCTCACTGTATGTGTAGATTGCCTTCTAACACCTAAAGCTAAATTTCAGAAAAGGTAACAAACCATCTGACAACACAGTTAGTCAGAGTTCAGATTTCTAAAGGGTTCCGATACCGACCAGTAAACCTACCCAATGGATACACTTAAACTTTGATTGGATTTGAAAATGTCGTAGTGTAGAGCAAAATAAGACACATACATTTCTTTTTTTTTATGTGCACATAAGGCCTTTAAGGGTGTGAAACACTCCCTTGAAAGAAATTGAGTTTAATATTTCTGAATGAATATCACTGAAATGGCAAAACATACAAGAAAAAAATTTCAAATGAAATTCCTATGGTTTTTAATGTACATTACAACTGTACACTTAGGTTTGTGCAAAAAGTAATTTTTTTTTTTTTTTAATCCATTTAATCCATCCGCAGATGGGGGTTTACGATTCTGGGTGTTTAGGAAGGATTCCTCTAGATGGTCCAGGAATAGGTTGGCATAAGACGGTGCCATGCAGATGCCCATAGATGTACCCCAGGGTTTTTTGTAGGTAATGCCTTCAAAGGAGAAGTAGTTGTGGATGAGCGACTAGGCGACATGGCGACTAGGGAGGAGGTTCTTGGATTGGAATCCGTTGGGTGTTGGGAGAGGTAGTGTTCAATAGCAGTATAGCCATGGGCATTAGCGATGTTAGTGCAGAGGGAGGTGGCGTCCACAGTGATGACCAGGGCACAATTACTTCTCCTTTGAAAACATTACCTACAAACAAATCAGGGAGGGAGGAAGGGAGGCTGAATGGACTTTTTCAACACCAAAGGTATGAGACAACTGCAATTTCATAAATGGCTCTGAGCACTATGCGACTTAACTTCTGAGATCATCAGTCGCCTAGACCTTAGAACTAATTAAACGTAACTAACCTAAGGACATCACACACATCCATGCCCGAGGCAGGATTCGAACCTGCGACCATAGCGGTCGCTCGGCTCCAGACTGTAGCGCCCCGAACCGCACGGTCACTCGGGCCGGCGCAATTTCATAATAGGAGTCACAAGCAGGATCACAGTTTTTAAAGCAAAAGTGAACAGATGTCTCACATTTACATGGTTTCTTTTCAATGTAACCACTGTTGTACAGTGCATATTTGAAAAGGTTGAAGAAAACTGAATCAGGATCACAGTTTTTAAAGCAAAACAGATGTCTCACATTTCCATGGTTTCTGTTCAATGTAAACACTCTTGTACAGTACATATTTGAAAAGGTTGAAGAAAACTGAATATGAATGAGGGATTGAATTTTTAGAATATTATTTCTTAAATGCAAGTTAATATTGTAATTATACAGTATAATTAACCTGAATAATGTTTCAGGAAATTTTCCACTGCTGAAATGTATAGATGTCTAATGGCTTAATCATGCTGGTTGTTCCTGCAGGAATCATTAAAATATTCACCTCCTTTCCATGTTTATCAATGGTGTTTAATTTTTTCCTTTTGTACAGCCTATGAATCTAGACACAATACTGATTTTTCATTTGCATTAGGTATATAAATTTGTTCAAACCACTTCCTTACGAACTCTGATGTAAATTTACCAAACAGAAATGCGAACACAAGGATATTATCTACTTTGTGTAAATATTTTCCAACTTTCAGGACACTGTTGCCATTTTTTTTAAAAGTTTATTCGATGAGAACATTAAATGTCTGCTTGCAGGTATAATGGGCTGTATTGTGTAACTGTGTGATAAGGCATTCAGGGATTCCGCTAGAATTTCTGACTTTTGACATTTGTCTGAAGGATAATGTTTGTCTTGCATGCAGTTCCAAACTGATATATGAGTGGTCATATTTACACACACTGGCCGTTCCAATCATTGCAATTTTTAATTTTACTGCCTCCACAAATTCTTAAACTTTTCCCCTCAATTTTTCTTTATTTGCTATTTGCACTTGAGTGATGAATTTATCAATTTTCCTTGATACAATCTGGTGTTTTACTTTAAAATTATGCATCCATTTTGAGGAAGCCTTGAACAAACACTGTGATAAAGTAACATCATTCCTCACTTGTAAAGCCCATCTCTTTATATCTAGATGATGTATTGGTATTGATTTGTCCACGGCAATTTGAAATTTATCTAATACATACTTGTATATACCTAACAACTTTTCATTTCTTGTCCCATATTCAGCAATTTCTACTTCATATTTCCAAAAAAATATCACTTTTTCAAAAAATCTAGTTGCACTATTGTAATGTAAATAAAAAAATGATACAACTTTTATTTGAAGTTTGTTCTTTATATCTGTTGTCGTTTCAACAGTATTCATTCATAAATATTAAACCCAATTTTTTTCAAGGATGTTTTTCAGCCTCTTAATGGTCATACAGGCACCTACAAAAAATACTTGTCTCTTATTTTGCTCTGCACTACAGCATATTCAAAGCCAATTAAAATTGAAGTGTATCCCTTGGGTAGGTTTACTTGTCAATATAAGAGCCCTTTAGAAATCCAAATGTGACTTTAACAGTGTATTATGTGTTGTCAGAGGGTAATTTTCCAATATTTTCAAGAATGGTGGCAAAAATGAAAATGTATGTAAATTTGACGGTATTTATATATCTGCTTTCCTAGCTGAAAGCTTAACTTCAACCATCCACATAATATAAATATAAATGACTAGTTACACTGCTAACTTAAAATGTTGCTAAACTCAGGAGCACACTCTTTAAATAACTTTGTTGATTTTTTATTGTAACCAACAGCACTTTTTAATTTAAAAAAATTTATGGTGGACATTTCTTCTACTCATCAAACGAATTCACAGTTGCGAATAAGGACTACCACCAGCTGTAGAATGGAAGGATAACAATGAAAATTTGTGCCAGATCGGGACTCGCTTACTGCGAGCGGTCACCTCACCATTTGACTAGTCGTGCTGACGGCCAGACCCAAACTTCCATACGTCGTAAAGCATGCGTCTATGAATACGCAGAATAACACAGACATTGAAATATTGTATTTCTTCTACTGTTTGGTGAAAGTCATATTCATATAACTGAAGTTATTTGTAATGTCTGATCTGAGATATTACATGGTATCTCCTACTAAACCTGATGACATCATCCTGTCAGTAACAGTTATAAAACATTTGTTAAAAAGTTTTGCAACACTGAACACATCTATTACCAATGTACCATTTACTCTTCATGCTATCTGGTCTTCTTCATGCTGGTTCTACCAATCTCTTCCTACACTATACCCAATATTGTCTTTATTTTGTTACCTGATGCAATTACCTTTTCCTTGTGATGCACCTTATTTGAAGCCTGTTTCACCAGCTTTAATATTTTGAGTATATCTTGTAATGAGCTACAGCATAAACATCAGAACTCTTTAACTCTTTCTAGTGAGTAGATACAGTTTCCTTTTTGTCTTATATGATGCCTTTATTTCTCGAGTATTCCATGGCTTCTTGGTAGGCTTTGGTCTAATCTGGATTAGTTTTTGAGGAAAACAGTTTTCAAATAACGTAAGGACAATATTAATAAAAGTGTTCCATTTTGCCATAAGTTCTGTATACATCACTCCATTTCATGTTTTTGAGAAGTGTCCTTAAATGATCAATTTCTGGCTTACTAACTACTTCCTAGAATTCAGATTCAGTAGATTTTATATCCCGTTCAATGTACACTGAAGTGCTGAAGAAACTGGAATAGGCATGCATAATCAAATACTGAGTTGTGTAAACAGGCAGAATACTGTGCTGCGATAGGCAATGCCTATTTAAGACAACAAGTGTCCCAGGCAGTTGTTAGATCAGTTACTGCTGCAACAATGGCAGGTTATCAAGATTTAAGTGAGTTTGAGCATGGTGTTATTGTTAGCACATGAGCGATGGGACACAGCATCTCTGAGGTAGCAATGAAGATGGTATTTTCCCATACAACCATTTCACGACTGTACCAGGAATATCAGGAATCTGGTAAAACATCAAATCTCCAACATTGCTGTGGCCGGAAAAAGATCCTGCACGAACAGGATCAACAACGACTAAAGAGAATCGTCAATGTGACAGAAGTGCAACCCTTCCACAAATTGCTGCAGATTTCATTGCTGAGCCATCAACAAGAGTCAGCATGCAATCCATTCAACGAAACATCATCGATATGGGCTTCCGGAGCTGAAGGCCCACTTGTGTACCCTTGATGACTGCTTGACACAAAGCTTTACACCTAGCCTGGGCCCATCAGCACCAACATTGGACTGTTGTTGACTGGAAACATGTGGCCTGATCAGACGAGTCTCATTCCAAACTGTATGCATGGATGGTCATGTATGGTATGGAGAAAACCTCATAAAATCCATGGATCCTGCACATCATCGGAGGACTGTTCAAGCTGGCAGGGCTCTGAAATGGTGTGGGGAGTGTGCAGCTTGAGTCATATGGTACCCCTGATATGTATAGATATGACTCTGACAGGTGACATGTACATAAGCATCCTGTCTGATCACCTGCATCCATTCATGTCCACTGTGAATTCCAATGGATTTGGGCATTTCCAGCAGGACAATGTGACAGATCACACGTCCAGAATTGCTCCAGAGTGGCCCCAGGAACATTCTTCTGAGTTTAAAGAATTCTGCTGGCCACCAAACTCCCCAAACATGAACATTATTGAGCATATCTGGGAGGCCCTGCAACATGCTGTTCAGAAGTGTTCTTCACCCCCTCATTCTCTTACAGACTTATGGATAGCCCTGCAGGATCCATGATGTCGATTCCTTCCAGCACTAATTCTGACATTAGTCCAGTCCATGCCACGTCATGTTGTGGCACCTCTGCATGCTCTTAGGGGCTCTACATGGTAATAGGCATGCATACCAGTTTCTTTGCCCCTCTTCAGTGTAAAAATTTATAAAAGGGAATTGCATGTTATATTCTGAGACCCCACTGATTATTGGTTTCATAATAGGCCTATAATTTTATTCATTAGACCTGTCTATTAAGGTATTGTCCATGGCTGTTTGTGTGCAATTATCTACCCCCTATTTGGGAAGTTTATAGTAGGAATTAAGTTGAATGTTGGTGTTATTGACCTTAGTAATTCTTACTGGAAGATTTTTAAGAAAATCTACATTAAAATCACACACAACCACCATATATTTTTTTCTGTTAAATAGCCCAGTGAAGCTGCAAGGTGATTTATCAACATATTAAATTTACCTGCAGATATTTGGCATGCACTCACTATTATGAACAATTTATTAGGGAATTCTAATTCTGTCACAAATGCTTTCATATGCTGCTCTAGGCAAAATTTATGAATGACTATGTTCTTAAGTTCGTCAATACATGGTGAATGCAACAATTTCCCTTCCTCCTTTTCTGTTCTACAAAAGTGAGATGCTAACCTAAATCCTGTAACACTTAACACATCTATACCAGTTGTCATATGATGATTATAGAGACAGATTATGCCAACTGGGTTGGATGACTAATTCATCAATGCAGATAAGTTATTTATTAATTTTAGTCCTTGAATATTTTGCTGCATTAAAGATAGCAGGCATTTTGCACCGACTGACAGATAAAATTGGTTGGACATAAAATTTTTACTTATTGCTGATACTTTTTAACAAACAGTTGCTGGTGCCTGAGGCAATATGACACAATTATGCTATTTTTTAAAATTCTTTTTTTATCTGAGAGTTTGTTTCAATACTAACCATTCTTAAAACTTAGTTTGTTTCTGTCTTTTCTAACCTAAAAAGGTGCTGCTCTTGCACCAGTAAGTGCTAGTATCTTGCCACTCATGACTATGACACCCCCCCCTCCAAAAAAAGTTTCTGCTATAAGCCCAGCCAGTTTACCCTTCCCTTTCCAGTTGAGGTGAAAGTCACACCTAGTATTATCATACCAACTGACAGAATCAGCAGGAACCATGGCGATATGTGACCCTGCATCTGACATAAGCAGCTGTTCCAGCTCCAAATTAATTCTCCTGACAGAAAAGTTCCAATTAGGTTTGTCATACCACCTCAGAACAGATACAAACTCAACATTGGTACGTCACAACACTGATGCAATCTTTACCTGGTCACACACTATACCGTGTACAGCATCTCTGTCAGTACTACTGTCCAGCCCACCAGCTGACACCACACTGTCTCCCCTGGTGAAGTCTTTGCAAAGTGATCCTAAATCCTCTGCCACCTGCTCCAAATCAGTACTAGGTTTTTAAAAAATGGTGACTTGGTATTCTGATCCTAGTGCATCTCACAAAAATTTGCCTACACCTCTAGCATGAGAACTGCCTAACCATGAAACTTTCTCTCTCTTTACTAACTTCTGTACATCCTTTCTTTTCAATTTATTGGCGAAAGTTTGTTGAATCCTGGCTAAATCTACATCTGACTGAGGCTCATCAGTTTCTAACTGAGGCAAAAGGCCATTCCTATTTTTCACATTCACCACAAAGCTGTCAGATAAAGTTCTAAACCTGTTCCTTCTGTTTGCTGTTGCCAGTTTCCAACTCTCTATGCCTTTCTCCCTCCTTAACCTGTGTAGATCTTTCCCAGACTTGTCTAATTTAGCATGAAGGACAGCAATTTTCTGCTCCAGTTACAGTCATCCCAATGGAAAGAAACTACTGTATCCATCATACCAAACCTGGCAACTAACAATTCTACAGCTAGTCAGGCACTTTTCGCTCATGAAAAAATAATACTTTGGTAAGAATACGTCAGTTAAATTACCAAGAAACAAGGAAACACATTTTAAAAAATTAGACCTGTACACAGCTATATGTAACTACACTACTAATGCAAAGTTTCTGGATTAAACAACTTAAAATTTACACTACTTTCTGGAAATAAGACCTTAATAAGGAAGGCTACACTGTACTTAAATTGCAGGAATGGAAAAATGAACAACTGAGCAAGATTTTGTTAGTTTACTGCACCAAAACGCAAGCAAAAATATGACTGTAACCCGATTTCATGATATTTTCGCATTTTCTGATATAATATGAGTGAGGTCTTTAATAGGAGAGCACAATAATTTGCGCATCTTCCCTGGTGCGTGGCTGCCAACTTTAACAATCAGTTTCTGAATGCATAAAGTGAATTAAATAAAAACTTAGTTTCTACAGGGAGTCATATAACTTTCTTACGAAATTGCTTTCCAAGAATGCTGTCTGAAATACACCTCCCTGTTACTGACAAGGGGAAGATTGAGACAATAATTAAATTGCGGAAGACTAACAACTCTCACAGAGAGGGATATTGAAGATTACTGTTAAAATTACTGTTACTGTTACTGTTAAAATTTCTTGAATTCTTGTAGTAGCTTTCTGAAAATGGATACAGCACAATACTGCACAAGAGGCAAGGAGGTGCAAAACACTGCCTATGTTAGTCTGTTGCTTAATCACATTCGTAATTTGTTCTTTAGAAATGGTCAGTTTCTTATGCAATTAAAGTACGTACACACACACACACACACACACACACACACACACACACACACGAGAGAGAGAGAGAGAGAGAGAGAGAGAGAGAGAGAGAGAGAGAGAAGCCTATTTCAGTGGGATTGGTGTTTGCAAAAGTTACTGAAAAGGTTGCATATACAAGGGGAATTGATCACTCCAGTTCACATAAATCACTGTTCAACATACAGTTTGGTTTCAGACATGGTTTTTCAACTGTAAATGCTATATTCTCTTTTCTCTGTGATGTGTTGGATTAAACAAAAAGCTGCAAACACTAGACATCTTCCTTGGTTTAATTAAGGTTTTTAATAATGCTGACCACAAAATACTGTTGCAGAAGTTGGACCATTAGGTAATAAGAGTAGCAGTTCACAATTGGTTCTTCTCATACTGTATGAGGTGTGACTATAAAATAACAGGAGTGATGCTCTCACAAAGTAAGTACGCATGTGCCAAACACAAATAAGCAAGAGCTGTGAAGTGTGAACTCTTCTCCATCAGATGTGGCATCTGTGGTGTCTGTAGGCAGATCAGTGTGGCTGTGGCCTTCATTTGTGTAAGAGTTGTTATTTTGTTTTGCCGAGAAAATGATAAGTGTAATAATAAAGTAACGAACTGTAATGATGTTTCACATGAAACATGGGAAAACTGTTAGATAAACATATCTCTTACTAAATGAAGTGTATGGTAAAAACTGTTTTTCACATATGCGAATTTTTAAGTGATTGAAGCTTTTTTAAGATGGGCGAGAAGACGCTGAAGGTGATTCGTGCTCGTTATAACCTTCAACGTAAAAACTGATGAAAATATTGAAAAAGTACGTAGTCATATTGGATCTGACTTTTGCTTGGGTATTCAATTGTTTGCTGAAATTGTAGGAACTGACAAAGAATGGGTAAGGCAAATTTTATATAACCAGTTTCACATGAGAAAAGTGTGAGGGAACCAACTCATGAAAATGTTTGTACCGGCAGTTTTTATACCACTGCAAATGAACATAATTTCTTGGAAAGGGTGATAACATGTAACGAATTTTGGTTTTATCGTCCAGAAACTAAGTGACAATCCGTGCATTGGATGAGCCCATCTTCAACAAGAGCGAAAAAATGCTTGATTGAGCAAAACAAGATTCAAAGTGAAGATGACTGTTTTTTTGAAATTCATGGAATTGTGTATCCTTACTGGGTTATTGAAAGTCAAACTACTAGTGAACATTACTACCTTGAGGTTCCTGCTCAATTCTGCGAGAAAATAAGAAAAAAATTACCCAAACTGTGGAAGAAGTAGTTTTGTGTTCTGCATCCGTCTTGGGTTCTGCATCAAGACTATGTACTGGCTCACACCACATTGTCTGTTAAAAGGTTTCTAGCGAAGCACAGCATCCCAGTCTTAGACCACCTGCCTTATTCACCTGGCCAAACATCATGTGACTTGTCTATTCCCTACAAGTCAAATCTGCATTAAAGGAACAAAATTTCAGTCCATTAAAGCTGTGAAAGAACAAGCAGCATGTGTCTTCAAGAAGCTCAGAGTGGAAGACTTCCAGCACTGTTTCCATCAATGGAAAATGGGCATGGAGCCTTTTACGGATAGAGGGAGTCCCATTATTTTACAGCCATATCTCATACTATAAGAACAGACAGCGAAACCTCGTTCTCCCTAGTAATGAGAACAGCTGTGAAGTGGCATCTGATTGGGGCATGATAAAGTGGGGGCTGAAGGGGCTGCTACTGTTTCTTCTATATAAAAATGATATGCTTCCTAGTGACAGGTAATTCTAAAATATTTCTGTTCATTGACAAGATTAGATGGTAGTGAAGGATGTTGAATTCAACACAGGTAATGCATCAAATGGTGCAATTCAAGACATAAATTAATGGATAATACAAAATAAAGTAATGCCAAATCACAGTAAGACCTGGTTTTTACTGTTTCTGCAACAAAATTCAACAAAAACTGACATTTTGATTACACAGAATGGGTATATAGTAAGTGAGCCTAAACAGTTCAAATTTATTGGTGTTCAGAGAGATTGCAAGCTGTCACAGAAAGCCCATATTTAGGATATTGTTCAAAAAGTGGATGCTGTTATATTTATCGTTAGAGAGCTATCTGCAATAAGTGATAGTTCAACATGAAAATTAGTCTACTTTGCATATTTTCATGACATACTGCATTATATTCTGGGGTAACTGTTCCCACTTATAAATGAAATTTTTAGCTCAGAAACAGTAAGTTAACAAATAGATAGAGGGGCTGGCCAGTACTTACCTCAGCTCAGTACAGTCGATAGATACACAAAAAACAGAACCGAAAATTTAGATTCCTAGCTTTCGGAACAAATGTTCCTTCATCAGGAAGGAGAGAGGGGAAAGAAAAGGGAAGAAGGGAAAATGGATCCAGTTACTCACAACCCAGGTTATGAAACAACAGGGAGAGGAAAACAGTGAGGGTAGCAAGGATGGAGGCATGGTTGTCAGAGGGAAGCCAAAGATATTCTACCGTAAGTACTGTGCCAGCTTCAAACCAAAGAGGATGCATACAGAAGTAAGGAGGTATATAGTATAAAGATAAACACAACTATGTAGGATGAAAAGATGCGTGAATGGCTAAAGAGGAAAGGGAAAGAGGAGAAGACTGAAGAGTAAATGGGAGTGAGGTTGTTTAACGTAGGTTCAGTCCAGGGGGATGGCGGGATGAAAGGATGTGTTGGAGTGCAAGTTCCCATCTCCGCAGTTCAGAGGGACTGGTGTTGGGTGGGAGAAGCAAAATGGCACATACGGTGTAGCAGGTTCCTAGGTCCCTAGAATTATGCTGGAGGGCATGCTCCGCTACTGGGTATTGGACATCTCCTAGGCGGACAGTTCGTCTGTGTCCGTTCATGCGCTCAGCCAGTTTAGTTGTTGTCATACCGATGTAGAAGGCTGTGCAGTGCAGGCATGTCAGCTGATAAATGACATGTGTAGTTTCACACATGGCCCTGCCTTGAATTGTGTATGTTTTACCAGTAGCAGGGCTGGAGTAGGTGGTTGTGGGGGCATGCATTGGGCAGGTTTTGCAGCGGGGTCGGTTACAGGGGTAGGAACCGCTGGGTAGAGAAGGTAGTCTGGGAATATTGTAGGGTTTAACAAGGATGTTACGGAGGTTAGGGGGGCGACGAAAGGCAACTCTGGGTGGTATGGGGAGAATTTTGTCAAGGGATGAACTCATTTCAGGGGTTGACTTGAGAATGTCATATCCCTGGCGGAGTGATTTGTTGATGTATTCGAGTCCAGGATAATATTGGGTGACAAGGGGGATGCTTCTGTGTGGTCTGGGGGTAGGAAAATTGTTGTTGGATGGGGAGGAATGTATTGCTCGGGAGATCTGTTTGTGGACAAGGTCTGCAGGATAGTTGCGGGAGAGGAAAGCACTGGTCAGGTTATTGGTGTAATTGTTGAGGGATTCGTCACTGGAGCAGATACATTTGCCACGAATACCTAGGCTGTAGAGAAGGGAGCGTTTGATGAGGAATGGATGGCAGCTGTCAAAGTGAAGGTACTGTTGTTTGTTTGTGGGTTTGATATGGACAGAGGTGTGGATGTGAACTTCAGCAAGATGAAGGTCAACATCCAGGAAGGTGGCTTGGGTTTTGGATAAAGACCAGGTGAAATTCAGATTTGAAAAGGAGTTGAGGTTTTGGAGGAAATTAAGGAGTGTTTCTTCATCATGAGTCCAGACCACAAAGATGTCATCTATAAACCTATACCAGGCCAGGGGAAGCAGCTGTTGGGTCTTCAGGAAAGCCTCCTCCATGTGGCCCATGAAGAGGTTGGCATAGGACGGAGCCATCCTGGTTCCCATGGCTATTCCCCTGATTTGTTTGTAGGTCTGGCCTTCAAAAGTGAATTAATTATGGGTGAGGATGAAGTTGGTAAGTGTGATAAGGAACGAGGTTTTTGGAAGTTCTTCGGGTGGGCATTGGGAGAGGTAGTGGTCAAGGGCAGAGAGACCATGGGTATGTGGGATGTTTGTGTAAAGGGATGAAGCATCTATGGTGACAAGAAGGGTTTCAGGTGGGAGAGGAGTGGGAATGGATTTTAGGCGTTCTAGGAAGTGGTTTGTGTCTTTGATGTAGGATGGGAGTCTGCGGGTGATAGGTTGGAGGTGTTGGTCTACCAGAGCTCAGATACGTTCTGCTGGGGCTTTGAAGCCTGCTACAATGGGACGGCCAGGATGGTTCTCTTTGTGGATTTTGGGTAATAGGTAGAAGGTAGGGGTACGTGGCTCAGGTGGAGTGAGTAAGACTATGGAAGCTGTTGTGAGGCCTTGTGAGGGACCTTGGATTTTTAGGATTTTCTGCAGCTCAGTCTGGATGGAGGGAATGGGATCCTGGGTAACAGCTTTGAAGGTTGAGGTGTCGGAGAGTTGACGCAGTCCTCTGCCATATACTCCACACGGTCAAGTACCACAGTTGTGAAGTCTTTATCACTTACATCTGGCATTTTTGTGCCATTGGCTATCTTTCTCTGCTACAGAAAAATTTTTTTGGGACGTTTCAGCGCCATCTGCGAACTTTTTTGCGGCACGCGCGATCTTTTTTGCGCCACTCGCTATCTCTGTTTTTGAGCAACGTGTGTTCTTTTCCCCTGATCTGGACATACTTGTTTGATCTGGTCAACTTTTTCCGTATTTTTCTTATGTAGTGGTGTTCCTTTGGTATTGAACATTACCAACACAATTTCTTTCTTTCTCGTCCTTCCCTCCGTGTTTTATTCCTTCTTATGATTACTATTTTAATTTTAGTTATTTAATTTCCCTACCCACCAGCTACCCACTATGTACCCTAATCCTATACCACATTATTTACATTCATTCCAGAAACATGCATTCACCATAGCCAAACTGCAATCCCACATACTTTTCCTCCGGTCGTGCTTAACCTTTGGAATTACCTCTAAAGGCCTTACCTTAAAAGTTCCCATCTCTGGGTGCAATTCCTCCTTCCACCAGTCTCTCCTGGACTTCCAAAACCTTCAATCCTTAGCCCTTACCCAACTTGTCCTGAATCTCTACACTACTTCATGTAACCACCACTCCCAACAGCTCCTATCCCTCTTCAATTTCCTCCACCTCTCAAACCCTTGCTTGGAGAACACACTCAGAAACATCATCCTAGAAGCCAGCTGCAAACTTGAGTTCCATGCCACACACCACCTGAAAAAGCTATCCACAGTGCTAGTGCAACACCTAAGAAGTGGGGTCCCTCTCCCTATCCCTCACAAACACCAACCACAACAGAACCTCCAACAAATCCCCCCCTCATAGCCAACAAACCTAGCCTAGCCACCCTACTCAATCTCCCCGTCCCAGCACATACCCCACACAGACCAAATCTCAACTATAACCACAGTCAAATGCCACATATCACCAGTCCCAATTCAGTTCTAAACCTCTCATCCAGATCCCTCACTCATCCAGAGACATCTGTTCTATCAAAAGGCTTAACCTTTAGCCCCACGCCTAAATGCAACCACACTGCCCTGGTTAAAGATCTCCTCTCATTCAACCGGAACCACAACTGGAAATATCACTTCACTACCCAAACACAGCCCCCAAATACTAGACCCAGTGTTGAGCCCTGTCTAGAACAGTTCCGACCGCCTTCTCAAAGGGATCCTCCTCCCCTCCCCCAAAACCATCCCTTGCAGACATTTCAGGAATCCCTCACATCCAGTGTTGCCTCCCAGTCCTTCTTGAAGAACATACCGACAACCCCCAACATCACCCCAGCTGAATCCCGTGCCATTAAGGAGCTGAAAACGGACAGCTCTATTGTCATCCTCCCGGCGGATAAAGGCTCCACAACTGTGGTACTTGACCTTGTGGAGTATGTGGCAGAAGGACTGCGTCAACTCTCCGACACCTCAACCTTCAAAGCTGTTACCCAGGATCCCATTCCCTCCATCCAGACTGAGCTGCAGAAAATCCTAAAAATCCAAGGTCCCTCACAAGGCCTCCAATGGCTTCCATAGACTTGCTCACTCCACCTGAGCCATGTACCCCTACCTTCTACCTATTACCCAAAATCCACAAAGAGAACCATCCTGGCCGTCCCATTGTAGCAGGCTTCAAAGCCCCAACAGAACGTATCTGAGCTCTGGTAGACCAACACCTCCAACCTATCACCCGCAGACTCCCATCCTACATCAAAGACACAAACCACTTCCTAGAACGCCTCAAATCCATTCCCACTCCTCTCCCACCTGAAACCTTTCTTGTCACCATAGATGCTTCATCCCTTTACACAAACATCCCACATACCCATGGTCTCTCTGCCCTTGACCACTACCTCTCCCAATGCCCACCCGAAGATCTTCCAAAAACCTCATTCCTTATCACACTTACCAACTTCATCCTCACCCATAATTACTTCACTTTTGAAGGCCAGACCTACAAATAAATCAGAGGAACGACCATGGGAACCAGGATGGCTCCGTCCTATGCCCACATCTTCATGGGCCACACAAAGGAGGCTTTCCTGAAGACCCAACAGCTGCTTCCCCTGGCCTGGTATAGGTTTATAGATGACATCTTTGTGGTCTGGACTCATGGTGAAGAAACAATCCTTAATTTCCTCCATAACCTCAACTCCTTTTCGAATATGAATTTCACCTGGTCCTTCTCCAAAACCCAAGCCACCTTCCTGGATGTTGACTTTCATCTTGTTGAAGCTCACATCCACACCTCTGTCCATATCAAACCCACAAACAAACAACAGTACCTTCACTTTGATAGCTGCCACTCAATTCCACATCAAACGCTCCCTTCCCTACAGCCTAGGTATTCATGGCAAACGTATCTGCTCCAGTGACGAATCCCTCAACAATTACACCAATAACCTGACCAGTGCTTTCCTCTCCTGCAACTATCCTGCAGACCTTGTCCACAAACAGATCTCCCGAGCAATACATTCCTCCCCGTCCAACAACAATGTTCCTACCCCCAGAACACACAGAAGCATCCACTTTGTTACCCAATATTATCCTGGCCTTGAATACATCAACAAATTACTCCGCCAGGGATATGACTTTCTCAAGTCAACTCCTGAAATGAGATCATCCCTTGACAAAATTATCCCCACACCACCCAGAGCTTGTTAAACCCTACAATATTCCCAGACTACCTTCTCTACCCAGCGGTTCCTACCCCTGTAACCGACCCCGCTGCAAAACCTGCCTCGAGCATCCCCCCACAACCACCTACTCCAGCCCCGCTACTGGTAAAACATACACAATTCAAGGCAGGGCCATGTGTGAAACTACACATGTCATTTATCAGCTGACATGCCTGCACTGCACAGCCTTCTACATCGGTATGACAACAACTAAACTGGCTGAGCGCATGAACGGACACAGACGAACTGTCCGCCTAGGAGATGTCCAATACCCAGTAGCGGAGCATGCCCTCCAGCATAATTCTAGGGACCTAGGAACCTGCTACACCGTATGTGCCATTTTGCTTCTCCCACCCAACACCAGTCCCTCTGAACTGCGGAGATGGGAACTTGCACTCCAACACATCCTTTCATCCCGCCATCCCCCTGGACTGAACCTACGTTAAACAACCTCACTCCCATTTACTCTTCAGTCTTCTCCTCTTTCCCTTTCCTCTTTAGCCATTCACGCATCTTTTCATCCTACATAGTTGTGTTTATCTTTATACTATATACCTCCTTACTTCTGTATGCATCCTCTTTGGTTTGAAGCTGGCACAGTACTTACAGTAGAATATCTTTGGCTTCCCTCTGACAACCATGCCTCCATTCTTGCTACCCTCCCTGTTTTCCTTTGCCTGTTGCTTCATAACCTGGGTTGTGAGTAACTGAATCCACTTTCCCTTCTTCCCTTTCTTTCCCCTCTCTCCTCCCTGATGAAGGAACATTTGTTCCGAAAGCTAGGAACGTAAATTTTCGGTTCTGTTTTTTGTGTATCTATCGGTTGTACTGAGCTGAGGTAAGTACTGGCCAGCCCCTCTATCTCTTTGTTAGTATTTGTTTCACATCTTTATATGAGATTTTCCGTTAATCATTTAAACAGTCAGTTAAGTCAAACGCAATGTAAGTTTGTGAACCTCTTGTTGGCTCCTGTTCAGGTTTTGGGAATTCTGACACTGGTCTCTAAGTGTTGTTTGTTGTTAACTATATGACTTATTCCCAAGAATTAGCTGGTTTCACTCAGTTAATACTACAGAGAAATCCAATATGAATGTGTATCACATCTCCTTGACTCTTTTGCATAGAAAGGCTTCAGTTTTCTGGTGCATCCATTTTCAGTAAGCTGCCAAAGGATTAAAAAATCTTAGCAGTAATCCTCACACTTCTAAGTTTAAACTGAAGGCTTTCCTTATGCCTTGCTCTGTCTATTCTCTCCTGGTCTTGGAAAAAATTAGGCTAATTCTTGTGTCATAGTGTTGTTAGCCTAATTTTTGTGTCATCCACAGAGAATTCATGTAAATATTATTTTATAAATTATTACTTTCCTGATGTTAACTTCATGTACTGACTCATTCCCCAGCCATAGAGAGTTGCTCCTTAATTTGGTCTTACGCAACTAGATGTGTAAAATAAAAAAACAAAATAAAATCATAGATTAGCTCTTCTTTAACATCTGTACATCATTTTATGTGAGTATGATTACAACCAGCAGTCCCCCAAATGAATGGCCACCATCAAACTGTGCCCAATAGCACAGTTGACCATCTAGTGCCAGAAAATGCTGCTAAGCAGAACACGCTCAATTTCACAGGCTGCTTTACAGCTGTGTTAGAAAGAGCACAACACAGCCAGTCAACAATATACTTCTCAGGGGCTGGACAAGTAATTCTGTTATATTCTGAGAGTGCAATGAGATAGAATCAGCCGGGTGCATATGAGGTTGCCTATCAATTTGACAGTCTGCAGAAAAATAAAGGCTGATATGGGCAACCTGTGAAGTAGACTGGCTGAAGGAATGTTGGAAGGAGATGGAATACTATGTCACAAGATTAGAGAGGGAACATGCTAATCAGCAGCCAGGTAGTGAGATGAGCTTGGGAGGTGCACCTCAAACTGTAAATAGTGCAAGGTCTCCCACTAGTGTAAAACCACACTGTCAATCTGGTAATTTCTGCCCCCTACTATGAAGAAAGACTACATTTTAACCTCATGAAATAACTACAGATCCTAAAGTATGCAAGTTAAGCAATAGAAAAATATATCAACACAGTGTTTCATTAAGATGATTCCAACACAAGTAATAAAACTTCAGAAGTCACATTGAATATTATGTTGAATTTTATTATGAACTATCATTATTAATGACTTATTATGAAAAGGATAGTTGCTTCTAACAATACAGCGAAGATGTTGAGTCGCAGATACGCACAACAAAAAAACTGTCAGCAAGTATGCTTTTGGCCAAAGAGGCAAGTAATTAGACACACACACACACACACACACACACACACACACACACACACACACACACACACGACCACAGTCCCTGATTGCCAAGGCAAGGTTGCGAGCTATGCGTGATGGGAGAAGCAAACTACGTGCTGGAGTAAGGAGGAGGCTGAAATGGGTAGGGGGAGGGATAGAAGAATAAGGGTGGGGGAGGGTAAAGAGCTGCTTGTGGGAGCATACTGGGACAAGGCAGGGACAGCATAGGACACCTAGGTGCAGTAGGGAGGATTAGATATAGGGCACGGGGTGGGAGGAGAGGAGCAGCAGAAAAGGAGAAAATTCAAAAAACATTGCGTGCATTGATAGAGCAAAGGGCTGTATAGTGTTGGAGGGGAAGGGGATGGTGGGTAAAGGACAACTACTAATGAAGATTGAGGCCAGGAGGGTTATGGGAACATAGAACAGTGAGCCATGATGGCTTTAATTTTGGTGGGCATGGAGCTTTGCTGGCGCCACTAACTACTTGGGCTGTCGATATCGATCCTGCTCATATATCAGGAGTTTGGGTCTTTGGTTGAAGCGTGTGCTGTTGGTTTTTGATGGGCATGGTACTGATGATGACAAAAAAAAAAAAAAAAAAAAAAAAAAAAAAAAAAAAAAAAAAAAAAAAAAAAAAAAAAAAAAACATAACTCCACTCAGGTGTGAAGAAGCTGCGAGTTCCAGGACTGCAAACCAGGGTGTTATTACCACCAGTCAGGACAGGCAGTCTTCGAAGTGGCACACAATTTAAACTTGAAGGGTAGGCTAGGGGGAACATGGATGGAAGCTGTTGGTTTTGGGGAACTCCTGCTGTCCAGTATGTGCCACGAGAAGTCGCAAGTGGTTAAATCGGTTGGAGGCAAGCCTTGATGACTGTATTATGGATTGATGGCTGCGAGTTGTGGGAAGAGCAGTGGACATCGCATGCAACCTGGTTGACAAGTTATCAGCCTACCCTGTAAGCTTAAATTCTGCGGCACCTCAAAGACCGCCTGTACGGACTAGTGACAATAACATCCTGGCTTACGGCCCTGGAACTCACAGCTTCTTCACACATGAGTGGAGTTAAATTTTTTTTTTTTTTTTAATCTTTTTTATTGGTACTTATCATTTTTTGTTCCATGCTATATTCTGTGCAAGTGTACGAGCATTCTATGTCATAAATTGAGTTGGTGAAACGAAATTGTATCATAGTTTGGGTCGAATACAAGGCACTCTTTGTAGATGAGTGTGCTCTAGTCATTGCATTAGCAAGTGCTGATATTTAACCCTTTTAATTTTCAATTAATTCAAAGGAGTGTTAAGCTTGTAACTCATATGTGTATTCACTTCCGCAATAAGTTAATACTACCTACATCCTAGGCATTCTCATCTGCAGCCTTACTTGGACAGATTGCTTTCCCCTTCTGATGTGTGTTGGCAGAGTAGTTTTGGCAGCAGATGATGCATTCCTGTTTCCCGGGCCCCAAGCAGAGATGTGTGGTCTTTCTGCTGTGGTGACACTTCCATCATCGCACGACGTCTAGGTTGATCAGTAATCTCGTGCCTCTACCAGAAGCATCGTGTTGGTTCTAGTTAAGTAAATTTGAATGTTTGATATGTGCCACGGCGAAGTATTGCCAATCAATTGGGTCCTCTTGATCTATCCAATACCGTGAATTCAGGAAGCACAAAAGCTTCAAAACGCGTTCTGCAAGCCTGAACTTCCTAGTTACAAAGTCTGATAACGTTTCTAACATCTTAGAGGGCATGGGCACCGAGGATCATTCACGTTTGGTCTTTGCTCACCATCCCACCAACATTGATGAACTGCAAAAACTAAGAGGTTCTACTGAGTCCCTCGCCTTTGCTGATGAGCAGTGTAGGGTAGGTGCGATTTCACCAACAGTGCCTTCAATTTCCAGAGGTGAAAAGTTCTCTCTCAGTTCACGTGTCAGAGAAGGCCAACTCGTTGGTGTGCAGGAATTCATGCTGCAACACGATCATCCCTTCCTTATGTTTGTGCCCATGTCAGACAGGAGCCTCTGTGTGTGTCATTGGACTCCGGTAGTTCTGTCCCATTACTTGACTATAAGTGGTATTTGAAGTTCAGCCATCTGTGTAAATTATCTCCCATGGGCAAAAGTTGCCTCTGATTGGGGAGGTGCGGGGTAGTTTGTCCATCTGCAATTTTTCCTGGCCGGTTACTCTCCTGGTTGTAAGGAAACTAGCCATTAATTTATTGATCAGTGGCGATTTTTTTCAAAGAGCCAGGTTGGTCCTTCATTTTGCTAACAGTGCCTTCTTTAAATTCTCACAAGGTGAGAAGACAGCCCTATGTTCTTGTTGCCATCAGAGCGTGATTAATCCTATAAGTTGCGAGACTGGGGAATTTCATGTGGTACATCTTCAATTGGACCAGGCCACGCATTTGTTGGGTCTGTTGGGCGAGTTTTCTGATGTTTTGTTTAATAAGGTAGGAGTCACTAGTGTGATCCAATATGATATATGTCTGATCGATTAAGTTCCTGTTCGGCAGTTTCCTTATCGATGTTCAGCCCCCAAAATGAAAATCTTGAGGCAGAAGCTGGCTAGTATGCTGCAGAATGGGGTGAACAGGCCTTTTACTTCTCTTTATGCCTCGTTGATTTTTCTTGTCCCCAAGGCTCAGGGCCAGGAGTATAGGTTGCTTGTGGATTATCTATAGGCTGCTGAATAAAGAGGTTGTTTTAGAGTCAGCCCCCTTGCCTGATCTACACAATTGTTTCATGTGGTTCTCTGGTCTAGGTGGTTCACAGTGCTTGACTTGAATCAAGCCTATTATCAAATTGCTCTCACCAAAAAATCCAAGCGTGCCACAGCCTTTTGCACTGACTGAAACCTCTACAAGTTCAATAAGGTGCCGTTTGGGTTGGCCACAGGAGCTGCTGTTCTCTCATTTGTTGGATCTTGGGGGATTTGAAATTAGTCTGTGTATTTAACTACCTGGATGATATGGTCATTTATAGTGATTCATTTGAGGAACACCTTTCCCATCTTAGACAATTGTTGTCAAAGTTTCGCGATGCTGGATTAACTGTCAAGCTGCCTATGATTACTCTCACCAGGTGTCAGGTTTCATTTGTGGGTCATCTGGTTTCTAGGTATGGCATTAGTATCAACCAAGAGCAAAGGAAGGACTTGAAGAGGTTCCCCCAAACTAGAACTAGGAAGGAGGTAGCTAGGTTTATTGGCACAAACATGCGGAAGGGATGACCGTGTTCCAGCATAAATTCATGCGCACCAACGGGTTGACCTCCTCCGACACGTACGAATCCTGCCCCCCATCCCCACCCACCGTCCCCTCTCCATAGCTTCAGCTCAGGGCCCACACAGCCAGACGCTCGCATACAAGATGGTCATTCGTGCCAACTACATACGTCAAATAAAAGTTTTGCATCACCCTGGTTACCAGAAATCCTGAAGATAGACGTTGACTATGGATATTGTATCAGAACACAGTCCAATTGACTGTTCAGAGATGTCACTAAACCCTCCCAAAGATGTAAACAACCATGCATGAGTAGCACCTATTAGACAGAAGGGGTCCGACAGCCGATCAGTTGCAGCCATTCCACCAGGAAGGTGGTACACAGATTGTGTTGCCTGTAGTTCAACCATGCCTAGATGGTCAACACCGCGGTTCGATTGTGTCCGCATTGTTACTTTGTGACAGGAAGAGCTCTCAACAAGCGAAGTGTCCAGGCGTCTCAGAGTGACCCAAAGTGATGATGTTCGGACACGGAGGAGACACAGAGAGACAGGAACTATCGATGACATGCCTCGCTCATGCCGCCCAATGGCTACTACTGCAGTGAATCACCACTACCGAAGGATTATTGCTCAGAGGAACCCTGACAGCAATGACACCATGTGGAATAATGCTTTTCGCGCAGCCACAGGATGTCATGTTATGACTCAAGTGATGTGTAATAGGCTGCATGTTGTGCAACTTCACTCCCAACATTCATGGCGAGGTCCATCTTTGCAACCACGACACCATGCAGTACGGTACAAATGAGCCCAACAACATGCCAAAGGGACAGCTCAGGATTGGCATCATGTTCTCTTCACCAAGTGTTGCATATGCCTTCAACCAGACAACTGTCGGAGACGTGTTTGGAGACAACCCAGTCAGGCTGAACGCCTTGGACACACTGCCCAGTGAGTGCAGCAAGGTGGAGGTTCCCTGCTGTTTTGGGGTGGCATTTTGTGGGGCCAACATATGCCACTGGTTATCGTGGAAGGTGCTGTAATGGCTGTACGATGCACGAGTGCCATCCTCCGACCGATAGTGCAACCATATCAGCTGCATATTGGCAAGACATTCATCTACCCCATCATGCACATCTTGTGAATGACTTCCTTCAGTATAACGACATTGCTCAACTAGAGTGGCCAGCTGTAGTGCCTCGAGAATTTTGGTGTAAAGTCTAGAGACACTCGGCTTTCCACTGTCTTGAACACCTGATATTTTAAGTACGAGGGTGAGAGAGTGGAGATGTGTCTACCTCGCCACTGGTTTCGGTGTGTGCAGGATGGACATGTATCGGGAGAATACGGCAATAGTGATGGTCAATTGACACGGGCAAGTGGTTGCCTCGTTCATCACAGAGTTACAAGATCAGCACTAGGAGCAAGCGCACCTTACTCCGTGACGGTGCTACAACAGTCATTATTGTGAACAGTTGAATTATGGAAAAGAAAAGAAAAGACACTTTTTACTTACTAACTTCCTAAAGTTGTGGATGGTGGACATGTGAGAAGCTTGAGAGGTTTTTGGAACTGTATTTATTGTAAAAGTACGTAATAGTTCCTGACAGACCGCAAGTCATTGGGCTTCCAAAATGTGATTCATTTATGTAAAAACTGTTATGAGGTGTTCTGTTTGTGGAAGTGAAATATAGTAGGATTGATTTAAAAGTATCTTGAGTGTACACAATCATTTTAAGAGTAGAGAAAATTCCTCCAAATAGCATCATATCTTTGGAGAAGAAGTTGGGCAGATTGTAGCAGCCGAATATCCTGAAAAGATCGGCAAAGCACCTCCAAATAAGTCCAATGATGAAGAGGACGTGTGAGTCTTGCACACCAGCACCACATTGCTTCCTCTAGTTGCCGGAAACTGACAGAGAGCATGTTCTCCAAACCCTATTGAAAATACCTGGGATAGATTGAAAAGGGCTGCTTATGGATGACATGACCCACCAACCACTCTGAGGGATCTATGCCGAATCACTGTTGAGGAGTGGGACAATCTGGACCAACAGTGCCTTGATGAACTTGTGGACAGTATTCCATGACTCATACAGGCATACATCAATGCAAGAGGACATGCTGCTGGGTATTAGAGGTATCGGTGTGCACAGCAATCTGGAACACCAACCCTTAAGGTCTTGCTGTATGGTGATACAACACACAATGTGTGGTTTTCATGCACAATAAAAAGGGGAGAAATGATGTTTACATTGTTCTCTATTCCAATTTTCTGTACAGGTTCCGGAACTCTCGGAACAGAGGTGATGCAAAACTTTTTTTGATGTGTGTTTTTCCACAGGTTCATTCCCAATTTTGCTCCAGTTTGCTTCACCGCTTAATGCTCTGCACCGGAAGGGAGAAATTTTTGAATGGGACGAAAGCTAACAGTATGCATTTGAGGCTATTAACACCACCATCACTAACCCCCCAGTGTTGGCTGTGCCTGACTTCAGCAAGAAATGTATTATACAGACTGACACGTCCAATGCAGGGATTGTTGCAGTTCTCCACCAAGAGGATCAAGGTCACAGATGCCCTTTAGTTTTTGCATCAAGGAGGCTGTTTGGCCCCAAGTTGAATTATTCCATGTATGAATGTGAGGCACAGGTCATTCTGTTTGCCCTAGAAAAATTCCAATTCTGTCTGGAACATAGGGAGTTTGGTTTACGGACCAATAATCAGGTGCTGAGTTGGGTCCTGGCCAGACCCAGGAAAACTGGTAGAATCGTGAGGTAGGAATTCTGGACTTCGGCATCTCATTTTAAGGTGCAGCACATTAAAGGTTCTGACAGTCAGGTAGCCAATATGCTCAGCCATTTGTTTGAACAGGAAGATATCAATGAAGGAGATTGAGCCTATGGTTCCGGTGATCTTGCTTGTACTGTTCTGAGTGAAATGCCCTGATTATTTGCCAATATTAAAATCAAGCACTATTAGGACCCATTGTTGGGACCAATTAGGAGGCAATTGCTGTCTGGGAAGGAGATGCCAAGGTTTTCACTGAAGAATGCTATATCGTGTAAACAGGCTGGCGAACCTGGGGAATTCAGGATTTTCTTGCCTCTTGAGTTAGTCCCCCCTGTCTTTCATTACTTCCACAATTCAACGGTGGATGGGCATTTAGGCCTGTACAAGACCTTGGTGAAGGTACAAGCTCACCTCACCAGGCCATCAATGTACAGGGATATCCAGCATTTAGTGGGCGAGTGCAGTTCTTGTAGAAAGGGGAAACCAAATTAAGGGGGGGGGGGGGGATAATTGGTTTGAGGGCATGATGTTGAGGCATGGTGGCTTTAATTTTGGTGGGCAATGGCACTCCGCTGGCATCATTAACTACTTGGGCTGTCAGTATCTATATTATTGATCATTTGTAGGGAGCCAGGGTCTTTGGTCAAGGTGTGTGTTGTTGGTTTTTAGAAGGTCCTGGTACTAACAGTTACGTGGAGGGCATGTGGCTGGAAAGTTGTTGGTTTTGGGAAATTCCTGCTGTCCACTACGCACCTCATGAAGCATGAGGGGTTAAATTGATCAGAGGCAAGCCTTGCTGGCTGAATTAAGAATTAATACCAGCGAGTTGTAAGAAGAGCAGTGGATGTGGCGTTCAACCTGATCAGCAAGTTCCTTTTGGCCTATTCAACAAGCTTAAATTTTATGGCACGTTGGAGACTGTCTGTATGGATTGCAGGGTATAACAACCTGACTTGGAATCCTGGAACTCACAGCCTCTTCACACCTGAGTGGAGTTAAGTGTTGTTTTTTTATTGGTACTTCTTATCATAAGGTCATGTCTGTATTAATGCGGAACTAGACCAATTACATTAATGTGCCTTTGAGTGATTGTGTTTATGGTCTTCAGTCAGTGTAACTAATGTAATTTGTTGTTCCATGCCATATCCCACGCAAGTGGACAAGCATTCTATGTCATAAATTGAGTTGTTGAAATTGTATCATACTTTCTGTCAAAAACAAGGCATTCTTTGTAGATGAGTATGCTCTAGTCATTGCATTAGCACGTGCTGAAAAGGAACATTAAGCTTGTAACTTGTATGTGTAGTCCCTTCCGCAATAAGTTAATACTGCCTACATCCTAGGCATTCTCGTCTGTAGCCTTATTTGAGCAGATTGCTGTTCCCTTCTGATGTGTGTTGGCAGAGTAATTTTGGCAGCAGATGACGCGTTCCTGTTCCCTGGGCCTGGAGCAGTGATGTGTGTTTTTTCTGCTGCAGCAACACTTTTGTCGTCGCACGATGTCTAGGTTGGTCCGCAATCTCGTGCCTCTACCAGCCACATCGTGTTTGTCCTAGTCAAGTAAATTTGATTGATTGATATGTACCATGGTGAAATATCGCCAATTAATTGGGACCTCTTGATCTATCCAATAATGTGAATTCAGGAATCACATAAGCTTTGAAATGTGTTCTGCAAGCCTAAGTTCCTCATCACTGTACCTGCTCTTCAGCTACTTGCTTGAACCTTGTACCCTTATTGCTATTTCTGGAGCATGTTAGATTTTGAAGCCCTTTACTTATGGATATGAACTGCTGAGTTTCTCCATTTTATCCACAGTCATTAGCTGACTCCACTCACTGTAAAACTGTTCTGCTTCTTGCCTGTTGGATGTGACAGCTACCTGTTGTACTTGGCAGCTTGTCTTGTATTTTGGGGGATTGTGTATTTTATTGCTTAGGGGATTTTATTAAGCCTTATAGATTGTTGAGGGCTTTCCAACAAACACCATCAATGGCATGTCTTGTTAGCAATCTGTATTTTGGGTGGGCATTGTCTATTTGTTTAAGGTGTTATCCATGTTAGGGAATTGTTAGTACATTTAGTGGCAGTCATTTGTAATTCATTTTATTAGTAAAACTCAATATGTTGAATCCACTTCCAGCCACATCTAGGTGGGGTGACTTCTTACTTGCATTTGGGGACTGTATATTCCTGGTTTCAAGCCCTGTTTGTAACGGTACAAATTGTAAAGTTTGTTATTAATGAATTGATCCTGTTCAAGTTTTTATATTACTGAGAGCGATATTATTTTTAACAAGGATTTTAATTTGTAATCATAATAATTCTTGTTAAGCAATAAAGTGTATTCCATGAAACAACAAATGACTAAATATGTGGGTACAACTTCCATGTGTTTTTACTTAAAATCATCCCAACCTTTGTTGTTGTGAGGTACCATATATATTGCAGGGAGAATTCCCACTTGCACAGTTCAGAAAAGCTGGCATTGGTCGGAACTATCCAGATGGCACAGGCTGTGAAACATGACATTGAAATTAAGAACATCAAGTTGGGCAGTGTGGTTAGCAACTGGGTGGTCCAGCTGTTTGTTGCCTACAGTTTGTCAGATGCTACTCATGTGGACAGACAGCTTTTTTGTTGTCATGCCCATGTGGAATGCAGCACAGTGGTTGTAGCTCAGCTTGTAGATTACATCACTGGTTTCACAGATAGCCCTGCCTTTGATGGGATAGGTGATGCTTGTGACTGGACTGGAAGAGGTGGTGGTGGGAGGATTTATGGGACAGATCTTGCATCTACATACTTTACAGGAATTTTAACCGTGAGGCAACGGGTTGGAGCAGGGGTTGTATAGGGATGGACGAAGATATTATGTAGGTTTGGTGGACGGCGGAATACCACAGTGGGGGGGGGGGGGGGGGGGGGGGGGGGGGAGGATAGTGGGTAGGACATTCTTCATTTCAGGGCACCATAAGAGGTAGTCAAAACCCTGATGAAGAACGAGTCACTTACTCGAGTACTAGGTGGTACTGACTCATGATGGGAATGCTCTTCTGTGGCCAGACAGTGGGACTTTGGGAGGTGGTGGGTGACTGAAGAGATATAGCATGGGATATCTGGTTTTGTACGAGGTTGGGAGCAGGCCTTAGTGAGGGTCTTAGTACATTTTGAGAGGGACTGCTCATCAAGACAGGTGTGATGGCCAAGGGTGTCTAGGCTGTAGGGAAGGGACTTCTTGAAGGCAGCTTTCGAAGTGGAGGTATATCTGGTGGTTGGTCGGTTTGATATGGACAGAGGTTCTGATGTAACCATCTTTGAGGTGGGGGCCAACACTGAGGAAGGTGGCTTGTTGGGATGAGGAGGACAAGTTGAAGTGAATGGGGGGAGAAGGTGTTGAGGTTCTGGAGCAATGTGGATAGGGTGACCTCACCTTCAATCCAGATCACGAAGATGTCATCAACGTATCTGAACCAGGTGAGAGATTTTGGATTTTGGGTGTTTAGAAAGGACTCCTCTAGATGACCCATGAATAGATTGGCATAGGATGGTGCCACGCAAGTGCCCATGGCCATACCCAAGATCTGATTCTACTTTATGTTTTTATAGGAGAAGTAATTGTGGGTGAGAATATAGTTGGCCATGGTGATTAGGAAGGAGGTTGTAGGTTTGGAATCTACTGAGAGTTGTGAAATCTAGTGTTCAATAGCAGAAAGGCCATGAACATCAGGGATGTTAGTGTAAAGGAAAGTGGTATCAATAGTGATGATCTGGGCACCATATGGTGAAGGTGAAGGTGAAGGTGGTGGTGGTGGTGGTGGTGGTGGTGGTGGTTAGTGTTTAACGTCCCGTCGACAACGAGGTCATTAGAGACGGAGCGCAAGCTCGGGTTAGGGAAGGATTGGGAAGGAAATCGGCCGTGCCCTTTCAAAGGAACGATCCCGGCATTTGCCTGAAACGATTTAGGGAAATCACGGAAAACCTAAATCAGGATGGCCGGGGACGGGATTGAACTGTCGTCCTCCCGAATGCGAGTCCAGTGTGCTAACCACTGCGCCACCTTGCTCGGTGTGGTGAAGGAACATTAACCGTGGAGAGTTGGTGGAGAAAATGGTTGGTATATTTATATAGGAAGGAAGGTTGTGGGTAATAGGCTATAGGTGTTGGTCTATGAGAGCAGAGATTTTGTCTGTGAGGGCGCAGTAACTGGGCACAACGGGGCATCCTGGGGTGGATGGATTTATGGATTTTAGGAAGCACGTAGAAGTAGGAGTGCAAGGGGTGGTAGAGGTGAGGAGAGAGGGCAGAGGTTCTGCAATGGATGTAAGGATTTGAGGAGAGACTGAAGATCCCACTGCATTTATGGAATGGAGTCACTATGGCTAGGGTTTGTACGCAGATGAATCTGGCAGCTGGTGGAGTCCTTCTGTCAGGTAATCCTTGCAGTTCGAAACAACAGAGGTGGTGTCTTTGTCAGCAGCTAGAATTATCATATTGGGATCAGTTTCTAGATAGTGGCTTGTGGTTGTTTCTTGCAGATGTAAGATTAGCTTGCATGTTCAGGGATTTGGGGAATGATGGTGAGGCAAGGTTCGAGGTTAAGAAATTTTGGCAAGTTAACAGGGAGTGATTTGGAGGCAGTGGGGTGGATTATGGTTTGATGGAAGAGTGTACTGAATCAGGGAGGGTTCATTATTGGTCTTTGGTTGAGACTGATACGGTGGATGGCGAAGAAGTGTTTCCAGTATAGGGACAGGGAGAAGGAGAGGTCCTTAACAAGTCCTGTACGACTGAATTTGGGAGTGGGACAAAGGGTGAAGGCTTTGGAAAGGACTGATACATCTGTGGAGATAAGGCTTTCGGAGGAAAGGTTCATCGCTGTGTTTCATGTCTGTTTAGGTTCTGCATTCTTGGAGGGAAGGTAAATGTAGTAGGTCTGCAAGACAGGGTTTGTCAGCTATGAGGTGATGCAGGTGAGGTCTGAGGTTGCTGTAAATGTAATGGATGGTGGTAGTCCAAGCCGAGAGTTGGATGTGAACAGGATGGAAAGTTTTTTGAGTAGGCGTTGTGTATGCTGCTCTAGTTCCTGGAGGGCAACAGTTTCAGTGTGTGATATGGGATCCAGGAATTTGGAATTGCATAGCAGCAAAATTTTACAGTTGGAGAGGAGGTACTGCAAGGAGCTTTGGGACTGTTTGAAATGGTTTCACAGGACCATGTTAGGACTGGCTGAATCTGAACAGATGGAGGTCACTGTGAAAGGAGGGGTTGCAGCCAGAGATGGGTAATTTGATGGTAAAGCCATTTGGGGGAGGGGGAGTGGGGATTCCATTAGCCCAGCAACAATGCAGAAACAGTATGTGGGACTATGTTCTGGCTTGGCTATGGATAAGGAAACGCTGTTTTAACATAGACAGAAGGAGCAATGATCCATGGTGGATGATAAAAAGGTGTAAAAATACATAAATAATGTAGGAATACATCCAAAAAAACCTGCAAAAATACAGCAAAACACATGGGAAAAATCACAAAAAGGATGAAACGCATGAAGAATGGCGAAACAGGATCAAGATGAAATATAAGGGAGTAGGTCAATAATGAAAGGGGAAAACCAACTGAAATCAATGTGAAAACACAATGAGATCAAAGAAAAAGTCAATAAAAAGATTGTAATATTGGCTGCAGGTCTGTGGTTGAATAAGTGTGAAGAAGGGAGGACAGCAGATGTGACTAGGTTAGGTGAAGTTAATATGTGTGAACTGGAATAGAGAGGAGAAGGAGTGGGGGTGGGGAGGGTTTTGTAGGATGAGATATAAGTTCATGTGGTACAAGAAGGTATAGAAAATAACATTTTTGTTGTTGTGCCTATCTACGACTCAGTATCTTCATTATATGGTGAGCAGCAACTATTCTTTTCATAATATGTCATTATTCCATCCTGGATTTTCCATTGTTCTATCATTATTAACTGATGTTTAAAAGTGTGATTTCTCTAAACCTTGTGAATCACCAAATAATAGATCTCCATAAGCACAACAAGTCAGTGAACCCTACACTAAACAGTAATTAAGGCAATGACAAATGAAAAACGCTCTTATATGGCATATACTCAGCACATAATACCCTGACACATCATTCTGAATCCTCTTTGCCAGTTACAAATTATCTGTATTAGTCAAAATTATGTTTTTTGTCCTTTGGCAATTTACAAACACATTTACATTTCAAAATTGGTACTCAATACTATAAAGATCAAAGTCCAATTGAAAATGCTGTAAAGAGTTACATCAAATACATGTATAACTTTTTGAAAGTAAGTTAATTTTACAGCATGTTTTTATGGCTTGAACACTGAATCCATTCAATAAAATTTGTGTTTTTTATTGTTAATTCAAGTATGTTTATCACATAATGAGTAGTAAAAATAATCCAACATCAATATGAACAATTAACCTCATGGCAATGGTATGGCTTGCATGCCACAACAATACAGATAACCCTACTGTATGTGAAACCACATTGATAGTGTACTACTGGAGAAGCCAGACTAGCTTACAGATCCTGAGGAAAGGAAACACCCTGCTCAGTAGTGGCAGTGGTAACATTTTTGACAATGTTAGTTAACATGGACTTACTATGCCTGTACTCCGAATGACTGAAAGCAAAGGGAAACTACAACATTTATTTTTTTTCTGAGGATATGCAGTTCTACTGAATAGTTTAATGATGTCAACATCCTTCTGACTAAAGTATTCTGTACATAAAATAGTGATCCACTCTGAACTTAGAGTGAGGACAATTAAGGAAGCTGTTATCATCACGAAAAAAAAAGTAGTTTTCTAGTGGTCAGAACATAGAATTTTAGACCTCTTTACTGCATAGGATGTTTAGAGAATTGATAAATGGAACTCGATAGGTTGAAGTATAGCAAGAATTAATGAAGGGGGTGCCAGGAAGGAAGAACAGGACTTTTGTCCTGTGAGTACAGGATTATCAACACAAAATCCAAGAGGTGCAAATCAAGGGTAGATCTAATAATGAATAAGAAAATGTGAACATGTGTGAATTACCATGAACAACTTAATGAATAAATTATAATAGCCAAAACACACAAAGTCAATACCCAGCACAGTACTAAAAGTTTATATGCCTACTAATTCCAAGGATGATGAGGAGATTGAGAAAATGTAGAATACAATAAAGGAAATGAAAATTTAATCATGATTGGGAACAAAGGAAATGAAAATTTAATCATGATTGGGAACTGAAATTCCACAGTACAAAAGGAAGAGAAGGACAACCAGTAGGAGAATGTGGCCTGTGTAAAGGACTGAAAAGAGAAGCTACCTGATATAGTTTTGCATGAAGCACAATTTAATCACATTTAACACTTGGTTTAAGTATCGTGGAAGAAGGTAAGAAACCTAGAGACAGTAGAAGGTTTTGGAACTGCAGTGTAAACCTCAAGAAATTTCAGAAAAGAGGGAGTTTAATGACATGTATTCTGGATAAGTTGAATGAACCAGAGGTTGTTGAGAGTTTCACAGCTTTAGACAAAATATTGACCAAAACAGATGAAATGAATGCAATAGAGGAAGAATGGGTAGCTGTGGGAGATGAAAAAGTGAAGGCAACAGAGGCTCAAATTAACAAAAAGACAAAGCCCAGTAGAAATCCATTGGATAACACGCAAAATAATTGAATTTAATTGATGTAACAAGACAAATGTAGCAAATGAATGGAATATAGATGTATAAAAAATGAGATTGACAGGAAGTGTGGAAGGGAAAACCAGAATGTCTGACGTCAGAAAAAGAAGGTTAACTTTCTATGAGCACATCAGCAAGTTACCACAAACACGGCTCACAAGTCAATGTTCCCTTCTGCCTGTACACCAGTGAAGTCATATGGTGGCACGTACTGCTGCAAGTTTGTTGGGTTATAACTCATTCAGTGCACTGAAGGTGGCTATTCATAGCAAAAATCTGGATATGCAAGAATATTAAAAAACCAATGGGATTGCGACTGATCATTTTGTTACTGTCCTTCCATATCAGGCAGGGTTGTCACACAGATTTAGTTCAAGGCAGAGCCAAGAAAACAGAATATGTGGAAAATCAGACTGTTCACTAGTTATGAATAGTAGCATTTCTGTCACTCATTTCTGTTGCACTTAGCTACAGGAAGACCTTTCTATTTTTATTTGACTGCAACTCACCACATAGCGAAGTTATATATTGTTACATTCCATCCTAGATTTTCCATTGTTTGATTTATTTGACTGCAGATAGTGCACATACTTCAAACCATAGCAAATTTTTCACAAAATACCAACACCTCTGTTCAAGTAGCAGATTTATGAAAGCGAAAGAGAGAGAGAGAGAGAGAGAGAGAGAGAGAAAGGGGGGGGGGGGAGGGGGGGTTGTAGGCAGAAAGGGAAAAGGAAAGAGTTTTATAATCTGAAAGTAGAAGCAAATTCATATCTTAACCAAAACCCACCTGCAATTCAACATTCTTCAGCAGCATTTGGAGACTCAGTGTCACACTTTGGGCTATAAGTTGGCTTTCAGCATTCACTTCACAGCTAAGGACTGCATGTCCATCCACAATTTTCTGCAAACATGCTCGCCCTGGAGCTAACAAAAAGTTATAGATATAGACATGCTTAAGAAATAAACAGAAATGTACAACTGATTTTAATTGTATTATTCAACACTACCACAAATTAACCATATGCACATTACTGTACACAAAGCAGGTGTTGTATATTTGATAAGAGAAGAGACATGTAACTAAGCATGCATTTTCTCAAGATATCATGGAATTGTCAACCACTTCTGATATGTGGGGCTCTACAAAACGCTATGCACGCATGTGTGTGTGTGTGTGTGTGTGTGTGTGTGTGTGTGTGTGTGTGTGTGTATGTGTGTGTGTGTGTGTGCGCCAACAAAAGTAAATTTTTGTACATAAATGTTAGAAATAGAGAGGAAGGGGTTGGAGGAAATAAGAGAAATATGAGATTAAGTAGGAAAACTAGCCATGACTGCAAGTTAACAGACAGTCATAAATGATGAGAGGAAAATCAACAATGAAATGCTAGTAGCACATAAGAATTAAAACTAAGATGTTACTAGTTAAATGCTTATGACAGAAGAGATTCAAACATCTGAGAAGTTAGCAGTGGGATATAGAGCTGTTGAGATGTCAGAAATTGTAGTGCTTCAAGAATTTACATGTAAATTCTGGAACCACTTGGCCTTCGGCCCCCTCGAACAAGCGATATTTTAAAGATAAGTGTGAGATTTTGAAGTTAACATACTTACAGAGTCCTGGAGTGAAGTGTCACTTATTTCTAGCGTTTTCTTTAACACATTATGAACGAAATATCACTTATGGGTATTACAAATAATGGGAGTGTACATAGTCGGTATTACTGAAACAAAGAGCTGTTGTGACTCGCCGATCTTTCAAAGTGCCGCCGCGCAGTTACGCGCATCCTCTACATGCGGCGCTGTCTGCCAGCCATGCAGCAGCAGCGGCACCTAAGCGGCCAGCCAGCCAGCGGCCGCTAGACTTGGACTCAGTTATGATTTGACTGTTAAAGTGTACACATGTCTTACTCTGTTTACTTGATCTGTGACTTTCATTGTATTGCATCTTCCTTGAAATACATTTGTTCAACTTGAAGTAATAACAATTGGTGCCAAGGTAGTGAATTTTCTTTTCCATCGTTGACCCACATGTTTCCATGGCTACTTTACAGCAACTACTGCAAGGTCTCATAGAACAGCAAACGCTTCTCACAAATGCGATTCGTGATTTTGTAGCGGCATCAAATGCAGGGCATCTCTCGTTGTTGCCTCTACCTACTTTTCCTTCTTATGACGAGACGGCGGAAGACTGGTCTGATTACGAAAAACGTCTTCGACAGCACTTCTTGGCTTTTCATGTCGCGGACGAACAAACATGTAAGTCTCTGTTCCTTTCATGGATTTCACCTCAAATGTATCGGTTGTTGTCGCAATTGGCTCTGTTGAAAGATCCTGAGTCTTTGTCCTTTGCTGAAATGTGCTCACTTCTGTCCATCTATTTTCAAAAGCAAACACATGTGGTGGCCTCTCATGTTGCCTTTTATCGTTGTCAAAAACAATCGAATCAATCCTATCGCGCTTGGGCCGCTGAACTTCACGGCCTCAGTAGAACGTCTCAATTTGTTACTGAAGTTCACAAAGAATCCTACGCCAATTCCATGGTATGGGATGCTATTATCCGATCGGCGCCCGACAAAGAAGTTAGGCAACGTGCCCTTCATTTGGCAAATCTGACTCTAGATGAAGTCCTATCCATCACTCAGTCTTTTGAAATTTCTCGTGCCACTGGAGCGCAAATAGAGGCATGGGGCGACGTCGGGGAAATACAACCTCTGTGCGATGTTGATGAAGCGTGTGGCGTGTCCCCACCGGCCGACGTGGCTGCAGTACGCTCCCAAGCGCAGCCTCGGCCTAACTGTAAACACACCTCTAAGACACTGCAGCAAAACCCATGGCAACTTCCTTCATGTCCACGGTGTTTTACGAAACATTCACGAGAAGATTGTCCACAACGTTGGGCCATGTGTCACAAATGCAAAAAAAAGGGTCATGTGTCATCCGTTTGCAAATCCGACCGCATACATGATGTTCATGAACATGACGCTGATTCTGATTCTGTATTGTCTGTCAATTGTACTTCTTCCCTTTCAGGGAAGTTATTCCTCACTGTCCAAATACTTGGTCAAGACGATCGCATGCAGGTGGATACTGGTTCTGCTGCCACTATCATCAATTCTCAGATGTATCTTCAGTTGGGTTCTCCAATCCTGTCACCTGTCACTAGGCAATTACGGACTTACAATAAACAGAGGATTTCTCTCTTGGGCCAATTTGATGCTGAGGTATCTTACAAATCTGTTGTTCACACTGTTCCCATATTTGTGGTCGACCATAGTAACATGGAGAATCTTTTTGGTTTCGATGCCTTTCGCGTTTTTGGGTTCTCCATAGATGACTCTAACAATATCGTCTCTGATGCTATTCTTTATGCTCAATTGGATTTCTTGTTGACGACATTTTCGTCCCTTTTTTCTCCTAGGTTCGGCCGTGAAAACGACTTTGAAGCTCATATCACGCTCAAACCCACTGCTTGGCCTAATTTTTTTCGGGCTCAGCCCATTCCTGTGGCCCTTCGTGATCAGGTCAAACGGGAGCTGGACCGTCTCACTGCTTCAGGGGTCTTGCTTCCTGTCACTTCCAGTGAGTAGTCCTCTCCTGTCGTTGTCGTTGCTAAGCCAAATGGTGATATTCGTCTCTGCGATGGTTTCAAAGCCACTGTGAATGCTCAATGCCTTATCGACACTTACCCTATCCCTCGACCTGAAGAATTGTTCACTAAACTTGCTGGAGGCCAGTATTTTTCTAAACTTGACCTGTCAGAAGCTTATCATCAACTTCCTCTCGACACTGCTTCCCAGCAGTTTCTGGTCCTTAACATGCCTTTCAGCCTCTATCAATACCAACGCTTTCCATTCTGGGTTGCCAGCACCCCTGCTCTCTTTCAGCGATTCTTGGAACAATTATTGCTCACTGTCCCTGAGTGTATAAATTGCCAGGACGACATTGTTGTTACTGGCTCCACCACTGGCGAACATCATCAAAATCTCCGCACACTTTTTCATGTCTTACAGACTGCCGGTCTTAAATGTAATCTTCAGAAATCAAAATTTTTTCAGGCATCTATTACGTACTTGGGGTTTCAACTCTCTCGGGATGGCATTCCTCTGCTTCAGCAAACTGTCGCTGCGATCAATGCCCTTCCTCGCCCTACATCTGTTAAGGAACTGCAGGACTTCTTGGGGAAAATAGCATACTATCACAAGTTTTTACCATCTGCTGCTTCGGTGGCTCAGCCGTTGCATCGCCTGTTGCATAAAAATGTGCCTTTTCACTGGTCCGCGTCATGCGATGCGGCTTTCCAGAAATTGAAGACTATGCCGAAACAGGCCCCGTGCCTGGCTACTTATCGACCTGGCCAACACCTTGTTCTTGCCATGGACGCCTCTCAATACGGGGTCGGTGCTGTCCTTGCGCACCATTTTTCTGACGGTTCTAAACAACCCATTGCTTATGCCTCCAAAACGCTCACGGATGCTCAACAAAAGTATTCTCAAATTGAAAAAGCTTTGGCCATTATTTGTGCCTTTCATAAGTTTGGTGTTTTTCTCTATGGATCCAAATTTCATCTTGTTACGGATCACAAACCACTTGTTTCCTTGTTTCATCCATCAAAGGCTGCACACCGCCTCCAGCATTGGGCTCTTTACTTGTCTCGTTTCAATTATGAGATTCATAATTGAGCCGGCCAACGGCTCAACATGTGAATGCTGATGCACTGTCTCACCTTCCCATGGGTCCTGATCTGGCATTCAATACGGACGAACTTTTGTGTTTCCACCCAGATGTTGCCGAAGCAGTGGGTTGTGGACGGGTTCCCCATCACCGAGGACCAGCTGGCGGCTGTTACGGGTTCTGACCCTACCCTCTCCTAGGTTTTATGCTACATTCAGAAGGGTTGGCCAGATCGTCCGCACTGGGGTGTCTCTTGCACAAAATCTCTGGCGTGCTGTCATGTGTACTGGCCCGGCATCGACTCAAATCGCACACATGGTCGCTGCCTGCAGCCCTTGTGCGTCACAGGCCGCTGCCCTGAAGTCATCTTTGTCACCATGGCCTTCGCTTGAGAAGCCTTGGGAGCGTATTTATGCTGACTTCGCGGGACCTTTTTTAGGTACTTATTGGCTTCTCATTATTGACGCCTACTCTAATTTTCCTTTCATTGTCTGTTGCACGTTGCCTACCACCGTGGCAACCACCAATGCTCTAGCTCACATTTTCTCTTTGGAACGCCTTCCGTCTACTCTTGTTACTGATAATGGTCCGCAATTTGCCTCTTCCGATTTTGCGGATTTTTGTGCCCGTCATGGCGTCATGCATGTCACGGCTTCTCCATTCCATCCACAGTCAAACGGTGAGGCTGAAAGACTGGTCCACACATTTAAGGCTCAGATGAGGATACTCCCGACTTCTTCTGCCAATGCCTGTATGAAATCCAGATGGACACAGATGTTGCAGTGCGTCATTCGGACCAGCTTTGGCCTCGTGTGCCGGCAACACCTGTTCCGGGTGCCACTACAAAACCTTCGACTCTACCTGACGCTCGGGATACTGGAATCTCTCTTAACTCACAACGCAGTCCTCTCACCATCATATCGGTGCCAGCACAAGATCTGACGCCACCAGGAGACGTGCCCATGCAGGAACCAGATGACCATCATCTGTCGGAGCAACTATACTCGCCTCCTTCTCCTACGGACGCGGACACATCGCCCATGTCTCCTGTTATAGCAACCGGACTTGCCGCAATGGGCAGATTGGTGCACGGGGCCCCAGCAGATTCGACCCCCACGTCTCTTGTCATCTCAACCCGTTATCATCGGGGACACTTCCGTCTGTACGGGAAGCCTCCTCCTCGAGACTTTACGGCCAGTCAAACAACACCTATGGATGTTGGCAATCTACAGGCCACCTCCATCAAGACCTGTGCAAAAAATTCAAAGGGGGGAAAAGTGTTGTGACTCGCTGATCTTTCAAAGAGCCATCACGTAGTTACGCGCGTCCTCTACAAGCGGCGCTGTCTGCCAGCCATGCAGCAGCAGTGCCACCTAAGCGGCCAACCAGCCAGAGGCCACTAGACTTGGACTCAGTTATGATTTGACTGTTAAAGTGTATACACGTCTTACTCTGTTTACTTGATCTGTGACTTTCATGTATTGCGTCTTCCTTGAAATATATTTGTTCAACTTGAAGTTATAACAAGAGCAAAGTTGTAAAACACGAGACCCAGGTGAACTGCAACATTGGGAATATCCCATTTCATCAGACACTTTTAGTAGTAGAAAGTATCACTAGGGATGTGCTATTTTGCCTAAACTGACTATCAGAATTTAACGTTGTATTGAATTTTGAGAAGAATCTTCTTTATTTTGGAAAAGATGACAACAAATATTGTGTAATGTTTGTGACGGACAGCTATATTAGTAAACAAACAACTGAGAGTCGATGTCTGAGATTAACTGCTACTGCACGATTGTCACCAGTGATTGATAACTTAAGTCAGGTGGCACAACACGCTGACATACAAAACAAAATAACTTAATTGCCAATATTAACCAGTGAACAAATATTAGATTTATCTAAAATTCCCTTGGAATATGAAATGGTATTTTCTGATCATCCAGGTAGTATTAGTGACTGTATGGAAATTTAAAATCAAATATAGTACTCCATTTTTATGTAAGGCTTATGCAATACAGTAAGTTTAAAAGAAGCAGTTAAGGAAGAAATTGACAAAATGATTGACAATAACATAACAGCACGTAGCACTGGCATCATGAAGAACCCCTTGGTAGTAGTAAAAAAGACTGCATGAGGTGTGCAGTTGGTACTAGACGTGCGTACTTTGAATATCCATATAGAGACAGAACGAGACAGACCCATTAACATTGATGAATTATTGTTCAAATTTGAGAAAGCACAGTATTTTAGTACGATGGGTCTGACTGCTGGATATTGGCAAATTCGGTTACATCCTGAATCAAAGAAATATATAGCATTTCTATTTGATGGGAAATCGTATCATTTTAATGTGTTGCCATTCAGGCTAAATAACTGTGTCCGTGTTTATATGGGCAATGGATGAGGCGTTAGGAAGGGAATTATTAAAGGATTTAATAATATATGTAGATGATATACTCGTAATCTCATCTACCTGGGAAGAGCATTGCCTGACCGTGAGTAAAACTCTGAAAAGGTTTAAAGAAAAAGGTGTTACAGTAAAATTGTCTAAATTGCACTTTGCGAGGCAAGAGCTTAAGTTCTTAGGGCATATCGCAGGAGTGCAAGGAATTAGACCACATCCAAAACATATAAAGGGCATTAAGGGGTGTCCATCCCCCAAAAATATAAGACAATTGAAGGGATTTATTGGAATGGCCAAGTACTATAGACGATATATACGAAGTCAAGAGCTGAACAACCCAAGATTTTTACATTTATTAAGGAAGATAATACCGTGGGTTTGGGACCAAGAGGCCAATGATGCATTTGAAAATGTAAAATGAGCACTGGTTGAATCACCCATATTACACCATCTGGTTATGGGTGAGCCATTCAAAATTTCAACAGATGCAACAGACTATGGTATAGCAGCAGAACTTTTCCAAGGAGAGTGGGATCTGGAAAGTACAAATCACAGATCTATAGCTTTCGCTAGCCAGAGTCTCGACAAACATGAATTAAACTATACAGCCACAGAAAAGGAACTATTAGCAATAGTATGGGGTATCCAAAAATTCCAAACACTAGTATGGGGGTCAGAAACACACATATATATATATATATATATATATATATATATATATATATATATATATAAAAAACAGGCGGAGTGACGACCATTGGATCTTGAATATCTTTCATCACTCTAAAGTCATTTCTCATTTCATCAGTAAGTCCAGCCATGAAGCACAACTCAGGTATGAGACATATAAGTTGTTCAGTTTCCTCTTGGTTCTGCATCATTTTCTTTAGTCAGCTGACAAGCAATGGCTGCTGCAAGTCATTGATATCAAGGCCATACTGCTTCTTGTAGTAATAGCAATAAGTGATTGTATAACCACTGGTTGCCTCAAATGTGTCACGTGGGCTTCTGTTCCACACTATATTATCAACTTGATAAATTTTGTTGATATATCGAGTCAGGACTGAAGCACCTATTACTGGTTTCATAATATGCTCATTAAAAGCAGTTGGATTCCAATTACATCCAGAACAGTCTGTGTTCTCAGTACTCGGTTGTTAGAGGAGCATGCCCGATAAATATTAAAGTCGCCTTCAATGCTCTGCTCTAATCAGCGGTGGTCTCAATTGTAATGCCTAGCCAGCCAGTCTTTCCAACCATCTGCATATAGTTAGGTCTTATTTTTGATAAGCTATTCTTTGAAAGTAATCTCTTATCCAGTTGGTCTATGAAAACCTGGGTGCAGATTAATAAACTGCAAAGAACATCAGATTAATAGAAAATGGGATTTTGTTTGAATCATTACACAATTGCCAAATGACCCTCGCAAACAAGTGTGACTGATTTGCCACCATTTGCCGTTCCATAGGGTTAAGTTTTGGGGGGGGGGGGGGGGGGGGACTTCAACGGTGGAGGTGAGAATGCCCATTCTGTAGGAGACGTTTAACACCACACCTCCTCTGGCTTCTCATTCACGTACCGGCAAAGTAGGGATCCTGGGGAAGGGGGGTGGGAAGGGTTTCCTGTCTTTGGGGCTATCTTCTTTCTCTTCTTCGATCTTAGCAACCATTTCTACTTTTTCCTTTCTTACTTCTCATCTGAGTACCAGTCTATCTTTCCCTCTTTCCATATTCATATACTTCTATCACTGAAGTTCTTCTTATTTTCCGTGGTTTCCAATAACCTACAACTTATTTTACATAAGTAGGCTGAAGAATCAGGCTATACAAACACACTTACGCACACACACAAAAAATACGACTACACAAACAATGATCTTACACATCAAAAGAGGAGAACTGTCAAGCATTGTAGGGGGAATGGAATGTATATCCTGGAAAAGGAAAGGCTGACCTGTACTGTGCAGACAGGGGCACCAAGAAGGGGATTGACCGGTACCATAGGAAAATAGGAATCAAGAGGGGCGTATCAACTGAAATGGAAGGAGGGCGTGCACTCACAGGGTCAACCCATATGTAACATATGTAAAGTATAGGTACTGTTCTAAAAGGGGAAACGGACAGCATCGCGACAAAAGTCACACATTTTATAGGGATTATTCTGGAAGTTTGAATTCTATATACCACTAGCATTATTATGTTTTATGAATGTCAGAAAGAACACTTTCATTTACCCAGAGTTCCTCCAGAATACAAACTACTATGAATAATGATACTAGTCAGTACTGAGAAAAAAATAGTACAAAAAATTAGAATATAGGATGAAATATTTAAATGTCTATGATGCCTGAAATTTAAGGTTATAGCTGAAGAGAAAGTCCTCACGATTTATAAGTAAGAGTAATGCGGAATGAAATCATAAATAGAGGCTTATGTTCTAAAAACAAAGTACAGTAAAGAATTAGTGGAAAAACATGCAATATTTTAAAGATAAGTGTGAGAGAGAGCCTATTTACTGCGCAAAACATGTCTGTGTGTGCAGGATTGACATTTATCATGGGAAGACAGGAGCTGCGTCAGACGAGAGGCACCGACAAGTGTTTGCTGCAAGCACCACAGATGCTGTAGGAGAGGACACGGAGTAATTAAATGCTATTCTTTGTTGTGTTAGTGAATGTGACTGTTGTAAAAACAGGCAATTGTGATTATGTGATTCTTAAGTTTCTCCCGGCGTATTTGATAATCAAAATATCCACGGGTATGCTGCCGGTCTATAGTGTCCAACGGGCACAATATTTCGGCGATCATACATGTCACCATCATCATGATGATGGCGACATGTATGATCGCCGAAATATTGTGCCCATTGGACACTATAGACCGGCAGCATACCCGCGGATATTTTGATTAATTGTGATTATGTTTAAATGTATCTAACAGGTGTCGTAGTTGACTTACAAGAATTTGTATGTTTATGTGAGAATGGTGGAGATGAAAATACACCTAAACTGAAAGTATGATGTTACAGAGTTATTTCTAGTGAGTGAGAGAGTATTTGTTAGTTCCTCTAATCAGCCTTATTTCTTTGGAGAAGAAGTTGTGGAGATCGACGCAGCCACATATCTAGAGAAGTGTGGAATTCGCAATCCAACTTTGCACTGATTCTCTTGTCACCAAAACCATTAGAAAATAAGGGAACAGCAGACTAAGTACAGAAGAATAAATACACAAAAATTAGCAGCCACTGATAAAACAGAAAGTGTAAGCATACAATAGAGAAGAACCAACTGAGGAAAAAATGTGAAACACCATAAAACATTGAAATAGGCAAAAAGGGAACAGCACCAAATGGAAAATAATGGTAGTGAAGACAAAGATAGGGTTGGATGGTGAAATCATAATCTATATGTGTAAAATAGGAATATAAATTACAACACCAGGAGTGCTTAGCTTAAAGCTGACACCAAAACGGGTAGCAAGTACCACTGCACATGCTATATATCACTTTACCACCTGTGAAATTGTGTGTATTAGATAGTTTCCTGTATTTCATCTCCTGAAGATAATTACTGGCCAGCCATATTGTCTCCTTGTATGACAAATGAAAACACCCCCACCACTGACAGCTGGTGAAACTCGATTTTAATTGATAACGCTACTAGTTTCACAGTTTTACACACGCATCTTCAGGTGCAACCAGCACATTTAAAAACTGAAATATTAAAAATGTGTGCTATTATACAAAGATGACTTGAAGGCTTTGACTTGCTAAAAATTATTACATTAATCTATCATGGGTGAACCCAACAATACTGAAGGTTTATTCTTGCAAGCTGCACCTTCTGCATCTGGCTTGACTTAGGTAAAAAAGTGGTGACCTAGTTTATTCCACTTTGTACCTATGATATGACCCTATTTCCACCGTTAGTTATGTTTGAGCTGTATTCAAAATTTGTTTTGCCTTCAGCACTGTTTCTTTTTTTATACATACTTGCACTTACTATGAATGGCCAGTTTATCAGTATGATCTACTCGGCAACATTAGTTGCGGATATTACATGGAGCAACTTCGAAGTGAACTTCGTTCGTGTAGTTTTTTTTAATACTGGCAGTATTCTATGAATGACAATATACTGAGTAAGAATGTGGGTTCACGCATGACAGATTAAACTAATAATTTTTTCCAAGCACAAGTCTTCAAACAATCTTTATATAACAGTACAAAACCTGATGTACTGTATGCAACCAAAACACTAAATGAAAAGCAACATGGAAAGCATACTGAAGGAAGAACGCAAAATCATGAGAAAAATTTTCAGGCCAATGCTGGCAGAAGAAGAATACAAAATCAGTAAATGCAAAATCCAGGATGGAACATAACAATATGATGAAAACAGTAGTTGCTACTCACCATATAATGGAGATGCTCAGTCACAGATAGGCATGCGCGTGTGCCACTCTCCCCCTCTCTCTCCCATTTGCATGTGTGTGTGTGTGTGTGTGTGTGTGTGTGTGTGTGTGTGTGTGTGTGTGTGTGTCTCCCTTTCTGATAGTATTTTTATTGTGCCTATCTGCGACTCAGTATCTCCGCTATATGTTGAGAAGAAGAATACAGATTACTCACTCGTAAAAACACAGAGGAGATGTAGAGCCTAGCAGCATATGTCAGAAGAAGAAGGTTAACTTTCTATGAGCACATCAGCAGGTTACAACCCACCCAAGTCAAACGTGATCTAGAAAGAGTGCAAATCAATCCAATACAAACTGACAGAAAAACACACAGACACAAGATACTGAAGTAGAATGTGAGGTTAAAGAACAGGGTCACAAAGAAACCTGGGACAAAGTGGACTGAAGATTGAAAGAGTCACCATGGAGAAAAAAATGAGAGAACTGGGGAAGATCAGAGAGACTGCTCAAATGAGATCATATGTTTGGCATGATCCTACAGGATCTCAAAGTAAATACCAGTCACTGGTGACCACCTCTTGGGACTGTCATCCTTCCACAATATCTCACAGGCACAGCATGTCTGCAGTTCCAGCATATGACCCTGATCCTCCACTGGAGGATGTGCTTGTGGTGGTACAAATGGTAATGTGGCTACTACAAGATGGTACTTCAGCTCACTTCCACATTTCCATACAGAAGCATCTTAACAACATCTACTCTGACCGCAAAACAAAGCTGAAACAATGCTGATGGTCTGCTGCCACCATACCACTAACACATTAGTAGAGAGGGAACATACCTACTTGGGGTGAGTATTCTCATGTGTAATTTCAGTAACTGAAACATACAACGTCAGTGATCTTTTATTGCATGTTCAACTGATGTACCTCCCTTGGAACGTATTTCCAGCTGTAATATTCATTAGAATACATGACAGTTATGAAAAATTCAAAACTGAAAAAGGACTCAGACAAGAAGTTTTCAATTAAATTGAACTATTTACAGCAGTTAACTGGGTAACAAATATGGAATAAATGTTAATGGAACATATATGATCCATCTTTGTTTTCTGACTGTGTTGCACTATTCCCTTTATTGCAGATAAGATTTAACAATGAATGAAAAAAAAATTAACATGGCAAGTTTGAAAGTAGTTGAGTATTTGTATTTATGGGAGTTGAAGATCATGACTGTAAGGAAGACAAATAAATAAATATAGGAGAAAAATGGCCTGGAGTGCTTTTGTAAACTAAAAGGCTTTTCAAAACTTAGCTTTCATAGTGCTTGAAAAGGAAAGTTTACAACCAGTGCGCATTACCAGTCCTAACTTGCAACAATAAGGCATTGATTTTCAATGTGAAAACCGTTTAAAAATTGAGTGCTGCTCAGTAAGCAATGGAGAGATGCATGTTGGGGGAATTGCTATGAGAGACAATAAAGCAAACAAATGTTTCAGGGAATAAAGTGTACTAGAAGCCTAACTTATAGTATATAACTGTACTCACACACAGTCACCAATGCTATATCCACACTCTGAGAGCTTAGTTATGTGACTTTTTTTTATTATTATTATTCCAACATTGTGGAAATGTTCCACCTGCTTTTCCAACCAATTTATTTTCATCTCTTGAAACTCATTGTTGTCTTAAAAAGTCTTTCCTCTCAGATGCTTTCAACTTTTGTAGAAAGACAAAAAATTGTGATTCTTGACAAAGTGCTCATCAAAGATGCGTTAGAAACTTAGATACGATAAGCATGAAGAAGGAAATTGGTTATGTCCTTTAAAAATGAGCCCTCTCACTATGATTTAGGGAATCCATGGCAAACTTAAAAAGGGTGTACAAACAGACAAGAAAAAAGAATTACCAGATTTTTCCTTTATTTCCCAGTTAAAAAAAAACACTTTTTCTTGGGTGAAAATACACTTTTTCCCTGGTTAAAATACACTATACCCCTCGTCAAAGCAATTTTTTTCCATTTAAATGTCAATACACTTTCTCTCAGAACGGTAAGACTTATCAAGTTTTATAAAGGTTTTACACACCGGCTTAGAACTTCCGAGCACATGATCTTGGCAGTCAACTACAGCAGATATTCAGGGCATAGGACACTAAATGTAGCCAGCTAATAGCTACATCACCGATAAGTAACATGAACACATGAATAGGAAAAGTTAATGGTTTAAATTACCATACATATAGTATAGCTACAGGAAAAGCTAAGCTTTCACATATAATTTTGATCGCTAATTTTTATTATTGTTGTTGTTGTTTTTCTGAGGGTGTGGTTGGGCAAGATCCTAAGTGCACAGCTTAAATTGCAGCAGCATAATATTCATGACAAGCATGATTATAAAATTCACTGCTGTGCTCGGAACATTTCGTGAGTTACCTGACTGGACACTTGTTCCATCGAGCACTTCAACTTTTCCATAGGAAAGCCAATTACATGTGAAATTGCTCAAGAATTCACCTCACACTTTTAATTTTTTTCTATTTTTTGAGGTTAATTATACCTATTGCCATCATTATTGCATAATTTGTAATCTATGAAAGAACTGAAAGAAATATGAGAAAATAACTTGAATTTTTTTTTATTTAAGATATCAAACACAAATGCATCAGTAAAATTTTACATAATGGCATAACTGGCTGGTCTTCTGGGATCAAAATTTTGTAAGTGCCAGGTCCTCAGTGTTAAGTTTTGAAGGAGAGACTAATGCTCTGTGACTTAAGAAATACATCACATGTTCTCACACATAGACTAATTCATCTTGCGTAAAAGGAAATTTACTTTGAAAGTAACACTTCTCAAATCACTATCCACAATATTTTCCTGTGACCTGTTGCAAATGTAAACAGTTATGACACCACAATCATCGAAGAAAGGCCCCTGAGAAAGTTGCATTGAAAGCATGTGCTTGTGTGTGTACTGTGTTTTGTTGTTGTAAATGGTGCATGTTTTAAAATTTTATGTCGGTGTCATTCTCTTGTTTATGTTTTATTGCTATAGAATTATTCTGCAGTAGTGGACTAAAGTAAATTTCTTCATTATAGTATCAGTTCTAGCTAGTCAAAATTAGAAAAATTTAACTGAAAACTAAAACAACTAAAATTCCATGAATTCTAAAAAATGCCAGTGTTTTGCCCAGATTTTTCCCAGATGAAAAAATTCCTGGGTTTTTCCCAGTTGTCCCAGGGCGTATGCACAGAAATTTGGAAGACTGGATGAAGATTTGAGGCCCACTCTTCTCAAATGCAAACTTAGTGTTTTAGCTACTGGACCATCTCAGTCAGTTTCAACTTTTCAAACAAGTGGAGATCACTTAGTACAAGAACAGCAACATATAGCTGAAATACTAAAATGTGCCTCCTAAAAAACGGTTGGTTGATCTGGGAGGGGACCAAACAGTGGGGTCATCGGTCCCATTCGGTTAGGGAAGGAGGGGAAGGAAGTCGGCCATGCCCTTTCAAAGGAACCATCCTGGCATTTGCCTGAAGTGATTTAGGGAAATCACAGAAAACTTAAATCAGGATGGCTGGAAGAGGGTTTGAACCATCATCCTCCCAAATGTGAGTCCAGTGTGCTAACCACTGCGCCACCTCACTCACTCAGTAATAAAACAGTTGGTACATGCAGTGTATTATATATTGTTCGACAATGATGCCCAGTAAACAAATTCCTCGTGATATTATTCTCCTTCATTTAATAAATCTGATTTCTATTTTTTTTTTTTTTTCGATTTTTGTGAACATTATATCCAGTTTGTGTAATTACCTGATAATATATTTTTTTTGGAGAACAACAAAATATACATATGACACACATAGCCTTATGTTATAATAACATTTCTTTAATTACAAAGCCTATAGGTATATCTAGCATCCAATGACATAGTTAACTGATTGTCTTTCTGCTTGGATGAACAACATGAAATATCTGACTGTAATGCATACCTCTGTTTTTGGATGAAGATAATAACTGCCTGTCTGCAGTGGCAAGTCTAAGTTCAAGTGGTGCTTGGTGCCACACCGCATCCTCTTGATATTTAAGCCACTGCTTTTGTCGGTTGTGATATTCATGCAGTTCTGCTACAATGTCTTGTAGTGATCTGCAAATTCATAAAAAAATATCTACATTATACATAAATACACATTCAACAAAGTTATTAATTTTCTCTATGAATGTAATTTTTACTTATTGGGAAATTTGCTTAATTATTTAATGCTGTATGGGGAATTATTGGAAAAAAAGAGTAACTGGTTGTGTTTATGATATGACCAGCAATATTCACAAACATTATTCTATTAGTGAAATTGTTGACTTAATGAGATTCATACCCTTTCCCCACTTTCCCTCTCACTATACACGGTAGCAGAGGATTTTTCAAAACAACAGTCTACTGTCCTCGACCTCACAATACTACTGTACAATCTGTGAAAGTACACTGTTAGTCATGAAAATTGTAACTCAATAAGAACAGCACACCACACACATCAAATTGGCATGAACTGCACTACATGCTTGTATATAAATGAAAATAACCCATTAAAAAAAAAATAATAATGTTATTGGACAGATAAAAAATTTAATCATCAAGCAGTGACAGGAGAAAGTACATGTGGAGGTACTAAAACCTGAAAGCTATCAGAGCCAATGGCTCCTTCTTCTGGTAGATGAGTTGAAAGAGAAGGAAGAGGGGTGAAGGAAAAGGAATGATGATGTTTAGGAAATGGGGAGAGTTTGGAAAAGTCACCCAGAACCCTGGGTCACGGAAGACTTGTCAGAAAGGATGAGAAGCACAACCAAACAAAATAGGTAGGACTTTAGTCATCTACATCCCGTACATAAAGACGGATTATGCAGCATGTTTCTCATTCAGAAATCACATCTGGAAGTTATTTACATCTACGAAGATTGTGTTATGCCCTGGGTAAAAAGGAGAAATGTCTACCAGTATGTTCAGGAATTCATTAATGGCAGGATCATGGTCTATAATGTCTGCAGTTATTCATTCTGCAATTTTGCTGCTAGCACTGATCAGGATGCCATGACTGTCACAAAAATACGGAATCAATGGGTTCAGGAAGGCAATACTCAAAACTATGCAGTTCCTAAACAGTACTATCCCTAGTGTCTGAGAGGGCAGGCAAATTGTTCTCAGCTGTGAAGGATCAAATTGTCACATCACGTCTTGAGTCAGTCAATAAAACAAGTATCCACACAGACAATGTGACAATATTTGGAGCACTACGGACTGGCAGTACAGCAATCATTGTTGTGGCTTCTCACACTGTTGCAACAGAGAGAGAGAGAGAGAGAGAGAGAGAGAGAGAGAGAGAGAGAGTTGCACTGATAGTAGTCCGTCCAATGACAACAACGGGCACAGTAGTGGGAGTACATCATCTTTTCATAAGAGCCCAGTTCTGGGTTGAACGGCATGACTGACATATCTGTGGATTCAGGCTCCAAAGAGAACAAACATTGCCAGAGTGCATTTGTTATTATCATATGGGCCTGGCACCTGACATGATGATATGATGTGCCATAAGGTACACAACACGATCACTGCTGGTTCACACAAATAATTTGGACAGCATTTCTGATGCTCTAGGGCCAGTCAGTGCTGTATTTGCAAGGTCTCTGTGACATTATCTTTCAACAAGGTAACGTGACACCACATGTTGTCTGTGCTGTCCTGAGCTACCAGGATACAGAGGATGTTCGACTGCTTCCCTGGTCAGTATGTTCTACAGATCTCTTGATCCTTTGAAAGCATCTGGCCAAGGGTTGCTGACAGAGACTGGCACACCACCACTCATAAGCCACTAAATGTTGAAACAGCCTGGAACAACATAACCACATGTCGTCCAATTTCAGCTTGACTCGATGCCCAGGTGGGTTAGAGCCATTGCTGCTGCCATACATGGCAGCTTTGTGCACTAAATTTTTGCATTTCATGTATCACTTAAAAAATATAATCATGTATTCTTCCTACTGTACTCTGTACCCACACCAGGAGAAAACTGATTTGTTAACATTCCCAGTCTTGAAGTTTTAATGGCCAACAGAGTAAATGCATATATTTAATTTTAAAAATCTGTGGCAATTAATTTACTACTTCTTTCCAAAGGTGGAAGAAGGGTGATGTGAATAGTAGGCAGCAGCAAAAAATGTAAATGATAATATGCTTCACACTTTTCACCATTTCCTCTTCTGTTAGAATAAACATGCAAACATACATTGCTCATTCCTCTTTTCCAGATCACTGGCTCTGTTAGCTAGTTTTACTTTCAACCTCTGTTGCCATTGTTTTCTAACTTTATTTACATACAATTTTCTTGGTCTTAAAGCTGCATTAAATTTTAACTCAAACATGACATGGCTCGATCATTGAGGAAGTTTTATACATAGATCGTCACATGGACCATTGAGACATGAACTTGCTCACCAACATATACTCTTATACTATCATCCAGCTGTATTTAACCCCCCCCCCCCTTTTTCTCTTTCATCCATTTCTTCTTTTCCCTGTTTTTCTTTCTCTTAATTGTACAGAAATGTAAGGAAAAGATTGATTGCTACTTACCATAAAAATGACACATTAAGTTTCAGACACACACAATTAAAAGACATTACAATTAGCTTTCAGCCACAGCCTTCATCAGAAAAAGAAAGAGAAATACTCCCCATTCATTTGCACATGCAAGCATACATCACGCACACATGACCGTTAACTCCAGCAACTCTGGCCAGAAAGTAGCTGTCAGATGGAATGTAAGCAACAATCTGGAGGGGTTAGGGAAAGGGAAGGGATAGCAGTGTAAGAGTGGGGAGAGACAAGAGTGCTGTCTGGTAGAGTGTACAGGGACCAGACTGCCAACAGGCATAGCATCAGGAAGCTATGGGGCAGGATGGTGTGTAAAACGGAACGGAAAAGCAGAGGAGCAGGGAAAGATGGGTGGGTGCATTGGTAGAGGGTAACACACAAAGAGAGTGGAAGACCCAATATGGAGGAGGTGATAAGAGAGAGAGGGTGTAGAGTGAGGCTAGGATGGTCGAGGGAAGGATCCAGATGGCTCGGATAGTTATGTTTAGCTACGTGTTGTGCCACAGGGTGGTCTACTTTGCTCCTGGCAACAGTTTGGCAGTAGCCATTTATCCTGGTGGACAGCTGGTTGGTGGTCATACCGACACAAAAAGTTATGCAATGACTGCAGCAGACCTGTTATATGAAATGGCTGCTTTCACAGATGGCCTGGTGTCTGATGGGGTAGGATAAGAATTAGCCTGTGACAGGATTGGAATAGGTGGTGCTGGGTGGGTGGATTGGGCAGGTTTTGCACCCAAGTCTTCCACAGGGATATGATTCTTGTGGCAAGGGGTTGGGATCTGCAGTGGCGCAGGGACGGATTAGGATGTAGTGGACGTTGGGTGGGTGACAGACCACCACTTCAGGAGGGGTGGGAAGGATGTCAGGTAGGATGTCTCTTATTTCAGGGCATGATGATAGGTAATTGGAACTCTGAAAAAGAATGTGATTCAGTTGTTCCAATCCAGTGTGGGTTGGTAATGGGTGATGAAGGAGGTATTCCTTTGTGGCTGGTTCTTGGAAGTGGTGGGAGAATTGGGGAAACGGGGGGGGGGGGGGGGGGGGGGGAGGAGAAATGGCACGGGTGACCTGTTTGTGGACTAGGTCTGGGGGATAGTGCCTGTCAACGAAGGTCTTGATGACACCCTCAGCATACTGGGTAAGGGAGTTCTTGTCACTGCAGATACACCATCCCTGGGTGGCCAGGCTGTATGGGATGGATTTTTTTAGTGTGAAAGGGATGACAGCCATTGAAATGCAGGTACTGTTGATGGGTGGTGGGTTTAATGTGGACAAAGGTGCAGATGGAGCCATCAGAGAGGAGGAGATCAATTTCGAGGAAGGTGGAATGCTGGGTTGAGGAAGACCAGATAAAGCAGATGGGAGAGAAGGTGTTAAGGTTATGAAGAACTGAAGACAGGGTGTCTTGGCCCTGAGTCCAAATCATGAAGATATTGTCAATGAACCTGAATCAGATTCTACATCTACATCTACATTCATACTCCGCAAGCCACCCAACGGTGTGTGGCAGAGGGCACTTTACATGCTACTGTCATTACCTCCCTTTCCTGTTCCAGTCGCGTATGGTTCGCGGGAAGAACAACTGTCTGAAAGCCTCCGTGCACGCTCTAATCTCTCTAATTTTACATTCGTGATCTCTTCGGGAGGTATAAGTAGGGGGAAGCAATATATTCGATACCTCATCCAGAAACGCACCCTCTCGAAACCTGGCGAGCAAGCTACACCGCGATGCAGAGCGCCTCTCTTGCAGAGTCTGCCACTTGAGCTTGTTAAACATCTCCGTAACGCTATCACTGTTACCAAATAACCCTGTGACGAAATGCGCCGCTCTTCTTTGGATCTTCTCTATCTCCTCCGTCAACCCGATCTGATGGTGGTGGTTGTTTCGGGGAAGGAGACCAGACAGCGAGGTCATCGGTCTCATCGGATTAGGGAAGGAAGTCGGCCGTGCCCTTTGAAAGGAACCATTCCGGCATTTGCCTGGAGCGATTTAGGGAAATCACGGAAAACCTAAATCAGGATGGCCGGACGCGGGATTGAACCGTCGTCCTCCCGAATGCGAGTCCAGTGTCTAACCACTGCGCCACCTCGCTCGGTGATCTGGTACGGATCCCACACTGATGAGCAATACTCAAGTATAGTTCGAACGAGTGTTTTGTAAGCCACCTCCTTTGTTGATGGACTACATTTTCTAAGGACTCTCCCAATGAATCTCAACCTGGTACCCGCCTTACCAACAATTAATTTTATATGATCATTCCACTTCAAATCGTTCCGCACGCATACTCCCAGATATTTTACAGAAGTAACTGCTACCAGTGTTTGTTCCGCTATCATATAATCATACAATAAAGGATCCTTCTTTCTATGTATTCGCAATACATTACATTTGTCTATGTTAAGGGTCAGTTGCCACTCCCTGCACCAAGTGCCTACCCGCTGCAGATCTTCCTGCATTTCGCTACAATTTTCTAATGCTGCAACTTCTCTGTATACTACAACATCATCCGCGAAAAGCCGCATGGGACTTCCGACACTATCTACTAGGTCATTTACATATATTGTGAAAAGCAATGGTCCCATAACACTCCCCTGTGGCACGCCAGAGGTTACTTTAACGTCTGTAGACGTCTCTCCATTGATAACAACATACTGTGTTCTGTTTGCTAAAAACTCTTCAATCCAGCCACACAGCTGGTCTGATATTCCGTAAGCTCTTACTTTGTTTATCAGGCGACAGTGCGGAACTGTATCGAACGCCTTCCGGAAGTCAAGAAAAATAGCATCTACCTGGGAGCCTGTATCTAATATTTTCTGGGTCTCATGAACAAATAAAGCGAGTTGGGTCTCACACGATCGCTGTTTCCGGAATCCATGTTGATTCCTACATAGTAGATTCTGGGTTTCCAAAAACGACATGATACTCGAGCAAAAAACATGTTCTAAAATTCTACAACAGATCGACATCAGAGATATAGGTCTATAGTTTTGTGCATCTGCTCGATGACCCTTCTTGAAGACTGGGACTACCTATGCTCTTTTCCAATCATTTGGAACCTTCCATTCCTCTAGAGACTTGCGGTACACGGCTGTTAGAAGGGGGGCAAGTTCTTTCGCGTACTCTGTGTAGAATCGAATTGGTATCCCGTCAGGTCCAGTAGACTTTCCTCTGTTGAGTGATTCCAGTTGCCTTTCTATTCCTTGGACACTTATTTCGATGTCAGCCATTTTTTTGTTTGTGCGGGGATTTAGAGAAGGAACTGCAGTGCGGTCTTCCTCTGTGAAACAGCTTTGGAAAAAGGTGTTTAGTATTTCAGCTTTACGCGTGTCACCCTCTGTTTCAATGCCATCATCATCCCGGAGTGTCTGGATATGCTGTTTCGAGCCACTTACTGATTTAACGTAAGACCAGAACATCCTAGGATTTTCTGTCAAGTCGGTACATAGAATTTTACTTTCGAATTCACTGAACGCTTCATGCATAGCCTTCCTGACGCTAACTTTGACATTGTTTAGCTTCTGTTTGTCTGAGAGGTTTTGGCTGCGTTTATACTTAGAGTGAAGCTCTCTTTGCTTTCGCAGTAGTTTCCTAACTTTGTTGTTGTACCATGGTGGGTTTTTTCCCGTCCCTCACAGTTTTACTCGGCACGTACCTGTCTAAAACGCATTTTACGATTGCCTTGAACTTTTTCCATAAACACTCAACATTGTCAGTATCGGAACAGAAATTTTCGTTTTGATCTGTTAGGTAGTCTGAAATCTGCCTTCTATTACTCTTGCTAAACAGATAAACCTTCATCCCTTTTTTTATATTCCTACTAACTTCCATATTCAGGGATGCTGCAACGGCCTTATGATCACTGATTCCCTGTTCTGTACATACAGAGTCGAAAAGTTCGGGTCTGTTTGTTAACAGTAGGTCCAAGATGTTATCTCCACGAGTCGGTTCTCTGTTTAATTGCTCGAGGTAATTTTCGGATAGTGCACTCAGTATAATGTCACTCGATGCTCTGTCCCTACCACCCGTCCTAAACATCTGAGTGTCCCAGTCTACATCTGGTAAATTGAAATCTCCACCTAAGACTATAAGATGCTGAGAAAATTTGTGTGAAATGTATTCCAAATTTTCTCTCAGTTGTTCTGCCACTAATGCTGCTGAGTCGGGAGGTCGGTAAAAGGAGCCAATTATTAACCTAGCTCGGTTGTTGAGTGTAACCTCCACCCATAATAATTCACAGGAACTATCCACTTCTATTTCACTACAGGATAAACTACTACAAACAGCGACGAACACTCCACCACCGGTTGCATGCAATCTATCCTTTCTAAACACCGTCTGTACCTTTGTAAAAATTTGGGCAGAATTTATCTCTGGCTTCAACCAGCTTTCTGTACCTATAACGATTTCGGCTTCAGTGCTTTCTATCAGCGCTTGAAGTTCCGGTACTTTACCAACGCAGCCTCGACAGTTTACAATTACAATATCGATTGCTGCTTGGTCCCCACATGTCCTGACTTTGCCCTGCACCCGTTGAGGCTGTTGCCCTTTCTGTACTTGCCCAAGGCCATCTAACCTAAAAAACTGCCCAGGCCACGCCACACAACCCCTGCTACCCGTGTAGCCGCTTGTTGCGTGTAGTGGACTCCTGACCTATCCAGCGGAACCCGAAACCCCACCACCCTATGGCGCAAGTCAAGGAATCTGCAGCCCACACAGTTGCAGAACCGTCTCAGCCTCTGATTCAGACCCTCCACTCGGCTCTGTACCAAAAGTCCGCAGTCAGTCCTGTCGACGATGCTGCAGATGGTGAGCTCTGCTTTCATCTCGCTAGCAAGACTGGCAGTCTTCACCAAATCAGATATCCGCCGGAAGTCAGAGAGGATTTCCTCGGATCCATAGCGACACACATAATTGGTGCCGACATGAGCGACCACCTGCAGATGGGTGCACCCTGTACCCTTCAAGGCATCCGGAAGGACCCTTTCCACATCTGGAATGACTCCCCCCGGTATGCACACGGAGTGCACATTGGTTTTCTTCCCCTCTCTTGCTGCCATATCCCTAAGGGGCCCCATTACGCGCCTGACGTTGGAGCTCCCAACTACCAGTAAGCCCACCCTCTGCGACCGCCCGGATCTTGCAGACCTCTGGAACAGGACAAGCAGCCATGTCAGGCCGAAGATCAGTATCAGCCTGAGACAGAGCCTGAAACCGGTTCGTCAGACGAACTGGAGAGGCCTTCCGTTCAGCCCTCCGGAATGTCTTTCGCCCCCTGCCACACCTTGAGACGACCTCCCACTCTACCACAGGTGAGGGATCAGCCTCAATGCGGGCAGTATCCCGGGCAACCACAGTCGTAGTCCGATCGGGGGAAGCGTGGGACGAGCTGGCCATCCCCGACAAACCCCCATCCGGAACCCCACAGTGACGCCCAATGGCAACAGCCTCAAGCTGTATGACCGAAGCCAACACTGCCTGAAGCTGGGAGCGAAGGGATGCCAACTCAGCCTGCATCCGAACACAGCAGTTGCAGTCCCTATCCATGCTAAAAACTGTTGTGCAAAGAACGTCTGAACTAATCTACAGAGAGCGCAAACAAATCGACACAAAATTTAAATGGTTATTAAAATACAAGATTGCCTAGTAAATGCAGTAATGCTGCTACTTGCGCACTGCTGACACACTGCTCGGCGGCGAAAGGAGACTACGCGATTTTATACTATTCAGGTACTAAAACGCGATGCTACAACTCTCAAATACTATAATACGCCCGAAATTTATGAATTAAACAATGCAAGTACCAAAAACACGCAAAGAAATTAAGAATTAAACTATGTAACAAATGAGTGAGCTAGGAGTATACGACTTGCTGCTGCAGCTGCTTATCCAACGACGGCGGGGTTTGGCGTTTTGGGAGGACAGAAAGGTCTCCTCTAGATGGTCCATACACAGTTTGGCATAAGGGGGTGCCATGTGGGTGTTCATGGCTATTCCATGGATTTATTTGCATACCTTCCCTGCAAAGAAAAAGTAGTCATGAGTTAGGATAAAGTTGGTAAGGTGTATGAGGAATGAAGTAGTGGGTTTAGAGCTTGAAAGGCGTTGGGTAATGTAGTGTTCAATAGCGGTAAGATCATGGACATTAGGGCTGCTGGTGTATAGGAAGGTGGCATCAACAGTGACGAGTAGGTATCCAGGAGGTAAAGGAGTGGGGATGGTGGAGAGTCATTGAAGGAAGTGGTTGGTATCTTTGAAAGCAGCCACAATGGAGCATTGAGGATTGTTGGGTCTGTAGATTTTGGGGAACACGTAGAAGGTGGGTGTGCAGAGTGTCACAGGTGTGAGAAGGGAAGGGGATTGAGGGGAGAGGTTCTGGGAAGGGCCTGAAGCTTTAAGCAGGGGTTAGATGTTGTGTTGGACTTTTGGGATAGGGTCACTCTGGAAGAGTTTATTCGTAGGTGGAGGAGTCAGATAATTGGCAGAGGCCTTCTGCCAGGTAGTCACTGTGATTCATAACAACAGTGGTGGAACCTTTGTCTGCAAGTAGGATGATTAAGTCAGGATTTATTTTGAGGTTGTATATGACAGTTCTTTCTTCTTCTGAAAGGTTGGTGTTCAGAGGAAGGGCCCTGAGGAAGGATGGTTATGCCAAGATGGAGGTATGGAATTCCTGGAAGATGACCAGCGGGTCGTTGGGGAGGGGGTAAGGTTTAATGCTGGGATTAGGTCAGATTTGATTGGAGGGATTGGAGGCAAAGAAATGTTTCCATTGCAGGGATTGGGAGAAGGAGAGCAGGGCGTCGCCAAGTCTAGCACAGTTTCTGCTAATTGACTATCTTTGATCTCTTACTCTCTCTGGCAGTTCTTCATCTTTGACTTCCTTACTCCATCACAACATGTGGGACCCTCTTAACCTAGGGTCTGAATGAACCCCCCCCCCATTTCCCTCCTTCCAATTCACCATTCTTTCTCCTCTGAGAAATGATTGCTCTGAAACCTAGGAGTATTGTTTTCTATTTTAAGTGTTTCTGGTGGCAGTAGTGGGAGTTGCAGCTCCTGGAAGTAAGTGCTGTCTCTTTGTAATGTGATTGCGGTCTCAACTTCAACATTCTTCTTTCTAAAACACATAATCAAGACTTCAATATGAAATGGATGGATTGCTATTCCATTCCAAAGTCTCCACTGTTTGATTTATAATAAAGATGCCTGTTAACAAAGTATAAAAATGCCATTTACAAGGACAGGCTTCTGTTAAACAGAAGCACTACATCAATTTTAAACCCAAAAAGAAAATAAAGGTCACCAACTGCTCATAAAGAACTGACACCAATAAAAGTTGCCTCACTAATGTTTGTTACATGGGAGAAAAGTATATAAATGTGTTTAAATGAATCACATGACTGGCAGCATATCTCATACACTGAAGTGAAAAAATGTAAACAGCTCCTAAGTTTTAACATAATGCTGCATTGGAGCCCCACAGTAGGTTATAAATGCTGAAACATAAAATAATGAATTAAGCTTAATAATATTTTAGAGTTTTAAGGGAAGGATGGTATAGTAAATGATACTTCTATAAAGTACGTATTAATTAAAACTAACTATACTGTTACAGAAGAGAAATTAGAGTTCAGCAATTGATACATGGGAAAAATAGGACAGTAAATAGTTACATGATCAGTAGTAAATTATTAGGACTAAACAAGACTTAATCACTTTATTAGGAACTAGCAGTGCAACAGTGTGAGAACAATATACAGCAGAAGTCATTTACTTTACTTACAATATTGTTGCACTCTCAGCAGTAGTTAACCAGTAATCAATGTAAGCAGCATATGATATGTGCTATGAAAATTTACCAGATACGTTGTTTCATTTTTAAAGAGTAATATGTATGGGATGAATTTTGTCAAAATGAACCAACCCATGCAACTGAAGTAATGTCTTCTCCAGTTTGTAGTGGCACAGAACAGCATGCTTGTAGATAAGAGCCTTCTTGAGTGAAGGTCGGAGCTTCAGAGCATTGTCAAAGCATGTTGCAGATCTGACAACAGTACAAATTGTTAAATGTCACTCAAAATACACACGGAACAACATGATGTAGTTTCATCAAGACAATAATAATAAATATACACCATTGTCTGACAGAGACCTAATGAAAACAAAGTTAAATGGGAAGGACAGGAGGTGAAATAACAGTGGTATGAGGTGGTCATCCATCTAGTACATTTAAAACATACTGTGCATAATGATGTCAGACTGTTTTACACATTTAACACCATTACACACTGTTGTAAACTCATTCAACACAGCATGCAGGTAATGAACGTTACAGCATGGAGACTGCCAGAAGCTAGTTAAAGCTGGACATTGAGTGGATAAAAGGTTCCCCACCACTATACTTCCTAAGCCCTCAGAATCCTAAACCCCTCACCTGGTTAAGATTTACTGATGACATCTTTGTGATCTAGCTTGAGGGTGAGGACACTCTATCCACATTCCTCCAGAACCTCAACAGCTTCTCCTCCATTTACTCTACCTGGTCCTACTCAATCCAACAAGTCACCTTCCTAGATGTTGACCTCCGCCTCAAAGATGGCTACATCAGTACCTCTGTCCATATCAAACCTACTAACCACCAGCATTATCTCCACTTTGACAGTTGCCACCATTCCATTCCAAAAAGTCCCTTCCATACAACCTAGCCCCCCGTGGTCGTCGTATCTGCAGTGACAAGCGGTCCCTCTCGAAATATAATGAGGGTCTCACTGAAGCCATCATAGGCCATAATTATCCTCCCAACCTTGTACGAAAACAAATCTCCCATGCCTTATCTTTCCAGTTTCCCACCACCTCCCAAAGTCCCATCATCTGGCCACAGAGGAGCATTCCCCTCATAACTCAGTACCACCGAGGATTGGAGCTACTAAATTACATTCTCCACCAGAGTTTCGACTAGCTCTTGTCATGCCCAGAAATGAGAAATGTCCTACTCACTAGCCTTCTCACCCCTCCCACAGTTGTATACCACCGTTTACCAAACCTACACAATATACTTGTCCATCCCTACACAAAACCTGCTCCCAACCCCTTACCTCACCACTCATACCCCTCTAACAGACCTGGATGCAAGACCTGTCCCATACGTCCTTCCACCACCACCACCTACTCCTGTCCGGTCACAAACATCACCTAACCCATCAAAGGCAGGGCTACCTGTGAAACCAGTCATGTGATCTACAAGCTAAACTGCAACTACTGTGCTGCATTCTATGTGAGCATGACAACCAACAAGCTGTCTGTCCACATGAATGGCTACTGACAAACTGTGACTAAGAAACAAATGGACCACCCGGTTGCTGAGCACACTGCCAAACTAGAGATCCTTCATTTCAATTAGTGCTTCACAGCCTGTGCCAACACTATCTTTTCTGAACTGCACAATCAGGAACTTTCCCTGCAATATATCCTACGTTCCCGTAATCCTCCTGGCCTCAACCTTCATAAGTCAGTGTCCTCACTCACTAAGCCTGCCTGTTCTCATTCCAGCACTTTACAGCCCTTATTCCACCATTGCACCCAGTCTTTTTACTCCCCCCCTCCCCACCTCTCCCCTGCCCTCCATCTAACGTCCTGACAGCACATAGCTGCCCTATCCTCTCTCCACCACGTCCCTGCACATTCCCCAGCAGCACTGCACTGTCCGCCACCCCTACACTACTATCCCTCCCCCTCGATGCCCCAGCCTCCTCCTTACCCCCACCCAGTCGCCACTCCCATCATGCACTGACTTGCTGCTCGCAGTGTGGCTACAGCTGCCTGAGACTGCAGTTGTGTGTGTGTGTGTGCACGCGTGCGCGGAATCTATTTTTGACGAAGTCCTTATGCGCTGAAAGCTTTATTTGTGACAGGCTTTTTGTTGTCCCTATCTGCGACTCAGCATCACCGCTGTATGGTGAGTGGCAACATTTCTTTTCATAATATTGTAACTTTCAGAAAATTCAGTCACATGAATGTGTCACCAACTTCTCCTTCTGAAATTAAGAAAATTATACATTCTCTCAAAAATAAAAGCTCACATGGTTTTGATGGTGTTTCCAATAGAGTACTAAAAATTTGTTCCCGTGTAATAAACCCAGTCTTACCTGAAATATGTAATGCATCACTGCCTCAAGGCATTTTTCCAGAGAGACTGAAATATGCCATTATTACACCCCACTCTAAGAAAGGTCATAAGAGAGATGTCAATAATTATCAATCCGTTTCACTGTTGACATCATTCTCCAAAAGTTTTGAGAAGGTGATGTATTCTAGAATTGTATCTCAGCTTATGAACAATAGTATCCTCAGCAAATCACAGTTTGGGTTTCAGAAGGTTCCTCTACTGATAATACCATTAGCATGTTCACTAACCAGATTTTACAAGCATTAAATAATAAAATAGCACCAGTTGGTATTTTCTGTGACCTCTGTAAGTCATTTGCTGTGTGGATTACAGAATTCTCCTATATGAATTAACATTTTATGGGAATGATGAATGTCATATCTAATCAAAAGACTGCAGGAAGTTGTACTTAGTAATTCAAGCAATATAGTCTGGGGACAGAATTCTGACTGGGGAGAAACCACATATGGAATTCCCCAAGATTCGATATTAAGTCCACTACTGTTTCTCATATATGTAAATGATCTTATGTCTAGTACACTACAAGTAGAATTAGTTCTTTTTGCAGATGACACTAGTATATCCAAGCATACATACAGAAACAAAGTTCTTTAAAGTATCACTGACCGGTTTTCTGCAAACGGTCTTGCCTCCCATTTTTAGAAGGCCCAACATATTCAGTTCTTCACATTTAGAGGTACTACACGAATCATAAATATAACACATGTTGAGAAAATAATAAATAGGATGGTTTCAAAATTCTTAGGATTCCATATTGATGAAAATTTAAACTGGGAAAAACACATTTTGGAACTCCTAAAACAACTTAGTTCAGCCACATTTGCACTCAGAATCATTGCAAATCTTGGGGAGAGACAAATCAGTGAGTTGACATATTTTGCATATTTTCATTGAACAATGCCATATTGAATAATATTCTTGGGTAACTCATCTTAAGAAAGAAATCTTCACTGTGCAAAAATGTTCTGTGAGAATAATATGTGGTGCTCAACTATGACCATCTTCTAGACATCTGTTTAAGGCGTTGGGCATTCTGACTACTGTTTCACAGTATATTTATTCCCTCATGAAGTTTGCAGTAAATAACTAGAGTTCAAAAGGAACAATGAGGTACATAATTACATTACTCCACATTAAGGTTGTCTTCAGCATAAAAGGGGGTGCACTATGTGGCGACAAAAATTTTTGATCATTTACCCAGTGACATAAAATGTCTGACAAACAGCAAAGTAAAATTTAATAACAAACTGAAAAAGTTTCTCCTTGACAACTCCTCCTATTCTGTAGAAGAACTGGAAGAATTTCTGTTACTGTAATGCGTAAAAGGTGATGGGGTAGGAATTACTAACTCACACATATATCCTTTTTGTAAAGAAGTTCAGAATGTAACCATCTGTACAAATTAATTTGCAATGTGAATGTACAATGACTCATTCCACATAATAACGATCAATCTTGCAAAATGATCCAGGGCACATGTTACTAACTATATAAAAAATAAATTATTGTATACAGTTCTAAACAAAACTGAATCGTACAGCTAGACCATTTTCTGGTGTACAAGTTAACCCAGCCAAAGGTAGACACCTACCTTTTGGAAAAGAAACCTTTTAAATTTAATAAAGTATGCAAGAAAGATGTTTATTGCTGTGCTGTGGAGCCCATTAGCATGGTAATGCCATCTTCTGATCCAAATTCCAAGACTTTGGATATACAGCAGACTGACGTCTACACTATAACAATAAATCAACAAACTGAGTTGTGCTTTTGGTTACAGATATAGTACAGTATCATATTACTACCAACAACCTTCTCAAAAAAGTTATCCTCTCCCTGCACATCTGCGAATGTATGTGGGCTCAAAGAAAAAAGAGAATAATTAAAGAATAAGCCTTATGAAACTAAAAAAATAACTTTCTTGTGAAAGAGAAACGAAATAATGACAAAAGTAAAGGCATTTCATTCAAGAGTGCATCTGTGAACAAAACCTCATTCTGGATAACACTCAATACATTGTAACATGCTTGCATTCCCCTTGGTAGGCCATCAAAAGATGACTGAAATATCGCTGTCCGAGGCTGTACCATTAAACAACTGCAGCTCTGTTGTGGTTGTTCAGCATGTGAGGAGGATTCCTGTGACACTGCACTCTTAAGTTCAACTGGATCTAAGCATAGTCAGCTCTATTTATGTCAGAAGGTGCAACAGACCAACCTAAAGGAAGGTGTTCACAAGGTGGCTGCAGTGTTGTCATGCATTATCATTTTGAAAGCTGAGACCATTGCTGAAATGTTGACTATAGGGTTGGACAAAAGGATGGGATCCTATCCCGATGACACAGAACCCTCAAATTATGTTCAACAGGGATGACAGGTATTCCAGCACCTGTACATAATACCAATACAAAATATGACCAACCAATCTCCATGCTGAACTTGTGGGACTGCGTGCCTAAGATGTGGATTTGTACTGGCAGAGTCTACACTCTTCTACAACAATAATCAGGTGTCTTACAAACCTAGCACTTATCACCAAAAGGACCCAATGCCAATGAACCAAGTTCCATTCCAAGTGTTTCCTCACCCATCTTCTCTGGGCACCAAGGTGTTGGGAGGCGTTGTGTGTAACAGACTCCCAGAAGCCAAAATGATCATATGGAGGTGACCGAGTATTGTCTGGTTTGACAAACCCCTCCCAGTTGCCTTAAAAAAAAAAGGCAGCACACAGTTCTGTTACCTACTCCTCAGCAGACTTAAGAACCATAATATGCAGGCAGCAGTCATCACCTGTGCTGTTGACAGTGGGTGACCACTACAAGGCATAACAATGTGTTTTGTTTCACAATAGTGGTTGAATATTCAAATGACAGCACTGTAGTAGACAGCTTCCCATGCTGATGACCTTTGTAGCTGTACAGTTACACTGGACCTGGTCTAAATTCAAAATGACTCTTTGAGAAATGCTTACAAACTTAACAGTATACTCCTGCAACATTGTTCTGCTCATGATTGGAGATGCAGTGGGCTCTCCTGATCTGTACAGAGAACACAGGACTACTTGCATCTTCATTACATAGATGGCTGTGTGCAACCATCTATTGTGGTACAGCAGTATTGAGAGAGACGAGTCTGAGAAAAATATAAATGAAAAAATATCAAACACTCATAAATAAACAAAAAATAATAAAATGATGCAAACCCTGAAGGTTGTGCAAAACTTCTTTATAACAGTTTAAAATGAATAAAACTTAAACATCTTTCCCAGCAACTGTTAACTGTAGTGTAAATGGATTAAGGAGGGGAAGACCGACTGTGGTTTAATAAAAAACAAATCAGAAGCTGCTGACAAAACAGAGATTGTTGCACTTTCAGTTCCACAAAAGAAATGCTTGAATGTCAACAGGCAAAAGTTAGTACAGATTTGCGAGTCTATAAAAAGATCGATGTGTGAATCAAACAACTACTTTCACTGCGACACATTAGCAAAAGATACCATTGTTTGACAGCCATAGATACTCCCGTATGGAGGACATAGAAACAGGCATCCCTCCTGTTGCAAAGCAGCTGCAAGTCTTGAAAAAAAAGTAAGTCATCAGGTCCAGACAAAGTTCGAAATCGGTTTTACAGAGAGAACTTTTTGGTATTGGCCCTATACTTACCTTGCATTTATCACAAATCTCTCACCCAGTGGAAAGTCCCAATCAACTGAAAAAAGTGCAAATTCTAGAGCATACTCTACATTTAATTGAAATAAATTTTCTTTGGAAACACAAATTTATATCCAAAAATCAAAATGGATTTAGAAAGTATCACCCATCCAAAACTCAATTTGCCCTCTTCTTGCATGATACCCTGTAAACCATGGATGAAGGGCAACAGGCAGATTCCATGCTCCAAGATTTCCAAAATGTGTTAGACTCAGTGCCCCATTGCAGACTGTTAAAGATCTGAGCATGTGGAATAGGTCTCAGATATGTGAGCGGCTCAAAGGCTTTTACAGTAAGAGAGTCCAGTACATTGTCCTGGGCAGAGTGTGTTCATCAGAGACAAGAGGATCATCCAGAACATCTGAGGGATGTGAGAAAGAACCACACCTGTTGTCTACATACATAAACAGTGTAGTGAGGGGCAATCTATGACAGTTTGCTGATGCCACTGTAGTCTATGGGGAGTGTTCTCCCTGCGTAATTGAAGACATATACAACATGACAAGGACAGAATGATTACTACAGTAAATAAATCCATCATGAAGGCTAGGAGAGGATTTATACTAGAAAAAGCAGGTAAGCAGTTGTCAGCATCCCACCCAGACAACGAATGGACATCATTTAGTTCCAATATGATGGACATAGAGGAATTATGGGCAAAGTTTAAATTGACAGTAAATCATTCTTTGGAGATGTATGTGCAGTAGCCATCAGAAAGATCGCTGGAGGCGCACATTGGCACGGCGCGTCACGGACAGTAGTTGCCGCAAGGAAAGTCCTGTCCACCAGAGGGCATGTGAGAATTCGGCCGCGCCCTCTGCCGGTGGAACAACAACAACAACAACAACTCAGGCAGCACGGGCTGTGAACAGTGAGTTCACATCGGGCATGCCTAGCAGACAGTTCCCGGTCTACACTATGTGAAGTGTGACGGAAAACGTGAATCGTGTAACTACACAATTGGTCACAAGTAGGGTCGTTCTTTCGCGTGTTGCGTCATTGTTCCAGTTTCGCAGCTTATCCACGGCATGGAGGATTTAGTGCAGGTTTTGGCTGAGCAGCAGACGGAGCTCATGGCAACCATGAAACAAGTGCTTCCGACGTTGCTCTCCACGCAGTCTGCTCCAGCACCGTTCCCTCCTCCCTTTCCCCCGTATGACAAGATGGCGGAGGATTGGGATGCATATGAACATCGCCTTCAGCAGCATTTCCAGGCATTTCATGTTGCCGATGTGGAGGTATGTCGTGCCCTTTTCTTGTCTTGGATATCTCCCTCACTGTGTCAAGTTTTGCGGCAGCTGGCATCATTGCAGGAACCCTTCTCCTTGTCTTTTGATGCACTGTGTCCATTGCTGTCTTCATATTATTGCCGCCGCACGCATGTTGTGGCGGCTAGGGTCGAGTTCTATCAATGCTAGAAACAGCCCCATCAGTCTTACTGGGTGTGGGCCACTACCCTGCACGATCTTAATCGCAAGTGTCATTTTGTCATGGAGCAGTCGCGAGAGTCGTATGCCCACGTTATGGTGCGCGACATCATTGTTTGTTTGGCCCCTGATATGGAGGTCCAGCAACGGGCCCTGCAGTTGGAAGACCCTTCCCTTGAGGAAGTCCTATCCATTGCTCAATCGTATAAAGTTTCTCACGCCGCAGGTCAACAGTTGGAAGCGTGGTGCGACAATGCGGCGGTTCAGGGCGGCGCGGCCACGTCCACTGGGTCTGCGGTGGACGATGTGCGAGTGGTGCAATCCGGCTGTTACGGCCACTCTCGCATGGCGTGTAAATAGAGTTCCGGCTGCTGGCCCCTGTTACCGTCCTGTCTGTCGTGCTATATCCATCACAATCGGTCAGAGTGCCCCCAGCGTTGGGCCGTTTGTCGCAAATGTAATAAAAAAGAACACATTGCTAAAGTTTGCCACTCAGCCTCAAAAGAATCGAAGGAAGCAGGTACAGAGGACATGGACGTTGACATTCAGGAAGTTTCATCGGGCCAGGCTCCCGACGTATTGACACAAACTCTTTATCGATGCGTCGGTTCGGTCGCGCCGATTACAACTGCAAGTAGAAACGGGTGCGGCAGTCTGCTTGTTGAATGCACAAACTTACTCCGACCTTGGGTCGCCCCCATTGGCGCCAGTTTACTGGCATCTACGCGGTTATGGTAAACAGTTCATTCCCCTACTGTGTCAATTCACTACCGACGTTACTTACAAATCAGTCACTCGGCTTCTTAATTTTATTGTTGTCAGTGATGCGAGCTCCGCTAATCTTTTTGGATTGGATGCCTTTCATGCTTTCGGTTTTTCTATTGCTGACACCATACAGTTGGTCTCCGAAGATGTTCCCTATCAATCATTGGAATCTTTGATCTCTAACTTTAAGGATATCTTTGAGGAAGGCCTGGGGCGTGTTTCAGACTTTGAAGCTCACTTAACATTGAAGGTGTTGGCTTGCCTGTGTTTTCTAGTGAGTGGCCTTCGCCCCTCGTTATTGTCAGGAAACCCTCGGAAAAATTACATCTTTGTGGTGATTTCAAGGCCACCATTAATTCCCAATTGGTGGTGGAAACCTTTCCCTTGCCTCGTTCTGATGAATTGTTCTCCGTCGTGGCGGGAGGCCAATATTTTTCGAAAATCGATCTTTTGGAGGCTTATCATCAGGTAACACTTAATGAGGACTCCAGACGGCTGGCTGTCGTCAACACTCCGTTTGGCCTTTACCAATACCAGTGGTTGGCTTTGGAATATCCAGTGCCCCGGCGATATTTCAGCATTATCTTGAGCACGTCACATCGACAATCCCTCATTGTATTAATTACCTGGACGACATAATTGTCACAGGCTGCAGCACAGAGGAACACTTGCACAACCTTCAAACCCTCTTTCTCAAATTCAGGTCCGTGGGCCTGTGTTGCAGCCTGCGTAAGTCGAACTTCTTCCAACTGTCCATTGAGTATGTGGGCTACACCCTCTCTTGGCATGGCGTCCAGCCGCTAGAAGTTTGGTCCAAGGTATCGTCAACCTTCCGCGGCCCGCTTCGCTGAAGGAGTTACAAGCTTTTCTAGGCAAGATTGCCTATTACCACCGGTTCATTCCCAGGGCTTCCACCATAGCCCACCCCCTGTACTGCCTTCCACGCAAGAGTGTTCCTTTTGATTGGTCGCCTGCATTCGAGTGAGCATTCACCTTGTTGAAGGGCCTCCTCATGTCAGCGCCTTGCTTGGCTACTTTTGACCCCAATAAGCCGTTGGTCCTGGCTACAGATGCATCGCTGTATGGGGTGGGGGCGGTCCTGGCCCATCGCAACGTGGATGGCTCCGAGCAGCCACCGGCGTTTGCATCTAAAACTCTTAGTTCCACACAGGCCCATTATTCCCAGGTGGAAAACGAGGCTTTGGCCATTGTCTACGCTGTTACCAAGTTTCACCCTTTCTTGTATGGCACGCAGTTTCAGTTAATCACTGACCATAAGTCACTAATATTGTTATTTGGCCCCGCCTCTCAGATTCCGGATAGGGCAGCCCACAGACTGCAGTGCTGGGCCTTGTTCCTCTCTAAGTACCATTATGACATTCATTTTCGCCCAACCGGACAGCATGCCAACGCCAACACTCTTTCCCATCTTCCGGTGGGCCTGGATCCCAAGTTCGATCAGGAGGAGATTATGTGTTTTCAATTGGATGTGGCATCCCGCCAAGTGGTTGATGGCTTCCCGATCACTAGTTCTAGAGTTGCCAGTGAAACGGCAGCTGACCCGGTTCTCCGGAAAGTAGTTCACCTCATTCAGCAGGGGTGGTCATCCCGACCTCCAGGCCGGGCCTCGGACCCTCTTCGTAATTATTTGGTTCTATCAGACTGCCTCTCAGTCTTGGAAGGAGTTCTCCTTCTGGCTACCGATGATACAGCTCCTCGCGTGGTTGTTCCAGCAAGTTTGCGAAGGGAGGTCCTCACGTTATTACATGAGGGGCACTGGGGTGTTTCCCATACTAAAACCTTGGCTCGCAGACGTGTGTACTGGCCCGATATTGACAGAGAAATTGAGCACTTGGTGGCCACCTGTTCCCAGCGTGCGAGCCAACAGGCATCTCCCATGTCAGCGTTCTCTTCATGGCCGTCTGCAACCCAGGCGTGGGAACGTGTTCACATAGATTTTGTGGGCCCGTTTCTCAATGGATTTTGGCTCATTGTCATTGATGCTTATTCCCGATTCCCATATGTGGTTTGCTGCTCCTCAACCACTTCAGAAATTGCAATCCAGACACTCGCAAAAAATCTTTTCTGTGGAAAGTCTGCCAGTCACCCTGGTATCGGACAATGGACCTCAGTTTATTTTGCAGACCTTCCAGGATTTTTGTAGGCGCTTTGGTATTCGGCACGTTTGCTCTCCCCCCTTTCATCCACAATCAAATGGGGAAGCCGAGCGCATGGTGCGCACATTTAAGATGCAGATGATAAAATATGTGCATATTGCCTTTATCGCTTAAGTACTTTGGCACATTTAGGTACTCCAAACTCCCATATCCTGTTTCAAGGAACGCTTTCATATGCTTTTTCAATGTCCACAAATGCAACCACAAGATTTCTTCCATATTCCCAATACTTTTCTGTCAGCATTCTTACTTACTATAAAAATACGATCCATTGTACCTCGCTCTTTCCTGAATCCATGTTGTTCTTCCTCAAGCGAAGGTTCTACTATCTTTCTAATTTTTATTTCTGTGATCTGTTCTACTCAGGATGTGTGACAGTAGCGTGACAACTCTGCAATTTATATGTTTTTGTTGACTGCTCTTTTTGAACAGAGGGATGATGATTCCTTTACTCCAGTCTTCTGGGATTTTGTTTTCCTACCAAACCATTGACAACACCCTATACAGCCCATTTAAGTCTAATATCCCAGCTGCCTTTATCATGTCTGAGCTGAGATCATCAAAGTCTGTTGTTGTTGTTGATGATGATGATGATGATGATGATAACGATTTGGGTTGAGGGGGCACTCGACATCATGGTCATCAGCACCCTGTCAAAAAGTCAGCAAGAAAATCTAATGGGTGGGGACGAAGCCTGTTCCCACATGCGCAGCAGTTTATAATGTTTTAAAGTCCGCCATCCTTCCCCACCAATTCAGGGATGAGGCCCGACAGTTCACAAAATTTCACCATTCTGGGAACATTGGTATCGGTATCTGTGAGGATGGTGGGCAGATCTCCAGCTAGACTGAATATAGGACACACGTAGCCACAATATGCTGAACTGAAAGTGGCATGCCACAAACTTCACAGAATGGTGGACCCTCCAGCCGGAAGAGGAAGCCATGTGTGAAAGGGCTATGCCTGGTGCTCCTTCTAGCAGTGAGGCTAACATTAAGTCCGCCAAGCCTCTGTGGTCGATTTGAGTGACCACAGTTTGTTGTCTGTCAGCTGCAAACCTTCAGTCTTCCACTGACACATGATGCATCTGTCAGAAAATGAGATGATGGCGTGCAACGGGATGGGACATTGATGGGCAGCACTATCCCAACATGCTTCCTTGGTGCCTTTGGCAGCCAATGTGGCCAGGTACCCAGCAAAAGATCACCTTCTTGCCATGGTGTTGGAGCCACTGAAAGGAGTCATGGATGAGCTGAATCAGTGGGTCTACTGGATACATTTGGTGAAGTGCTTGCAGTGCACTAAAAGAGTTGGAACAGACCTAAACCTTGTACAGTGATGTCTGTGAACCTTTTCCAGTGCCATCAGAATGCCATATAACTCTGCATCATAATTTGAAAATTCTTCTGGAAGACACACTTTAAAAACCCTATCAGGGAAAACAGCAGAACAACTGAGAGCATTCTCCTGCTGGGCTCCATCTGTATAAATAATTATTATTAAACTGTGGTATGTACTTATAACAGACGAAAACAAAATCTAGAGTACAAGTTTTCTTGTACTGTGCCAAGGTTAAAATCACTTTGGGCCTCTGAAGATGCAAAGGCTGCAGTGCGTTCCATCCCTGGGAGTGTATTTTGATGCTTGAGAGATCTAGATCCTTGAGATAGTCTGTAGCACTTATACCAAATGGCTTGGTTACTTGGGGCCAATTCCTGAATGGTTGTTCAAAGGTGGGTTGGACCACTGAACTAAATGCCAATGACTGAGGTGACACTGAGATTTTCAGCATCTGTTGGGCTAAAAGGATACGTTGCTGAATCCAGGGTGATGGTTCACCAGCCTCTGCACACAGACTCTGAACTGGGCTGGTCTGAAAGGCTCCAGTCGATATCTGAATACCCTCATGGTGGACAGCATCTAACATCCTGAGGTAGGAAGAATGAGCTGATCAAAATATTCAGTGACTGGAAGCTCTTTGTCCGTAGGTCTTTCAGGTGTAGGAGCCAAGTTAATTTTGAGTGAAATAATAAACCCAAAAAGTGCACAGTGTCTTGAAAACATAAAATATTGTCTTCCATTGTGAGCACTGGTTGGTTAAAACTCCGATGAGCATGGGTAAAACTGACGTGAGTCTTCTCTGGTGAGAACTGAAAACCAGTTGTCTGAGCCTAGGTTTCTAGCCTCTTTAATGGTCAGCTGTACTTGCCTTGTCATCGTCGTAGGATCAGAGGAAGAGTAGAAGATTGCAAAGTAATCCATAAGCAAAGAGCATTTGACAGGGCTCCTGACTGCAGAGGAAATGCCATTGATAGCGATGGCAATCAATGTGACACTGAGGACACTGCCCTGGGGCACCCCATTCTCCTCAACATAGCAATCAGACATGGCATCACCAATGTGATAACAAAAACACTGGCTCTTGAGAAAGGATTGGATCAGAAATGGCAGGCATCTACGTAGTCCCCATTCATAAAGTTGGCAAAGGATGCTGTACCTCCAAGTAGTGTCATATGCTGTTTCGAGGTCAAAAAACACACAAACCAAATGGTTTCGGCTAAGGACACCTGTACTGTGGTCTCCAATAGATTTAAGTTGTCAAGGGTGGAACGGTAGTGCCTGAAACAGCACTGGGAGCAGCTCAGGTGACCCCGCACTCGAGCAGCCAAACGAGGCATCGGTTGACCATGTGTTCAAGAGTCTTACCTATACAACTGGTAAGGGCGACACCCAATAACTGTTAGGGGCACTATTGTCCTTCCTTGGTTTCCAGAATGGAATCAATAAAGCCTCCTTCCAAGTCTAGGGTGCTGTCCATCCAACCAGATCTTATTGAAACAAGAGAGGAGTTGTCCTTTCACTTTAGGGCACAGATGACGAAGCATGGCATAATGCATCTCATCAGGCCCAGGAGCAGTGTCTCTGGCTGCAGACAAAGCTGATTCCAGTTCCCACATGGAGAATGGAAGGTTGTAGACTTCCTCATTATGCGAGAAGAAATTGAGCTTCCTCATCTCTGCAGTTCTACAGAATACCTGAACAGTGGGGCCTTGTCTGGATGACATAGTAACAGTAAAGAAGTGTTGAGCTAAAACTTGAGCCATGTCTTCTGGCGTGTCCACCAAGATCCCATCATTTGACAAGGCTGTTAAGGGGACATGTACTACCCTTGCCTGAAATCCGTCTTATTGATTCCCAAACTTGCGCAGTGGAACTGGACCGATTATTGGAAGTCGTGAATCCCCTCCTCGCATGTGCTCTCGCAGACCTGAAGGCATGAAAATTGTCTCTAGTCGGAGAGTGTTCAAAGTTCCACAGAGCTGGTCGTCTGGCCCTGATTGCCAACTGACAGTCATCATTCCACCAAGGTATAAGGCCGTTGTCTGAGGTGGTTATTAGACCTGGGGATGGACTCTGTGGCAGCCCTTTGGATCTCACAAGTGATATGGGCCACCACCTCCTATGCACAATCCTTTTGTTCAAAAATAGCCTGTGACTGTACTGTAACCAATTTCTCCTTTGTATCATCCATATGCATGGTCTCCTGTAGGCCACTGTCCTAGTTGGTAGACGGATTCACACTGGGAAGTGGTCACTAGAATGTAAATCTGGAGTCACTTCCCACTGAACTGAGTCTGCAATAGCTGGGGAACAAAAACAAAAGTCAATGGCTGAAAATGACCTTGTAGCTGTGGAAAAGGGAGTCATCTGACCCGCATTCAGAAGGCAGATATTCTCAGAATGGACGAGTCGCTCGATCATCTGACCCCTGGAGCAAGAGGTAGCCGAGCCCCACAGCACATTGTGGGCATTGAACTCCACCACAACAAGGAATGGGTGTGGGAGAGCCCAGAAGAGTTCTGCCAGTGTGTCTGCATCCAAACCATCATTAGGGTGTAGGTACAAAGAACACACTGTGATATTAAAGGGTGCGAGAACTCTCACAGCAATTGCATGCATGATTGTAGTAAGAGGGACAGGAGAGGCGAGGCATCTATCATCAAGGAAAATAGCCAGTCCACCACAAGGAGGAATGGGTGTGGGAGAGCCCAGAAGAGTTCTGCCACTGTGTCTGCATCCAAACCATCATTAGGGTGCAGGTACAAAGCTTTAGTTTTTAAGTGAGCAAATGTTCAAGGTACATACCTGAGTACATCAATTTACATACATAAAATACTTATATTTAATAATTAGGAAATATTCACTCAAGTCGGCACTGCACTGATACAGATGCGTGGCATTAGTAGGACATAAGTCTTCTTTTAAGCATTTCATCGTTTGATGACTGAGCGCTCGTGAGAGAAAGTTTGATAACGAATGGATTGCATTTCATCCAGGAAATCAATGGCATAATACGGTTTTCATGAAACAAAAAATATATATACACTTTTATCAGAATAAATCTGCAACTTAATTTTAATATCTACAGGTTTTGTGGAGAAGGACCATAAGATCTGTGATGTGTCATCACTACGATGCTTTTCTCTACATTCGTGGTGTCTTTCTTATTTTAATAATTAGTTCATATTGAGTGACCACAGTGGATCACACTTGGTTGACTTTGCATTGTTGATGACGTCATTCGCTTAGGAATATTCGTTGCGTCAAAATGTTGTGCTACAATAGCTTCTGAATTTTGTCATTTCTTCGGATTATTGCGGGGCGAGCAAGCGTACCACGTGAGCCGGCAGCGCTGGAGAGTGTGCTTGCATTTGCTCCAAAGGTTGGTCGCTCAATACAGTGCGGTATAATGTTGTTTGATGTGTGGAGCCATGTCGGCGATAGCGACATGTATGCATGGTAGCCCCATAATGCAGGTGTGACTTTAAGATGCGTTTCTTGTAAGGAGATGCAGAAAGGTTTCTCCCGGACCAGTAGCTGCAATTCTTTCAAATGTGAGTGATATCCATTCAAATTCCACTGCAACACAGAAGTCCCTGTGGAAACCAAGGGTTAGCAATGGTTGTTCTTTTCTTTCTCCCTCTGAGGAGGTATTTACCGAGGTGGTCAGGGGGAACATTAGCCAGTTCCTTACCCTGTAGTACCTCCAATTGGAAGTCCATACCCTCAAGAGCATAGTCCCCATCAGAAAGGGAAAAAGCTCATCGATCTGTAGGTTTAACTACCACTTTCTAGGACTTGAACTACTTTTCGAAAAACATTTTCCTTTACCGACAGGAGAAGATGGTTTCCTGAGTTGCGGGGAAAGCTTAGTTGGCTTCTGATGTTGGGAAGTGGTATGTGGCTTAGGTGGTAAGCCTATTGCTGACGGATTCCAAACGACGTCAGTTACAAGTGGAGCATTTCCCCCACAGGTACATCAACAAGTGCATGTGCTCGTACTTGATTCTGTGGTCTGAGTTTGTGTGGAGGCATCACACCTAGCGATTGGTGTCTTAAGGCCTGATGTGAAAGAAGTAGCAAAAACCAGTGGTTGCATAAGCTTTGAAAGCTTTTTTAGCTTCACCATAGGGTATGTGTCAATTTGCTTTTAACTCCTGAATTTTCCTTTCCTCGTTGTACACCCCACACTTTCTGCTCCACACTGGATGATCCTCAGAGCAGCAATAATTGGCTGACTCATGAGCTGAGCCTCCACAATTGCCACACATAGCCTTCCCATTACATCCCATAGCGGTGTGGCCAAATCTTTGGCATTTGTACCACTGCATTGTGTTAGGAACAAATGGGCAAACTTTAAGACAGATATAGACTGCAAGGATATGTTCAGGTATTTCTGGAGTACTAAACATTAGAGTAAATGTCGCCCATTTTTCCAATTCGCCACTGACTCTCATCATATATCTCCGCACTTTCGTGATGCCCATATTTTTCCATTCTTAAAGTAACTCTGTGGGGTCCACCTCCATTATATCGGAGCATGTAACCACACCCTTACTAAAGTTAGGGTGTTATGCAACTCAGCCTTGACTGCATAGTCACCTAAGCCCTTACATCCCAGAAGCTTAGATATTTGGTTGGGATTAGTAGTTTCAACTAAAAGTGATCCATAACGAAGTCATCTGACACTTTTCAGAGTCCAAGCATTACCTTCCAATGCCTTGTCAATATGGAAAGGGTATATCTTTTCAAAGGTTCCCCATGTTCGCTTGATTGCAATGAGAGTGATGGCACACTAATGCCCTGTTACCACGATTCTGAAACTTCTTTATGGGAGGACCGAGCACCCGATCTCTCTTTGAGGAGGGGGTATAGGTACTGACTGACGGTACACTCGTCCCGTCAGGGGTAGTAGTTTGATGAGACCTTTCCAAAGGGATCCCATGAGACACTAGGGAAACAACCGTCAACCCAGGCAGAGCCCTGCATACCTGAGCAAGCCTTATACACATGGGGGAGGGGGAGGGGGGGGGGGGTGGCAGGTGCCCCGGAGGTTCTCAACATTCCACCACTGCGTCACACAGTGGTCACTGAAGTACGACCAGATCTCTCAGTTACAGAAGACTGGTGGCACTTACCAGTCCGCAGCTCAGGAACCCTGGGGTCCCCATCTCCATTTAGTAGCATGTTGAAGTACTTTTTCGGTTCATCCCTGGTCCCTTCCTCTGTTCTTTAAGTTACCTTCTTCTGTTTCCGGGGTAAGGAAATTTATACATTCATTTTGTTTATGCTTTAGTACTTCGTATAGCAAATTCCTACTTCCCTGACAGTCTTCCTCTATCCTTGTAGTAAAGTCTTTCCATCACTTTTCCTTTTCTTCCTGGGTCAGTCTTTTTATAGCTAGTTTCTTTCTCCAGTATTCCTGAGCTAGATGTTCAATTGCTAATTCATTTCATCTATCATCTGTTTTCTGTTCTTCATGGTCTAATTTTCTTTTCCGTAAGTTCCTATCTTTTATTGCTGTCTTTATCTGATCATTCCACCAAGGTGTTTCCTTCTCTTTTGATGTGGCACTAATTTTTACACAGGTGTCCATGGCTTCTCTAACAAGGGTCTCTTCGAATAAGGAGCATTCTTCTTCTACTCCTTTCCCAGTTTTGGAGATAATTTGGCTGCTATTCGTGCTTTACATTTTTTTTTTTTTTTTTTTTTTTTTTTCCACGACCTTGAACAACCGAGCCTTAATCTTTGGCAATCTCGTTGTTTAAATTTTTGTGCTTGAGCATCTTTTAGGCCAGCAGTTAACAGCCAGTGGTTGCTACTTAGTCACACACTGGGTATGACTTTAACGTATGTAACATACTGATCAGCTTTTCTATCAGTGATGATGAAGTCTTTCACAGTCTTGAGCTTACCATCCCAGCTGTATCTCATTATTTTATGACTTTCCCTCTTCTGATACCACATATTCTTTATGGCTAAGTTGTTTTGCACACAGAAATCAACTAGGTTCCTTCCCTCTGGGTTCCTGTTCCTATAACCATGAGGATCGATGATGTTTTCACATCCTAGTCTTTCCTTACCAACTTGAGCATTCAGATTGTCCGTAACAATGGTGTTCTCCTAGCTGTTATTTGTTCTTAAGTTCGTTAAGGAAATGCTCTTTCTCCGCCACGGTGCATCCTGTCTGTGGTGCGTATACTTTCAAAACAGTATGCTGTGTATTACCAGTCCTTAGTCTCATCTGGGTGATCCTGTCACTCACATATTTGACACCTGTCTGTATGACAACTCCATTTTTGGAGTCGCTGCTGTTTCCACTCCAGTATAGCACATATCCAATTCTCAGTGGTTTCTTCCTACAGCTTTTCCACTTTGCCTCACTCAAGCCCGGTATCCAGAGCTTATGCCTGTCCATAAGATCTACTAGTTCTTCACATTTGTTGGTGAGAGTGAGGATATTGGGTGTATCAATTTCCAGTTGTTCCTTTTTGGGATGGTTTTGTGTCTTCTCATATCTTTATTGAGCATCAGACATTTGTCCGTCATTACTTTGGGTGGTACTAGAAAAACTGTCATGTCTTGTGTTTAGTTCATTCTTCCATCCGAGGCTTGGTTTACGCTGGACACATGTTATATGGAATTTTTTATTCAAATTAGTCTGCTCTACCATTTCCTAATTCCTCCTGAAATTCCTTATGGACAAAGTAAAGATATTTCTGTTTTTAAAATGGTATTGAAGAAACATAGCCATTCAGTATTACAGCAGGTGTGTACGAAAATAACTGTAGGGCTAGACGTAATTTTAGCATACTGCAAGATCAGTATCAAGTGTGGCAGTGTTAGTAGACAGCCTGTTGTGATTTCCATTAGAGTGAGTCCAGGAGACTTTATGAGGTTGTTCGGAGGATAGTAGTTTTTAGTTTCCAATATCATGACCATCCTGTCTCTGAAGAGCAGTATCTGTGTCTCCCAGCAGGTAAAGGTTCCAAAGCATGGGGACACTTCTATCACTTATCTTTACTATTTTCTTTACTCATTTTAGTGTTGGCTTAAAAGTTTCTTTCTCTTTCTTTCTTCCTTAATGCTCTTTCAACAAACTTATCAACTTACACAATTACAGGGATCAGATCCACTAACTCCTCCCAATTCATATGATGGAAAATGAAACAAACAAGCAATTTTAACATGAAGAGACTAACTGTATAAAACTTTACATAGAATGTTATATGAGGATGAAGGGAGATCCTTAAAATAATTTTAACTACGGAAATAGTGAGCTTTGTACTCTTGCAATAACTCAGGTAGTTAATAAAACTATTAGATGACTCAAAACACCAGGATTCACAAATGCTTGTTACATTTGTCATGACAAACACGGTTTGGCCATCCTTGTGAATAATGAACTCCTAGGGAATTTAGACACAAAAGTGATACCAGCAGAACATAAGATTGGTATAAAACTGGGAGAGCTGACATTGTATAATGTCTCCATCACAGAAATAGCCCACTGGTATTCTGGCTAACCATCCAGCAGTTTACACCCGTGATTTTAACTCTCAATACATCAGGTGGAGGTATCTGATATCCACAGCTGAAGGCATCACATTAATGACTGAGCAGATAACCAGGACCTACATCTTGTGTTCAACCCCAATGATACAGTGACCCACAAATCAAAGACATTGGTGTACAACATCAACATTTGACATGATGTTCATCACATGCAGAGCAACAGACACATCTGTGCAAGCTACAAGGAGGGTCTTCGAGGCATTCCTACAGAGCCAGCACTCTCTTATATTTGCAGAGATTTAGCTATCAATCCCATTTATAAAAAGCCCCTGCAATTCCCATACTGGTACTCGAGGAAAGCTGACTGAAAACATTTAGTTTCCAAATAGTCATAAAATGACATGTGATCTCAAATTAATTACATATTTCTAGAGTCCCAAAAGATTTTTGATACTGTTTTTTCAAGGCAGCTCCTAATCAAATTGCATGCCAATGGAGTATCATCTCAGTTGTGGGTCAGGATTCACAATTTCCTGTCGGGAAGGTCACAGTTTGCAGTAACTGATAGAAAGTGATCGAGTGGAACAAAAGTGATGTCTGGCGTTCACTAAGGAAGTGTTATAGGCTCTCTGCTGCCTCTAATCTATATAAATTATTTATGAGACAATCTGAGCAGCCATCTTAGATTGTTTGCATATGATACTGTCATTTGACATCTTGTAAAACCCTCAAAAGATCAAAACCTGTTGCAAAATAATTTAGACAAGATATTTGAATGGTGAAAAAAGTATCAAATTGCTCTAAATAATAAAAAATGTGAGGTTATCTACGTGAGTACTAAAAGGAATTCATGAAATTTTGGAAACATAAAAAAATAACACAAATCAAAGAATAACAATCATGAACAAACTTAAATTGGAACAATCACACAGGTAATGTGGTCAGAGTAAGGCAATAGATAGGATTGACGGAGGACACTGAAAACGTTCAAAGAAGGGCAGCTCGTTTGTATTATCATGAAATACAGGAGAGAGTGTCATGGGTGTGATACGCGAGATGGGGTGGCAGTGATTAAAACAAATCATTTTTCATTGCAGTGTCATCTTTTCACAAAACTTCAATCACCAACTAACTCCTCCGAACATGAAAATATTTTGTTAACACCAATCTATATAGGTAGATATGACCATTGTAATAAAATATGAACTGGAGAGTGGTTATGCAGATGTAGATGCTACAACCTGTATGGAGAAAGGTTTCCAAAACAAGATGAAAACAAACCTTGTTCTTATATATCTAACATCAGCTTATGATACCATATGGTCTGAGGGGCTACTGTTTAAGTTAACTAAAATTATCAAATGCAAACAGACTTACACTTTACTTAAAAACATGTAACAAACAGACATAATCGATGTTTCACTTCATGATATGAAGAGCAAGGGAATGGTTTTGAATAATAGCTTGCCACAAAGTTCTACACTAACAACCATTATCATCAGTCTATATACCACTGACATACCAGACACAACTTTACATAAAGCTCATGAAAACAATATATATGAAACAAACTTCAAAATTTCTGATTGTGGCAACAACCATTTCATTCATTATTTGCCACAGGAACTTTATACAGTAAGGATAATAGTGTTAATGCTGCATACTACAACAACAGAAATTCCAGGGTGGAAATAATTAATGAGAAAAGAAGGAAGGTGGCTACTCACTTGTAACTGATTGTTTTTAGGTACACAGACAACCACACAGATTTCCAAACGCACCCACCACAACATAAAATACAAGCGTAAGTTCATTTATTTATTTGTTTTCTCCTATGTCATTTACAAACGCAGTTATTGCACTAAATGATTACCACAATGTATTAACCACAATATTCTTAAAGTTCTGTACAGAATAATCATATTCTTTACAAATGTTCAATAATATTATATCATATTACAAATGTTATTATATTACAAACATTGTTTAGTCACTCCATGGCTGAGTCAGAGAGCCTGTGTATGTCCTTCGGTTCACCCTCATAGCCATGCACTTCAAACAAAAGTAAATGGTCCATTGGTTTTCACTGCACTAACTTTCAGGACTGGCTGATAGGCCCCATTTGTTCATCAGTTGCTTAAATCTACCAACACACATTCTGATATGATTCAGAGTTGTCCACAATTTCGTCAGGAGGTGGAATCATTTGATATTCTTGTTGGGGTCATCCACAAAATTTCAGTTCTTATGTCCATAGTTCTTTCTAAGCTGTCTCTGAGTTGAAGCCTTCCACTTATTCACAGATTTTTCACAAAAGTGACCACGATTTATGTCTGTTTGCATGTGACAAGTCTTGGTGTAAGAGTGTTCTGAGTTGTCTAGGATTTTATTGTATGCTGTTGTGGCTAACTGTGATAACCTGTGTCGATGGGCTTTATGTTTGCAAGGCCAAGGAGCCAGGTATCTGAAGTAGCCATGCATTCTCCCCTTCAGTTGGATGTCCATCTTAGCTATGTGTGCACTTCTCATCCAAAATGGTGAACAGTACTTAGCCACAAAATGGACAAGGGTTAGTGTTGAGGTCCTCAATGTGCTTGCTCCACAACACCACAACATTCCAGCCAGTTTCGATAGGATAGTGTTACATCACTTTAATTTCTATTTAGTATCTACTAGATATGAGCTATATTTTAGAGTGCAATTTAACTTCACCCCCAAGTGGCTCCAATGGCTCTGAGCACTATGGGACTTAACTGCTGAGGTCATCAGTCCCCTCACCCCCAAGTATCTAGGCTTATCCCCACACCTGATACTCTGGCCATTCATAGAGAACTATAGTTTTCTATTTGTATCTGTATTGTAAGGTGCATTATGGTGCTGGTTATTTTCTTAAGTTTTAAATACAGACGCCACTTTCAGTAACAGGTTTTCAATACTTTGTGTCTGTATTCAATATTTTGTCGAGGTCATTAAAATTTTTACTTTGATATGGAACAGTAGGGTCACGTGGGTACACAGATTTATGTGAAGTGGTATCTGGTATATCAGTGGTATACAGACTGAAAATAATGGTTGCTAGTGTAGAATCTTGTGGCAGGCCATTATTCAGAACATACTTTTCCTCTTTATATGGTGAAGTGAAACCTCGATTATGCCTGTCTGTTACATGTTTTAAAGTAAACTGAGTCTGTTTGCATCTGATAATTCTAGTTAGCTTTATCACTCTTAAACTTTATGCTACTACATACATTTGAGAATGCATATGCACACATTTTCCGGCAAAGAGAGCAGCTTCAAAGGCTTAGTAATGATGTTAACTGCTCAACATTCCCTCAACACACTAATTTATTGTTTTTTCTCATAACACTTTTAAATGGGAATTTTCCATTACTGAAGAAACTATTCCAGTGTTTCATTACCTATAGGCATTTGATAAGGTGATACATAGCCAGTTATACCTTCAAGCACATTTTAAAAGAGAGAGAGACAGACAGAGAGAGAGAGAGAGAGAGAGAGAGAGAGAGAGAGAGAGAGAGGGGGAGAAGGGGAAGAAGAAGAAGAGCGTGTGAATTCCTAAGGGACCAAACTGCCGAGGTCATCAGTCCCTAGACTTACATAATACTTAAACTAACTTATGCTAAGAACAACACACACACCCATACCCAAGGGAGGACTCGAACCTCCGGTGGGAGAAACAAACATCTTAAACACACTCAGCATATACTGGCATTAATTATCTGTAGTTAAATGAGATATACATCCAATAACTGTACCTGTTATAGTCACCCAATACAGCATACACATTCCCAAGTGCCATATGACTCCAGGCTTTATCAGGAGCATGATCAACAGCAGCATGCATGACAATTGCAGCCTCTGCTGGATGACTGGATCGGTGAAGTGTTCCTCCCAATGTGAGGAGAGCCAAGTCACGGTACTGTCTGTAAACAAAAGTACTTAGTTTTGTACTGTCTTATTCCAAGGAAAAATAAAATAAAAAAATAAAAACTAAAATAAATGGATTAATTGTGATGAAACAGTATAATCAGCCGACACACAAACAGCCATGTTGTCCTGACTAGCTACACTGCACTCGGGCAGCACAACCAGCAATTTAGCTGAGCATGTTTTTCTGTTAGTCAGTTAGCTCCAAGGAAAGACACTGACCAAAAGCTTAGTGACCTGCCAGTCTTGTTTATGTGCCCATCAAGTGCTCAGTGTCTCAACTATGGAGTGAGTGGTTACTTTTGCTGCTTTCATTATTTGTATTCCATCCAAACTTTCCAATACTGTATTAACAGTAAAAAGTTAAAACAGATCAGGACTTGAAGACCTGTCAATATGGCACTTCAGAAGGTTTCATAGTGTTTAGATTTCGGACTTAAAATCTCATATGTATGGTGAGCAACTAAGTTTCTCATCAAAGTAGGGGCCCACAAACCTAATTCTTTACAGCTGAGAATGGTGTCCCTGTGTCACAATTCCAGTAGATTTAAAACACAATATATAATATTAATACCTCAGGGAGTCACACCTAGTGATACGTGGCTGGCGACCACGGGGCCTCGAGCTGAGTCCTGGCATTGCTTCCACTTACTTATGCCAGGCTCCTCACTCTTATCTTTCCTATCTGGCCACCCTCGGCCAGCTCTTGTTCTTTTCCGACCCTGACGCTATTAGGTTTCGAGGGCTAGGGGTCTTTCATTTTCCAACCTATACTTCTCATGCAGCGTCTGACCTGGAGCGGGTGGGTGCAAAAAGCGTCTGTATCCCATGTTAGGGGCGGCCTCCAGAACTGCGGAAAGCAACGGAATACCACTACAGATCACCTTCCCTGCATAATGCAGTCTCCATTTTATGCATAAAAAATGGCTTCCTCTCATGTTAAATCAGTGTCCGGAGGTAAAATAGTCCCCCATTCGGATCTCCGGGGGGGACAACTTGAAAGGAGGCAAAAAATCAAAATGAGAATTGGTACCTGGAATGTCAGAACTCTGCTACAAGCAGAAAAAGTAGAAAACCTTAAAAGAGAGATGGAAAAGAAACATATGGACCTCGTAGGAGTTGCTGAGGTAAGATGGAATGGACATGGAGAGTTGCAGTCAGATGAATATGTATTCTACTACTCAGGAGGAGAAGTAAAAGGAATTAATGGAGTAGGAATGATTATGACAAAGGAATTGGCTAAATGTGTGGAATATGTAGACTATGCAAATAACCAGGTTATTGGTGTAAGGCTGAAAGGAGCACAAAAAGATTTACTGATTGTCCAGGTGTATATGCCAACTTCAGAACATGATGACCAAATTGTAGAGGAAATGTACAATGTAATAGAGAGAATAATGGACGAAAATGAAAAATGCTGCAAAATAGTAATGGGAGACTGGAACGCCATTGTGGGAGAAGGGAAAGAGGGAAACATAGTAGGCAGTCATTGTCTTGGAAAGAGAAATGACAGAGGTGAATGGTTAATTGACTTCTGCAGGGAAAGGCAGCTGATAGTGGGAAACACATGGTTCAAGAACCATAAGAGGAGGCTCTACACTTGGAAATCACCAGGGGATAAATGTAGAAACCAAATCGATTTTATACTGGTAGAAGAAAGATACAGGAATGGAATCAAGAAGGTGCACACATTACCAGGTGCAGATATTAATAGTGACCACAACTAACTTATGGCAGAAATAGAAATAAGAATGAAAAAACTGAAAAAGGTGACAATGGTGAAGAAATGGGATCTAGAGAAGACAACGTCCAACAAAGAACAAATTACAGAAATGCTGTCTCGGGACTTTCTAAACACATTACGAGACAAAGAAGCACCTGATAATGCCAACGAGTACTGGAATATGCTGAAAGAAGGAATCATTAAAGCAGGACAGCAAAATATAGGATATGTAAAAGGGAAAAGGTCAAAAAAACCATGGGTCACACAAGAAATGATTTCCAAGATGGAGGAGAGAAGAAAATTGAAAAACAAGAACACTGAAGATGCAAGAAAGATATACCAAAGGTTAAATAACGAACTGCGAAGAGAAACAGAGCAGGCTAGGAAAAAATGGCTAAAAGAGGAATGTGATGAAATTGAAGAACTGGACAGGAAAGGAAGATACGACTTACTATACAACAGAGAAAAGACTATGACATGGGAACAAAACAGAGCAGGAAGTGCTACTATGGAAATTTTGAGTAAAGACGAAGAGGTAGTGTACAAAGATCATGGCGATGTCCTCCAGAGATGGGAAGAATATATAAAAGAGCTATATGACACAAATAGCAAACCAGAAACTCTGGAACTTGAATCACACAACAGTGTAAGTGATGAAGAGAAAGGACCGACCATCATAATGGAAGAAGTAAAGTCTGCCATTGCTGCAATGAAAAATGGCAAAGCAGTAGGTACAGATACAATACCGAGAGAAATACTAAAATGCTTGAACCACAATGGAATAAGAGAAATATTGAGGTTATGTAATAAAATATATGACAGTGGTGAATGGCCTGAGGACTTTTTGACAACAGTAACGATTCCATTACCGAAAAAACAAGGAACCAAGAAATGCAGCGAGCACAGGACAATCAGCCTCATTTCACATGCAGCCAAAGTGATGTTAAGAATAATTAATAAAAGACTTGAAAAAGTAATAGAGGAGAATCTCGGCGAGGAGCAGTTTGGCTTTAGACGGAATACGGGCACCAGAGATGTAATAGGGCTCCTACAAATATTGGGAGAAAGGTTTATTGAAAAAGGAAGAGACCTATATATGTGCTTCATCGATTTAGAAAAGGCATTTGACAATGTGGTTTGGGACAAGCTGGCGACTATTATGAGGGAAAAGAGAGGGACTAGAAAACCAGAAGACTTATAAACCCATTGTACCTTAATCAAAAAGTTTCAGTTAAAGTGAGAGGAGAAAGTACAAACTGGATCACATTAGGGAAAGGAGTAAGACAAGGATGCTGTTTATCACCTACTCTTTTCAACCTGTACTTGGAAAATATGATTGACCAATGCTCATTAGACGACAAAGGAGTAGAAATTGGAGGAAGAAGAGTAGGGTGCTTGAGATTTGCTGATGACATGGTCCTTCTAGCCACAGGGGAAAAAGAATTACAGGATTTGGTGGACACCATTGCAACTAACGGAAAAAAATATGGAATGAAAATTAATACAAATAAAACAAAAGTATTGGCAATAGGAGGAAATAAGGAAATAAAAATTGTGCTGAATGGAGAAACACTAGAACAGGTGCAAAATTTTAAGTATCTTGGAAGCAGGATAGACAGCGACTGGAAGTGCACCACAGAAATTAAAACAAGGATAGCAATGGCAAAAGAGGCGTTTTATAAGAAAAGGAGAATCTTCTGCAGCGGTATGGACAGAGAACTCAGAAAGAGACTCATAAAATGTCTTGTATGGAGTGTTCTTCTATATGGCGCTGAAACATGGACTATGAGGAAAAAAGACAGAGAAAGGCTGGAGGCTTTTGAGATCTGGACATGGCGGAAGATGGAAAGAATAAGTTGGATGGACAGAGTAAAAAATGAAGAGGTACTGAGAAGAGTGGGAGAGAAAAGGCAGTTACTAGATGTAATAAAGAGAAGAAAAAGAAATTGGATTGGGCATATATTAAGGAAGAATGACGGACTGATAAAAACAGTTTTAGAAGGTTATGTAGAAGGGAAAAGGAAGTGAGGAAGGAAGAGATTCCAGATACTGGATGACATGATGGACGGTACAACATACAGCAGCCTTAAGAAGGAAGCAATGGATCGCAGAAAATGGAGAGGCAAAGGACCTGCTAATATAGCAGATAACTGATGATGATGATATAATATTAAATTAACAAAAACAGACAGAGACATGTTTCCCCCAGAATAGCTGAAAACCTGTGGTTTTTATATGGATCACCAGCCTCTTTAAAATGAATTACATATTTTTTACTTTATTTTAATTTCTTTTGTTTTTATATTTAGGTTTTGTGGGATTTGGCCATGGAACAACACACTACTGACATATTTCACATAATGGAGATATTATCTAAATAGTTATTTTTAAAAAGTTCAAAAAATAAGTTTTAAGTAGTATCTACAAGTGTCAGTCAAAAAGCAATGCCACTTTTCCTTTTTTTCTTTTTCTTTTTTTTCAACTGGAAGTACAGAGGAAAAAAAACACAATAGTGCCAAGTAATTTACGACATTTCAACACAATATGTGTCCATTTTCACAGTTTTGGTCTCCCTTTTAACTAGGGCATGTAGTCCAGTGTGATAAAAAGAAACGGGGCTGCTTCCGAAGCCACTGACACATGATCATTTTCATGGCATACACATCTTCAAAGTGAATCCCACAACGAGCTTTTTTCAGCAGCCCAAACAGATGGGAGTCTGATAGTACCAGTACAGAGCTGTTGGTTGGTTGTTTGGGGAAGGAGACCAGACAGCGTGGTCATCGGTCTCATCGGATTAGGGAAGGATGGGGAAGGAAGTCGGCCGTGCCCTTTCAGAGGAACCATCCCGGCATTTGCCTGGAGTGATTTAGGGAAATCACGGAAAACCTAAATCAGGATGGCCAGACGTGGGATTGAACCGTCGTCCTCCCGAATGCGAGTCCAGTGTCAAACCACTGCACCACCTCACTCGGTAGTACAGAGCTGTATGGGGGTTGGAAGCAAGACTTCCAATCCAATTTTCGCAACCTCTTCAGGGTGTGATGACTGGTGTGTGGTCTTGCATTGTCATGCAAAAGATGAACATTGGCCATAGCTTTGCTTCACTAATTAAGACATGCTTTCAGCTGTTTGAGAACTGGACAGAATTTATTGTATATCCCTGTTCCAAAAACTCAACCATAATCGCACCTTCTGCATACTGGTATACTGTAGCCATAACTTTCTTGCCAGTCACATAATGTTGAACTTTTCAAACAATGGAAAATCCAGGATGGAACGTAACAATACCAGAGAAGGATAATTGCTACTCACCATATAGCGGAGATGCTGAGTCGCGATAGGCACAATAAAAAGATTCACACAATCACAGTTTTCGGACATTAAGGCCTTTGTCAGCAGTAGACACACATACACGCACGCACACACACACTCAGGCTAACGCAACTTGTACACACGTCTGCAGTCTCAGAGAGCTGAAACTACACTGGTAAGGTGACACACTTCAACAATTGGCTTTAAACTACTGTGAGGAACCCATGTACAGAACATATTTGTCAATGAACAGTAGCTGAAAGCCTGGAGATAATACAGAAAATTATAAACTCATCCACAAAATAGCACAGCGTAGGATTCCTTATTGTGCACACTATTCTGTTAAGTACTGGGGCAAAAAGTGAAATGCTGCAAGCACTTCCTTGACAGACATCTCCCTCTCTTGTGCATATTGATCAAAAAATACATTACCATCTCAATACTAAAAGTACCATTTGCCAAGTAATAACTGACTGGAATCAGAATTTATTAGTAGATAGAATAGAAAACATCATTCTTAGTGAGGCAAAGTCAACAGACATAAAAGTAGCAATGGGGCTACTACAAGGAAGAGTTACGGAGCCTTTACTGTTTTTGCTAAGCTATAATGAACAATGTGACAAACTTTCTTGTGTAAAGAAGTAATTTTTAACTTTCATAGCTGCAAAATTATGACACTGATTTCGTTTTTCTTAAATGAAACTATATATTTATTTCCTTTGGCACTGGAACAAGCCTTTGAAGAAAACTTCAGTGAGGTTACAAGGGTGGAACTTAATCAAATATTAACAAGATAATTGCACTGCACATTGCTAATCCCCTGTCAGGATAAAAGGTCTCACAAAAGATCTACTGTAATGCACCAAATGTATGAAAATATTTAATTCAATGGTGGTTCATGTATTTACCTGTGCCTTTGAAGGCCACCATTCTCTGCTCTACTGTTGTTGTGATTAGAAAACATCTTCATGGAGCTATTTGGACTTTCACAAAGTACACAACTAGTCAAAAAAGGTGAATATGGTTTTCATTTATGGCAAACGTTACCAAACTGTTGGAACAGAGGTGCAGTTCGGGATAGAACTGTCATCTTGGCACAGATATAATATAATGAAATACCCAAATGCCATATACACATAGATGTAGGCGATACATGCTTCAAGTGAATTATGTGATACCTGTGTTTACCTGAGATTTGATAAATTGTATTTTTAATTATGTTGGCCTATTTTGTTTTATTATAGGTTAAATTGTCATAAATATTAAACATTGTTTAATATTATTTATAGTAATTTAATGACTTAGGCAGAAGATATCATTCATTATTTCATTTGCTACATTAAGTTACAAAATTATACAGATAAAACCTTTGTGTAAACATATGTCAGTTCAGTCCATTGATTGCACCAGATTCAGGAAGACAGAAATTCATTTATGTAAAGTGATTTTTGAATAATAAACACAAATTTAGGCTACAGAAATTTCTGAAAATAAAGTAAAACAACACTGTTGGACATTCAAAATGTAAAAATTTCGACATAGACGACCACCAGTCTGAAGCAGTTTTGAAACAGCTGTTGATGATGTTTCTTGACAAAAATATATATGTGACACGCAAACTGGTGTTTCTATTCAAAGTTGGCATTAAAATTGAAACTTTTGCTGACCTAAGAAAACAAGCCATCTTCAACAAAAAGGCATGTAATAAATTCTATATACCCCTCTTGTTGTTGCAGCTGTATATTCGGATGCAACTGGAAGGATATGAAAGAAGCTGCATGCTGAAAGGTGCTCTGATCTTGTAAAGCCCTTACAATCTGTCTCTGCAAACATAATTTTTTTGCAACAGATCAAGAAATGTAAGTGTGAAGAATAAAATATGTCAATTTGAAAGAACATCTGCTGACAAGAGAAAAGCAACTACCATTTTAGCAAAAATAATACACATTCTACATGTCACTATGAGGCAGTTTGATTATGTGAATGGAATCAGCAAAGTTAGTGGTCTGTGGATACTACATTCAAACACATTTAACTCTTTACACAGTTTGCTCCATCAACAATTCATGACAGTGGCTTTCAAACTTGATATAGTACTCTGAATAGTGTCTATGAAAACTGCACAGTAATATGGCATTTCTATGCAAGAGTTTATCTACAGACAAATTACTAGGGTAGTTTGAGAAGTTCTAGGAATGGAATAGAAATATACAACTTGCATCAGTGAAGTTTCTTTATTTTTCAGCATAGTCTCCCTGTACACTAATTCACTTGGACCAGCAATTTTCCAATGCTTTGATCCCATTTTGAAAATTAGATCCCTTCAAACCTTTAAAATACCTGTCAGCTTTGGCTGTCAGTTTTTTAAAGACAATCTCTGTCCACCAAAGACAATTTTGAGCTTGGAGAAAAGATTTAAGTCTGTTGGAGCCAAATCTGATGAATACAGCATTTATGGCAACAATTTGTATCTCAGTTGTTGTATTTTTGAAACCACAATGATACTTGTGAGCGAGTGTGCATCGTCTTCATGAAAGATGACTTCGTTCTTTGCCAAACCTGGTCATTTTTCACAAGTCTTTCATATAGTTGGTCCAGGATGTTACTGTAGTATTTTCCCATAATTGTTTAACCAGTGGGAAGATAATCTATCAGCAGAATGCCTTTTGCATCCCAGAAAACTGATGCGTTCTTTGTCGGTGGAGAATCAACTAATTCCCACTTCTTTGGCTGTTGGTTTGTCTCTGGGGGTGTAGTAGTGGAGCCAAGACTCATCTGTGGTCAGAAACAGGAGCAAAAAATCTTGTTAGGTGTCTGAAAATGGGTCAAGTATTTTTTGGACATTTCCATTCCGATGAGTTTCTGATCCTGCATTAAGAGTTGCAGCAACCATCAAGCAGATACTTTCTCATACCCAATTCCACTGTTAAAATGTGATATGCTCATTCATCCTGACAGCTTCAGCAATTTCTCACATTTTCGGTCATTTTATGTACTTCTGCAATAATTTCTTTGGTAGTGGTACATCTTGGCCAACCACTACACAGATCATCACCTAAGTTGTTCTGACCACATTTAAACCTGTTTGTCCATTTGGCAACCATTGAATATGAAGGAGCACAACCCCAGTGTGTTCTGATAATCAGCATAACTTCCCTTTACTATCATACCTTTCTTTACAAAATACTTAATCACTGCTCAAACCTCGATTTTTTCCATCTTCACCAAACACTGCACAGGAACCTCAGCAGAGAGGAGTCTGTACCTCATGTCTCTACCCAGAGTGCTGACATCATCATGGAGTTACTCATAAAGGATGACCTACTATTATGCATGCAAGTTATTATGCTGGCACTGACAGCTGGTGGTGAATCTGTAAACTTTTCAAACTACCCTCTTGTCATTTTCAAACCATGTGTCAGTTGATTTATACAATATAGACAACCAATCCGATAAAAATACATGTTGGGCAAGGCAGCTGGAGACAGTTGTTGTTGTTGTGTGTGTGTGTGTGTGTGTGTGTGTGTGTGTACTGTCTAGTTCCGTAAAAGCTTACTTGTTTAGCAGTCTTTTTGTTGTGCCTGTCTGCAACTCAACATCTCCACTGAATGGTGAGTAGCAATCAACCCATTTCATAATATTGTCAAATGCACAGCTATCTATCAAAGTTTTTTTATAGTATGTTGAGTGTGTAAAGTCATAATAATAAACACACTAACCATACCTGCGTGTTTCCTTACATTTGGTGCAGTAGGACATACAACTGTGGGGCCTCCTCTCTTGATGGCAGGATGGTGGTTTGTGACATTGTTATCTTGTTACTATTTGATCTAGTTGTGCACATGTTATGGTCACTGAAGTTCTCTTTGTACATTCTTACTAATGCAATGGAAAAAGTGTATAGTTTCATAAAAAAGTCAGCGTCTTATTTCAGCAGCTATAAATGCTAAATTACTTGAAACAACAGAAAATCCAGGATGGAATAATGATAAAAAAAATTACTTGCACAGTTCAGAAAATTTGCCACACTGTCCGCTCAAACACAGCAAAAAATGCAACTTGATATACTTACTCCTTCATATGGCCCATCTTAGCTGCCGCACCCTGTATGTAAAAACGATCTAGCACATAATGTTGGCTACTACAAGAAGCTGTTCATAGATGATAATGCTGTATGTAAGAAAGTTGCAACACCGTAATACCATAATGAAATGCAAGTGGATATGCAGAATATCAACAGTTGGGGATTGGTAATTGACCCTTAATATAATCAAATATATGACCTACTGCAAAAAAATAGATGGAAAGGACTATTACTATTTGAGCAGGAAATAACTTGATGCTGCAACAGCCATAAAATATTTAGGAGCACCCCTCTGCAGTGACCTAAAGTGGACTGATCACATAAAAGAAATTGAAAGAAACATTAATGCCAGGCTGTGATTCATCAGAAGAATCCTACGGAATTGTAACTAGTCCTTAAAGAAGTGGCATACAAAACACTCCTTCGGCCGATAACCCAGTACTGTTTGGCAATCTGTGACCTTTAGCAAGTAGGATTAATAGGGGACATGGGGAAGATCCAAATCAGAGTGGCACACTATACCATGTATTCATATGGTAAGCATCAGAGAGCTGCTAATTAAACTTCATTGCCAGATGCTAAAACAGAGGTATTGTGCTTCATGGAGAAAATAATGTTAAATTCTGAGAGCATATATTTCAAGAAGAGTCAGGCAACAAATTATTTCCTCTCTCTTGTTCCTTGCACAACAACTACAGTGGGGAAATTAAAAACATTAGATCTTATATAAAGACTTACTGAACAATTCACGAACAGAACAGGAAAGAGTGAAAGTGACAGTGTAACCAGAAGTAACCAGTGTCACACACTGTAAGTTGCCTTGCATACAGCAGAAGCAGAAGTACAGCTGGGATATGATGGCAGAACCACCAAACAGATATTTGGCACTGGTAATATCACAAGGTTTTTGGAGATAAATGAAAAGCTATTATTTGCAAAGTCCTCTTATACCACAATAGTTCATAAACTCAAGTAGGGAAGTAGTGAGTGATGTTAGCTAAACCCACAGTGGATGTAATTTATCAGCTTTCTGCATTCAAAGACCCATATAACAGGCAGTTGTCATGTATTCAAATGCCTTGCCAAAGCAACTGGTGGAAGGCAAATTGCAATAACAAGCTGCATTTGAGCAATGTATCATTAAAGGTTTTGATTTCTCACAAGGGAAGCTCCCCATCAGTCTCCTCAGATTTTGTGTAAAATGGCCCAGTGGATGCCAGATTAAGCATGAAAACAGGAAGAAGGTGTACTGAACTATTGGGCAGGGAGGGGGAGAAGGGGGGAGGGGGGGAATAGAAACAGTGCCTGGTCCAAGCTGACTGTGTGCAATATCGAGCAAGTTGCAAGAACCACAGTGTTGTGGTTCTGTGGCCATGGTCACAGTATTGGACTGCGAAGTGGGAGATGCGTGTTCAAATTTCCCTCATGGTCCCCTCTCCCTTTTTTATTTTCACAATATTATTAACTGTCCATCTGGTCAGTGAAGTGTCTGTTCTCCTTCACTTGTCTTGGCAGTTGTCAAACTATACATTGGTTATAGAATATGAGTCATGTGGTAAGGATATATTACTGTCACACGTAAATGTAATGAACAGTGAGAGCACGCGAGATGGCGCATAGGCCTCTCACAGAAATGAAAACCAAAAATAAATAGATGTGAACGAAGTTACAACAAATGAATTCAAGAGTCAAAACTTCCAACATGGAATGCAAGAGTAATAACAAGTGGTACTTGTGTAATACAAATAGGAGGTGGGTACATCTGGGGGAGGTCCCTTCCTTACACCTCACTGTTTCAGACAGACACACCATGAAACAGACATAAATTTGAATACAGTGAACAGACATACAGACATGTCAATGAGCAGATGGGCAGTCAAAAAATTTGTGAAAAAAGGGGGGGTAGGGGGGGGGGGAGGCACGAGGGAGAGTTGAACTAGGATCTTCCCGTCCACAGTCCAACACGGCAACCACACAACAACGATACCATCATTCTTGCAGTTTGCTCGATGCGTCACATACTGAGCTTGACTGGTCAATGTTTCTATTTTGATGATTTTTTACAGTTCGGTAGTCCTTCTTCCTGTTTTTATGTTTGATATGTGTTCAGTTTTTGAAAGGCTATCCACTGAGCCATCTTACCACTAAATCTCATAGGGAGTTTCCCTTGTTATGAAATTAACCAGATGACCAAAAAAAGAGAGGAAAAAGTGGACTAGCACAGTATCCACAAACTATGAACTCATAGCTGCTTCTAAATACAGCTAACAGACATATGAATATGTTACATAATATCTATCAAAAGGTTGCATAAAATGCTGCAGTGAAAGTATCTGAACGATATCCTTTAGGAACAATAGATATCATGGTGTTCTACAACTACAAACATACTCTGCAAGCCACCATATGGAACATGGCGGAGGATGTCCTGTACCACTACTAGTAATTTCCATTCCTGTTCCACTCTCAAACACAGTGAAGGAAAAACAACTGCATATATATCACCATATGAGTCCTAATTTCTCTTACCTTACCTTTTTGGTTCTTACATGAAATGTATGTTGGCAGTGGTAGAATTGTTCTGCAGTCAACTTCAGATGTTGGTTCTCTAAATCTTCTCAATAGTTTTCCTCAAAAAGCACACCACCTTCCCTCCAGGGATGTTCTTTGAAGAAGACATCAAAGGATATACTTTTAGCCTATGTAAATTTTTGAACAGATGCCACATTTTATCTCATACACAACTGATTTTGAATATTTATTACAAACTACCTTTTTCTTATGCCATATTCTATGTTGAAGTTGATTCCAGACTACTATCATTTTATTTTTAGGGAAATAAGGAACAAGCTGTTTAGACATCTTTCCTTTGTAAGTCAACACTATAGTTTTTTTTTTTTATCTATCAATCCTCAGTTGCTTTTAATAGTATATTAATGATTTTTGTGCCAGGACCTTCTGTATGCACCTGAATTAAGAAAATATCGGTTTGCCACATACGTTTCACCTCAGATTATTAATGCATCATCTAAGTCATGAAATACTTTTGATTTGTAACTTGCATGTAAGTTGAAAGTACTGTATGCAAATGAAAATATATGTATGTATGTATTACACGCCACTGATGAGTGATACCTTACTTAACTGAAGTAAAACGTTTCTGAAAAAACAAACATCACTTTATATTCAGTTGCATACTGATAGTCTGAACTCAAAAATCATTAATATAATATCAGTCACAGCTATTTGTTTTAACCCTTTCATGGCTATGGGCATTCATGCATGCCCAGCAGGTGGAAAGTCCAGACAGCTAATGCAATTCATATATGCCTGTTCTCGAGAGCAGGTAAATGTACACAATAGAATGGATACTTGCTTTTGGCCGCATTTCTGACAATAGTGTCATTATCTGGTCTTCTTTGTAATGTAGGAAAGTGCTTTAGTTTTCACCTCCCCGGGGCCCTTTATGCTTAAGAGTCTACGTTCAGCCAGTCCTCTTTTTGCTTCTGGTAAGATGACAGCATTCACATGTGTACTTTTTGCCATGTTGGGACACAATTGATCATGATCAGACAAGTAAATCATGGATATTCTTATGAACAGTAACGACGAAGATTGTAGTGATACTTCGGAGCTTTCTTCCAACAAAGAGTTGGATGCATCTGGATGTATTTCTGAATCCTTGACACCACAAACAGTAGATTCTTCCTCTGAAGATGGAAAAGAAGATGAAGTAAGTGAAACTTCATCAAGAAAAAGAAAGTATGACTGCATGGAGATTCATCCAGTGATGAAACAACACCATTTTGTGAACACATTTAGCAGGTTAAAAGTAGACTTCGAAGAGTCAGCAAGTCATTTAGATTTTTTCGTACTTCATGTCCATGGAATTCGTTTCTGCCATCTGTACACAGATCAATAATTATTATACATTTATTACTGAAAAAATATCGACAGTACCCAGAAGATTAGCATGCTGGAAGCATATAGAGCCAGCAGAATTTTATTGCTCCCTAGCGTGTTCTCTGCTTATGCCTAGAAGTAAAATGTTAGAAATGATTGAATATTGATCAACAGATTCTATGCTTCAAACACCAATATTTTCTAACATAATGGCCAGGGACCGGTACAAGTTCATTGCAGTACAAGTTCATTGCACTTCAGTGACAACTCCACCGCATCTCAAGATATTCTTGTTAAAATACGTCTCATTGTAGATCACACAAAAAATAAATTCTACGAGGCAGCAGTACCCTTTGAAAAACTAGTGATCAATGAAAGTCTGCTACTTTTCAAAGAAAGGTTCCGATTTAAGAAGTACATACCAAATAAATGTAGCCATTCTGGCATTAAAATTTTTGTCCTTTGTGACGTGCAAACCAATTATATTTTGGATTATATTGTCTACACTGGTGACACACCAAAATCTGGAAATGCTCACTGGGGAAAATCAGACGATATTGTTGTGAGTTTGTTATTTCCATACCCCAACAAAAGTCATATCATTTATTTAGACAATTGGTATTTGAGCCCTGAATTATTCCTGTAGCTCCATGATGAATGTACAAACGCCATCAAAACAGTATGCAAAAACAGGAAACATGTACCACTGTTGCCAGACAAGCCGAAAAATGGGGAAATACAGTTTAAGTCCTGTGGAACATTAATGGCATTAAAATGGATGGACACGAAAGAACTCTGGATGCTTTCCACCATAAACAGATCACGGTTTGTGGAGATAGAGAAAAAAGAACACAGAATGTGCCAAAAACAAATTGAAACCTACCTTTGTTGTCAGCTATAATAAGTCAATGGGTACAGTTGATAAGACAGACATGCTGTTATCTTCTGTACAGTGCATCTGGAAGACAATGAAGTGGTACAAGTAAGTATTCTTTCATTTGACTGACTTGTGTGGGCTTAATGCAGAAACTATTTTTGAAATACAAAAGCAACAGAAGATACCACTAGCAAAATACCACTTAGAAATGATCAGTCAGTTGCTTGACAAATTTCATAGTCAAACATGTACAAGTGCGACCCCACAGACAACCAAAGAAGAAAGCCCTTTCCGAGTGCAGAATAAATAGGGACATTATCCAGGGTTCCTCATAGCAATGGAGAAAAAGGAGATTCCCCAGAGATGCTGTGTAGTATGTACTGCTCATTCACAACGAAAAATGGTCACGCATAAGATGCAAAAAGTGTGATGTGGCTCTCTGCATGGCGCCATATTTCGAAAAATCACACACACTAAAGAAATATTAGGATGTTTTAGTGACTGTATGTTTCAAGTAAAGGAAAGTGAAAAATAAAAATAAAAAAGTAACTAAAAGGAAAAAAAAAAAACGGTTTTTAATTCAACCAGCGGCAGTCCAAAGCCTGCGTCAAAAATGAGGATGGGAAACCACTAAAGTAAACCATACTGAATACAACGAGCTGAAAAAGAAAACAGCGAGCAAGAAGATGGTAGCCACTTACTATCCGATTTCTTACTGTGGAGAATCGACTTTAGACTTTAATTACAAATGAAGCCATGGGCATATCGTAAAATGAGTTACCCAGATATATTCTTTGTTTAACTCTGAGTCCAGAAACATGACACAATTTGGTTTTAAATTCCTGTAATTATTTTTTATTTAAGATCGTAGAAAGAATTGTCTGGGATTTGGATGTTTTCGCAATGCACTACTCACTATAAAGCTATATGTCTTGAAACACATTCATTCGATATTAATAAAATTTTATTATGTTGTAGACACATACATCGACGGTGTAAATCTGAAGTTATAAGAATTACTATTAAAAAAGTTCCTGTCATTTTTCTAGACAAACTGTTTTCAGTCCATAATAAACATATAACTGAAAGTGTTGGTTAGTTTCAAAGTTCACTTTCATGGTTAGCAGAAACTATGACCACTGTGACCATACAGGGTATACTGTTTTTGAGAAGAACATTACTGAACAGTGGTTCTGTGCATGCAGGAACGTGCAGGAAGCCTGCAGTGGCCGCAGCCTATAGCGACCACAGGGCTGAGTCCGCCGCCCGCTGGCCAGGCGCACATAGCATTTCCTCCTGTCAGCCAGCCGCGCAACTAGGACGCTCAGCCCTTGCAGCCACAAAAGGGTTAATATATCCGGTTCATGATTGTACTTGTCCTGATTTAGGTGTATACTGAGTAATCTGTGGTGTATTATTAACAGGAAATGCACCCACTCACATTGTGAGAATTGTTCGACTTGATTAGTGATATCATCTACACTGGTCAAATTACAGTATATAGCAAAACTGTATTTGTGAATATTTTTACTCTAATATTTACAGTTTAAGTGTTACAAGATTTATACTGTTAGCATTTAACAGTATTCTTCAATTCCATTAATCACAGTGTAGATATGTTTCTGTGTAAGTGTGCTCCTTGAACTGCAGTTCACATCTGTTTGATGATTAATCTATGTAACTTCATGTGGGTCTTAGTTGTTTAAAAAAGTTGCTTTCGAGTTTCTAACTTAGTTTCTTAATATTCTGCTATTCCCCTTTTGTTTTTCCTTCTAACAGATCATCTGATGATGACTTAAGAAGTCAGAACCAGTAATGGTACCATTTGTGTGAGTGGAGGCTGGGAAAATGCAGTAAATGAATTTTGTTTCTGAGACAGTCTCTTAAGCAGTTGTCTCTGTATAAGTTGGGCAACTCTCATCCCAATAAAATTCAATTAAAAAGTGTGGGGACCCATTCCTTAGCTGTAGCATTATGTTGATCAACAGTTTATCTTATACTTCACCTGGCCTTAGTATTGTTTTGTGAGGTACAGACAAGTACTGTTTTAAGTCACAACACAGTGAAGGAGTGACTGTAATCTTCTGAATTTCCTGAACTTAAATTCACATTGGACTTCTCAGTCAACTCAACAGTGGCACTGTTGGAACTGAGATTCACACAAGATGATGGAAATAAATGGTCATTATATGGACAAATATGTGGGGAGCAGTTCTTATTAATTTGAACTATTGCCGAAGATACCCTGACTTTATCATTAATCACCCTCAAACTCAATGGTGCGATGTGACTTGCAAAAGTTAAAAAAATTTCTCATGATTTTTTATTTTTTGATTATATGTCTTACTTCTGCTCATGTCATCCATGGTCTCTTCATAAAGCTGTCCACTCCTCGAGATCACTAAATGGAACTTTTCCTCCACCAGAGAATTTCAGAGTGTCTCTCTGAAGACTTCAGACTGGGCATTTTATCAACCTGCTGGATCACATGGGTGATATAATACTTCATGTACTGAACATTATCTCTTTGACTGAACACAGCTAGTTGGGTATCATGTGTCCTGTTAAATCTGCAAATCACTCATTTTGTCAGTCTTTTGTTTGTTGCGCTTCATAAGTTGATCCAGAAATGAATGTGATCACTCAAAAAAGTCATTTGCCACTTTCCACTGCACTGCACGGGTTGTGGTAGAAGGTTTAAAAATGGGTGCAACTGCTAAGAACAATTCTGTGACTGTGCCAAAACATTTTTTTGGTTATTTGAATTCTATGGAAGGAGTGAAACCCTAAGTTTCATGAAACTCACGGCTTTACACGCAACTAGTATGAATCATACTTGACAAACAAAATGCCAAAGTTCTACTGAGTAATTCAAACACTGCTGAAAGGAGAAAAGTTTTAGTGACTAGCGATAAATCATGAAAGGAACGCCGCATGTTCAATTCTGGGTTCAATCCTGTTCCTTGCATGTATGTGAGTATCTTTCACTTAACATTCATCAAGCAGAATTAGTACTTTTTGTAGACGATACTAGTGTTATAATAAATACCATCAGTGAAAAAGCAACAGAAGAGATTATTAGTGATGTTTTTTGAAGAATTAGTGCATGTTTTCTGAAAACAGATTTTCACTTAATTTTGAGAATACACACTATATTCAGTTCTGTATAACAAAGTCATACCAACAACTGATGTAGCACATGAACAGGAGCCAGTAAAAAGGGCAGAGTGCTCCAAATTTTTGGGTGTGCGCATTGATGAAAACCTGAAGTGGAAAAAGCATATTACCAAGCAGCTCAAATAATTAAAGTTCACCTACTTTTGCTCTTCATAGTATAACTGACAATCTTGGAAACAAACAAATCAATCTCCTGAAGTGGAAAAAGCATATTACCAAGCAGCTCAAATAATTAAAGTTCAGCTACTTTTGCTCTTCATAGTATAACTGACAATCTTGGAAACAAACAAATCAATCTCCTGACATATTTTGCATATTTCCACTAAATAATGTCTTATGGAATAATCTTCTGGGGTAACTCACCACTTAGAAAGAACGTATTAATTATACAAAGGCAACCAGTAAGATTAATATGTGGTGTTCACCTGCAGTTGTGAAGTATGCAAATTCATCATAAATAATCCCTCACAAATTGAGCAGAGTGGTGTCCATACCTACAACACTTAGAGGAAAAAATTACCTTTATTACCCATTACTAAAAGTTGTGTCAATGGCTCAGAGTTCACTATGCAGCAACAAATATTTTTGATCATTTGCCCAATATCATGCTTCTATTTCATGGACTAATTTTTATTTAAAAACTGGTAGCCTGAAAACACTTAATTTTTTAAATGTAGTTGCATGAGCAGAACTAAAAAAATTGTTTGTTAATGTTAACACTAATCACATATATATATATATATATATATATATATATATCTAAAAAGAAAGATGATGAAACTTACCAAACAAAAGCGCTGGCAGGTCGATAGACACACAAACAAACACAAACATACACACAAAATTCTAGCTTTCGCAACCAATGGTTGCCTCGTCAGGAAAGAGGGAAGGAGAAGGAAAGACAAAAGGATATGGGTTTTAAGGGAGAGGGTAAGGAGTCATTCCAATCCCGGGAGCGGAAAGACTTACCTTAGGGGGAAAAAAGGACAGGTATACACTCGCACACACACACATATCCGTGTGTGTGCGAGTGTATACCTGTCCTTTTTTCCCCCTAAGGTAAGTCTTTCCGGTCCCGGGATTGGAATGACTCCTTACCCTCTCCCTTAAAACCCATATCCTTTTGTCTTTCCTTCTCCTTCCCTCTTTCCTGACGAGGCAACCATTGGTTGCGAAAGCTAGAATTTTGTGTGTATGTTTGTGTTTGTTTGTGTGTCTATCGACCTGCCAGCGCTTTTGTTTGGTAAGTTTCATCATCTTTCTTTTTAGATATATTTTTCCCACGTGGAATGTTTCCCTCTATTATATATATATATATATATATATATATATATATATATATATATATATATATATATATATAATGGAAGGAAACATTCCACGTGGGAAAAATTATATATAAAAACAAAGATGAGGTGACTTACCGAACAAAAGCGCTGGCAGGTCGATAGAACACAAACAAACACAAACATACACACAAAATTCAAGCTTTCGCAACAAACTGTTGCCTCATCAGGAAAGAGGGAAGGAGAGGGGAAGACGAAAGGAAGTGGGTTTTAAGGGAGAGGGTAAGGAGTCATTCCAATCCCGGGAGCGGAAAGACTTACCTTAGGGGGAAAAAAGGACAGGTATACACTCGCACACACGCACATATCCATCCACACATACAGACACAAGCAGGCATATATGTGTGTGTGCGCGAGTGTATACCTGTCCTTTTTTCCCCCTAAGGTAAGTCTTTCCGCTCCCGGGATTGGAATGACTCCTTACCCTCTCCCTTAAAACCCACTTCCTTTCGTCTTCCCCTCTCCTTCCCTCTTTCCTGATGAGGCAACAGTTTGTTGCGAAAGCTTGAATTTTGTGTGTATGTTTGTGTTCTATCGACCTGCCAGTGCTTTTGTTCGGTAAGTCACCTCATCTTTGATATATATATATATATATATATATATATATATATATATATATATATATATATATATATATATATATATATCCTGTTAACAGTCTCGGCCATTTTGTTAAAAGAATCATTCAAATGATCTGTGGAACATGTAACTAACCAACAAACATTGCACATTTTGCACAAAAAAAAAAAAAAACAACAACAACACTGACGAGAACAAATAGATGACATAGTTAATTGATGACATGTTCAAGAGTTACAACAACAACCAAATTATGGGGGTCGAAAATACTATGAATACTCCACAATTTTTTGCAGGCCTATACATTTCTGAGGCTACTGCATGATGTTTACTGATTAGATGAATAAGTCAGGCATATAAGGGACACTGAATAGAATGCTGTCATTGTGTCTTTAGCTCTATCTCTGTGTAGTTCATACTTCTTTTGAAGGTTGTGTCTGCTTAGGTGTTTGATGGTTTTAAACAAATTTGTTGTAAGTACATGTATAGTGGAGACCCATGTCATTATAACATGTTTCTCCACATGAGTTCTAAACTTGTTCTTTCATTGCAATATTTCTGTGATTTGTCTAAGTAATGTCTTCCTTCTGCTTGTAATGAAATTGGTCAATGGTACACTCTCGTTCTCTATAACATGATAGACTTGTTTAATAAACAACACAATCCAATAAAACTTCTCATACAATAGCATTTTTTACATCTATATTTTTTTCATCTCTGTTTATATGAAGCAGAAGCTATGAATGTAACATCCACATTTGAATCAATGTAAAATGCATACATAAAAATTATTTTCACTTGAAAAGTGTAATTTCAAACCTGTCATACTTAGGTATTAGTGTAGGTGGATACAATAATAATAATAATTATTATTATTATTATTATTATTATTAACAGTACTGGTATTACTGAAATTATTTGAAATAATAAGTTAAAAATAAGTTGTAAATGAAAATCTTATCTGTTAAAAATGTTAATGTTAAAACTACTGGAATAAGTTTATAATCTTTGAAGTCACTTATTTGAAAGGAAGAAGTGAGTTTGAGTTGGACATGTGTTAAAGAAGTACTATGATGTATAGCATTATCATGTATGAAGTATTTAGAACTTGTGTTAACCAGACATAATTACCAGAGAACATCAAAGGTGTCCTGTTACATTTCATTTGTTCACATAAATTGAAAAAAACTGAAAACTTGAAACCTGTTTTGGATGTAAGATCATACCACTGGATAAAATGTGACAACAATGAAAATGAGTAATGATTGGACAATGTACAGAAACAAAGTAATCTTTCAACATTATGAAATTATGAACAATTTTAATCTCAATCTCTTATGTCTTCTCAAAGCCCAGCGAAGTGCTCACACAAACCAGATCACTGTGGCAGTTAGTGATGTTTTTTATTGGTGAGTATGATGTCAGGTTTGTTATGTGGTGTTGTTTCATCTGTTATAATGGTTATGTTCCAGTATAATTTGTATTCATCATTCTCCAGTACATTTTGTGGTGCATACTTGTATGTGGGAACATGTTGTTTCATTAGTTTATGTTGTATGGCAAGTTGTTGATGTATTATTTTTGCTACATTGTCATGTCATCTGGTGTATTCTGTATTTGCTAGTATTGTACATCCACTTGTGTTGTGATCTACTGTTTCTATTTGTTGTTTGCAAAGTCTGCATTTATCTGTTGTGGTATTGGGATCTTTAATAATATGTTTGCTGTAATATCTGGTGTTCATTGTTTGATCCTGTATTGCAATCATGAATCCTTCCGTGTCACTGTATATATTGCCTTTTCTTAGCCATGTGTTGCATGCGTCTTGATCGATGTGTGGCTGTGTTAGATGATACGGGTGCTTGCCATGTAGTGTTTTCTTTTTCCAATTTACTTTCTTCGTATCTGTTGATGTTGTGTGATCTAAAGGATTGTAGAGAAGTGGTTATGAAATTGCAATGGTGTAGCCAATGTATTTATATGATTGATTGCTTTGTGTATTTTGCTAGTTTATTTTCATTCTATAAAGAATTTTCTTAAATTGTCTACCTGTCCATAATGTAGGTTTTTTTATGTCGATAAATCCCCTTCCAACTTCCTTTCTCCTTAATGTGAATCTTTCTGTTGCTGAATGTACACTCCTGGAAATTGAAATAAGAACACTGTGAATTCATTGTCCCAGGAAGGGGAAACTTTATTGACACATTCCTGGGGTCAGATACATCACATGATCACACTGACAGAACCACAGGCACATAGACACAGGCAACAGAGCATGCACAATGTCAGCACTAGTACAGTATATATCCACCTTTCGCAGCAATGCAGGCTGCTATTCTCCCATGGAGACAATCGTAGAGATGCTGGATGTAGTCCTGTGGAACGGCTTGCCATGCCATTTCCACCTGGCGCCTCAGTTGGACCAGCGTTCCTGCTGGACGTGCAGACCGCGTGAGACGACGCTTCATCCAGTCCCAAACATGCTCAATGGGGGACAGATCCGGAGATCTTGCTGGCCAGGGTAGTTGACTTACACCTTCTAGAGCACATTGGATGGCACGGGATACATGCGGACGTGCATTGTCCTGTTGGAACAGTAAGTTCCCTTGGCGGTCTAGGAATGGTAGAACGATGGGTTCGATGACGGTTTGGATGTACCATGCACTATTCAGTGTCCCCTCGACGATCACCAGTGGTGTACGGCCAGTGTAGGAGATCGCTCACCACACCATGATGCCGGGTGTTGGCCCTGTGTGCCTCGGTCGTATGCAGTCCTGATTGTGGTGCTCACCTGCACGGCGCCAAACACGCATACGACCATCATTGGCACCAAGGCAGAAGCGACTCTCATCGCTGAAGACGACACGTCTCCATTCGTCCCTCCATTCACGCCTGTCGCGACACCACTGGAGGCGGGCTGCACGATGTTGGGGCGTGAGCGGAAGACGGCCTAACGGTGTGCGGGACCGTAGCCCAGCTTCATGGAGGCGGTTGCGAATGGTCCTCGCCGATACCCCAGGAGCAACAGTGTCCCTAATTTGCTGGGAAGTGGCGGTGCGGTCCCCTACGGCACTGCGTAGGATCCTATGGTCTTGGCGTGCATCCGTGCGTCGCTGCGGTCCGGTCCCAGGTCGACGGGCACGTGCACCTTCCGCCGACCACTGGCGACAACATCGATGTACTGTGGAGACCTCACGCCCCACGTGTTGAGCAATTCGGCGGTACGTCCACCCAGCCTCCCGCATGCCCACTATACGCCCTCGCTCAAAGTCCGTCAACTGCACATATGGTTCACGTCCACGCTGTCGTGGCATGCTACCAGTGTTAAAGACTGCGATGGAGCTCCGTATGCCACGGCAAACTGGCTGACACTGACGGCGGCGGTGCACAAATGCTGCGCAGCTAGCGCCATTCGATGGCCAACACCGCGGTTCCTGGCGTGTCCACTGTGCCGTGCGTGTCATCATTGCTTGTACAGCCCTCTCGCAGTGTCCGGAGCAAGTATGGTGGGTCTGACACACCGGTGTCAATGTGTTCTTTTTTCCATTTCCAGGAGTGTATGTGATGTATTCTATATTTGTGGCATTGTGATAGTGTAAGTGTATTGAGTGCTTCTAGGTCTGTGTTAATCCATTTCACTACTCCAAATGAGTAGTCAATAGTGGTATAGCATAAGTATTTATAGCTTTTGTCTTGTTTCTAGCAGTAAATTCTGTTTTCAGCATTTTTGTTAGTCTTTGTCTATATTTTTCTTTTAGTTCTTCTTTAATATTTGTATTATCTATTCCTATTTTTTGTCTGTATCCTGGATATTTGTAGGCATCTACATTTTCCATCACTTATATGCAGTCGCTGTGGTTATCCAATATGTAATCTTCTTGTTTCGTGTGTTTTCCCTTGACTATGCTATTTTTCTTACATTTGTCTGTTCCAAAAGCCATATTTATATAATTGCTGAATACTTCTGTTATCTTTAGTAATTGGTTGAGTTGTTGATTTGTTGCTGCCAGTTTTAGATCATCCATGTATAGCAAATGTGTGATTTTGTGTTGGTATGTTCGAGTAATATTATATCCATAATCTGTATTATTTAGCATGTTGGATAGTGGGTTCAGAGCAAGGCAGAACCAGAAAGGACTTAATGAGTCTCCTTGGTATATTCCATGCTTAATCTTTATTGGCTGTGATGTGATATTATTTGAATTTGTTTGGATATTAAGTGTGGTTTTCCAATTTTTCATTACTATGTTTAGGAACTGTATCAATTTAGGATCTACTTTGTATATTTCCAATATTTGTAGTAACCATGAGTGGGGTACACTATTAAAAGCTTTTTGGTAATCAATGTATGCATAGTGTAGCGACCTTTGTTTAGTTTTAGCTTGATATGTCACCTCTGCATCTATTATCAGTTGCTCTTTACATCCTCGTGCTCCTTTGCAACAGCCTTTTTGTTCTTCATTTATAATTTTGTTCTGTGTTGTATGTGTCATTAATTTCTGTGCAATGACTGAAGTTAATATTTTGTATATTGTTGGTAGGCATGTTATGGGGTGATATTTTGCTGGGTTTACTGTGTTTGCTTGATCTTTAGGTTTCAGATAAGTTATTCCTTGTGGAAGTGTATCAGGGACTGTGTATGGGTCTGCAATGTAACTGTTAAATAATTTAGTTAGATGTGAATGTGTTGAGGTGAACTTCTTTAGCCAGAAATTTTCTATTTTATCTTTTCCAGGGGCTTTCCAATTGTGCGTAGAATTAATTGCTCGGGTGACTTCATGTTGCAAAATTATCACTTCAGGCATTTGTGGTATCATCTCGTATGTGTCTGTTTCTGCTTGTATCCACCGTGCATGTCTGTTATGTTGTACTGGGTTTGACCATATGTTGCTCCAGAAGTGTTCTGTGTCTGTTATGTTTGGTGGATTGTCTATTTTAATGTGTGTATTACCTATTGTCTGGTAAAATCTCTTTTGGTGTGTGTTGAATGTTTGGTTTTGTTTCCTTCTATTTTGCTTTTCTTGTATCTTCTAAGTTGTTTGGCCAATGCTTGTAATTTCTGCTTCTTTTCATCTAATTGCTCTATCGCTCCGTGTGGCTAGCAGTGTCGTTAGCATTGTGGACGGGCATAGGGTTCAAGTGTCATCCCCGACCATGACAGCGCTTGTCTGAGGCTTCATTAGTTCTGTCCTGAACCAACTAATCACACTGTCTTTTGTACTTTGGTAATCATTGTTGGCCAAATGCGTCACAGTCGCTGACACTACTTTCGGTATGGACATCCTCAAAGAGGTCGTGCCTATTTCTTGCTGTTAGAGCTAATGAATTTGCATCATGAGTGGGGTTCCAAACTATTTATTCTATGTAGTTTTCACAGAAGGCATTTAGTAATGTTTCACATGATATCTTGTCATGTCAACCACTAACAAAACTGTAATTTTACCAATTGATTGTTGAATGATTAAAGACTCCACCTATGGTTATGGTACCATAAGGGAACTTACAAGTGAACTTAAATTTTCTCTAAGGTTTCTCATTACATCACGAGGTGAGTTCAGTGGGCACTAGAAGGATCCAATTACCATTTTATGCTCACCCGATACTGAATCTTGCACTAACCGTCACTTGTATGCAGCTTCAACTTGAATTCTCCATGTTACGTTGGTCATAATTACCATCCTGCTTTTAAATTTCCTCCCCAGTTGTAACGAAAAGTGTCAGTCGACACAGGTGGAAAGTGTTAGACTAATGCTAAGGAAACCTAGAACTCCACAATTCAGAGTTAAGTGCACTACCTACTCACATTTCACATGTACGTGCATTTCCTGACATGCTTGCAAAACAAACTGTACTAAAAATGATGCATTTTGGAGAAATCTTTAATGCAGTGTATTACAATATCTGCATATATTCATAATATACAAGTATAAATTGGAAATTACTAAATACAGCTTGGTTGCCTCCTGTTCTCTTAAATTCTTTCCAGTGTAAGTGCCTATTTGCAGGTAAAAGTGTGGATGGTGCCTACAACCAAAATCTTGCGCATTGTTTGCAGGAATGCACATTTGACCTGTGTCCGCTTGCGACTGCTTCACAGTAAACAGAGTTTTACAATATGGCAGTTTTATGATATTTTTCTTCTATACAAAATAATAGCTAATAGCTCACACATTTTGGTATCCAGTATAGCTACAGTATTACATCTGTTTTTCTGTTTCCCAAGTCACTGACTTGCATATATAGCATATTTCTTAAAATGTACATGACATTGTCACAATTTTGTAGCCAATTAAGACAGACACATGACCAATACTGCCAATGACAAAGCCCTTCTAATGGTGATAATGCAATTTGGAAATCAGACTGTTGTTGTCGCACATGAAACTAAATTTGCACTTGTGATGTGTGACCAAAAGTGTGTACAATTAAAGTTAACATAAAAAACATCAAGAACATCCTCCACTGTTGAGTAACCATCAACATAAACAAGTGGTACAGAAAGAGGCTGCTTTCTGTTGTAATGGGAAAAAAAGTGCTATGAGGCGAACATAAAAGATAAAAGTGTGTGTTCTTTAGCTAGTAACTTCCACATAAGTCCTGCAAATGCTTGCTGAGATGTTCAGGTTAGAACAAAAACTTGCACAAGCTTACTTCTGCAAATCATTATTGCAAGATAATTTCATGGACTTCTACAAGTATTTGCACAAATGTTCCGCTACAGTTGTATTGTGTGACAGATAAGTGGAAGTTTTAGAGTGTTGTGGTAAAAAAAAGGGCAGCCATTGCTATTTGTTGCATTATTATTATTGAAGAAAAATTGTTATGGAAAAAAAGCTAAGAGTTACAGAAAAGTTTAGGTCAAGAAGTAGACACAGAGATGAATATACTTAAGTTATCAAAAAACACTATTGAATGAAATAAAATTGGACACTTCACTCAGATTGAAAACTTTCTGAGTGTGTCATATGCTGGCTTCAAACATCTCTTTTTTATTGTAAAATCAAATATTCAAAAATACAATATGAAAATGCTGCAAGCTGTATCAATAAGAGAGACATTTTAATTACTCTATTATTTCTGCAAACACTATTTTATTATGAAAGTAATGCATTGATGTTCTTGCAAACATTAAAAAAAATCAGCTAAAATTTAAAGATGTCTGTATTGCCATTCTACTTCCCCTTCTGGTGAAAAAAAAGTAATTGGTAAATTCATTTCACACTTCCTTGGCTACAGTGGCCATTCTTTTTTTGTTGTTGTTTTATTTGTGGTAAGGACTATGGGACCAAACATCTGAGGTCATCGGTCCCTAGTGGCCAATTATGTATGCTTATGGGTTCTGCGGTACATTTGTTTTGTCCCACTTGTCTTTGCATCATTTTCCTTTTTTGACACTGACATTTTTCTACTATCATTGAACATACAAAACTTCTGTAAGTTTGAGGAACTCGCAAGTTCAGCAAGAATTTGAGGAAAGATGCAAGAAACTGTGTCCATCAACTTGCAAGAGCCACTTCTGCAAATTGACAAAACTAGGATGTCTACTTATTGGGGGTGCTTCCACTTGAAAGAACTTGCAGATGTAGCTTCTGCAGGTGGCTTGCAGAAGTTTAATTGCCATCGGAAACACGGCTTAATGAGTATAATATTTTGATCAGTTGTACAAAAATAACTGAAATCCATGACCCGACATATGTTAAAAAAAAAAAGTTAGCACATTATTAATAGCTACCACAATAACTTTTCAGTTTGATGGTTGGTGAGTGTCATTAGCATAATGGAAAACATACACCTGGTTGGCCTAGCATGATTCTGAACTGCCCCCTCTGTCGGTGTGCTATCATCTCACTATTGACCATTGGTCAACAACTGTTAGAGAACACTACTGATACAACAACTCTATGAGCAACATAATACAACATTACAAAATGTTGCCTAGTGCTAATCTAAGTGCATTCAATACAAATAACAAAAAAGTAAACTTGTCCATTACCTTGGGGAAAAGTGGACAGCTCTTCGAGCACATTCAATAGCTTTTGGAGCATTTCCTTCAGCTCGCCAATAAGCTGCTGCAAGATTGTAATGCAACCACGATGTTCTGTTCTTCTGCAGTGAGGAAGAAATCTGGTGCACAAAGAAATTTATATCCCCATTCACCACAAGATCTTGAAGTACTAGGAGCTCTGGGCTCATACTAAGATTTCTGCGTTCAACCATAGCCTGAAATTACATTTTTGTGCATGTTACTTTGTACTAATTAACTGCAATCTTTTGTTCATGCTCCATGGATCATATTTGTAACAACTTGCCATGACATGGAATATGTCAGTCGATTTACGAATAAGACATTTTCTCTATGAAAAAATGGCTACATGCTTGCCAATTACATTACTGGATTTTTAAAAGCTTTATCTACAACAAAATTTTATAAACATTACCAAACCACATACACACCACCAATTCAGGAATTCATATATGGAACAGTAGGAGTTACTGAGTAGGAATGATTTAAATTTGTTCTTGAAACTGTCATCATCTGCTACCAACTTTAATTTATACGGAAGATGATCAAATTGTTTTATGGGTGAACATTTTCTTTATAAGTTGTGGATAGTGAAGTCTAGTTTTATTCATAATGTTATATTTATGAATGCTTTTGTTATTTTAAAATGGTGCCTTATTCTTCACAATAAATTTCGTAAGAGAGTAAATGCACTGTGAGGCTGTTGAGAGTAAACAGTTACCTACGTGTGTGTGTGTGTGTGTGTGTGTGTGTGTGGAGCTGCCAGCTCACAAAATTACGCCTTCCAACATCAATGAATGGAAGTATGCTAAGTAAGCTAATTTTCTAATGCTTTCATTACCAAAACCAGCAAATACACTTAGAGCAAATATTGCTAAACTCAAGTATTTGAGAACATGTATAATATATTATTTCCAACTCAAGTTCTGATTAATGTGAAAACTTATGTCTTTTAAGCAATTATTTCTGGTATTTCTTTTCCACTGTGTATTATTACTGAAGGCATTTTACTGAATTGAAATAACTGTCCCCCCCCCCCCCCCCCCCCCCACACGCACGCAGAGTTATGTGATAAATTATTTACTGACAGTCAATCAATAACACTTTCATTTATTGATGCTTTTGTTGTTGGTGTGTTTTTCCAGTGTAAGATGAAAGGTCATTTGTATACAGAAATAAAAGAAGTGGTCCTAAAACTGAATGTGGATCACCAGTAGTAGTAGTAGTAGTAGTAGTAGTAACTTCCTCTCACATCCCTCCCCCTCAGAGGCATATTCATCATGTAAGCTACATGAGCTACATACAATGACCTTTTGCTTCCTATCAGTTATATTTGGGGGGACATGAGAGAAGCTTCCACGAAGGGTGTGTCCTGACAACTAAGCCTTACACATCCGGGCGTCCCCTGGGCGTCTAGGTATACCTAGACGGCTGATTCTCTCACACCAGAAGCAAACAAACATGCGAGTAAATAAACAGTCCTTATCAGAGCCAACTTTAACTATCATATCTATAAATATTGAAGGCATATCATCAGCCAAAGAACATCTGTTATCCAACCTATGCTGTGACAAAAAATGCGACGTCCTGTGTATACAAGAGTCGCATAGAGATGAGCGACAGAGACGACCAAAAATACCGGGCATGAAACTAGCTGCAGAAACACCGCACTCTCAGTATGGAAGTGCTATATTTGTAAGACCAGGGCTTCAGATAATCAGTGCTCACTGCACCGTAGAAAATAACATCGAAGTCATCTCACTGGAGCTGAGTAACTGCGTGGTTACCTCTGTGTATAAGCCCCCTTCGGCTGCATTTTCCTTCACACCACCCAGGAACTTCCATAACAGCAAGACGTCTGTAGTAATCGGTGACTTTAACAGCCATAGTCATTTGTGGGGATACTCTGAAGATGACGAAAATGGGGAGGCAGTCCTCTCCTGGGCTGAATCCCGCCAGTTGTCTCTTATACATGACAGCAAGCTACCCCCTTCCTTCAACAGTGGCAGGTGACAACGTGGATTTAACCCTGACCTCCTCTTTGTGAGTGAAGACATCACACAGCTTTGCTCCATATCAGTGTGCTCACCCATACCAAAGACGCAACACAGGCCACTACTGTGTCAAGTTCTTCCAGCAATAAGGCCACAGGAGGTGAATTTCAAACGGAGATACAATTTCAAGAAAGCTGATTGGAAAAAATTTGCTAAGATGCTGGACAAGGAGATTAAGTCTGTGCGACCTATTCCTGAAGAGTATGACAGCTTTGTTCAAACTGTCAGACATTGCTCCCGGGCATCAATTCCAAGAGGGTGTAGGACAATGTATCTGCAGGGTGTGACACCTGAAACAGCTGCTCTGCTGGATGGATACTATCGACTATATGAAGAAAATCCTTATAGCGAGGAAACTTATCTGGCTGCGCAAAATACTCTCTCCTCAATCTCTGAGGCGAAGAGAGAACAGTGGATTAAACTGATGACAGAATGTGAGATGAGTAGAAGTAGTCAAAAGGCCTGGAGATTGTTACGACACCTTAACAATGATCCCTCCCAACCCAATACGCATACAAATGTGAAGGCAGACCAGATCGCACACCAGCTTTTGAAAAATGGTAAACCTGACCATACCAGTAAAATCGGGAGACAAACCCTGGAAAGGGAGCCCGAACAAGAGGTAAACATTCTGTCTCGACCATTCAATTTGAATGAGCTCAACTCAGCTCTCAACTCAGCTCTAAATAAGTGCAAAGTCAGAAAAGCAGCAGGGGTAGATGACATAAGAAGTGAACAGATCAAGAACTTTGGTCCAGGTGCAAAGTGCTGGCTGCTCGAGCTAATGAATAATTGTGTCAAGAGCGGCAAGATGCCAAAATCTTGTCAGAAAGCAAAAATTATAGCTATACATAAACCAGGGAAAGACCGGGATGACCCTAAAAGCTATAGGCCAAACTCCCTCCTATGCCACCTGTATAAGGTATTGGAAAGGTTGATCCTCCAAAGAATTACAGATATGATAGAACCACTACTGATCCCTCAACAGGCAGGATTCAGACAAGGGAAGAGCTGCACAGCACAGGTGTTGAATTTGACACAGCATATAGAGGACGGCTTCCAAAGGCGGCAGATAACAGGAGCGGTGTTTATAGATCTTTCAGCCGCCTACGACACTGTCAACCACAGACTCTTGTTGCTGAAGCTATACAACCTCACCAAGGACTACAAACTAACCTGTCTAATTAGAAATCTTCTGCAGAACCGAAGATATTTTGTGAAATATCAAGGACAAAGAAGCAGATGGATGCAGCAGAAAAATGGGTTGCCACAGGGCAGTGTACTGGCACCCACCCTCTTCAATATATACACTAACGACCAGTCGTTACCAGAAGGAACACAAAGTTTCATATATGCAGATGACCGAGCAATTACAGCACAAGATCACAGCTTTGAGAGGGTGGAGCGGAAGCTAACTGATGCTCTGAAAGAATTAACTGCCTATTACAGAGACAATCAATTGAAACCAAATCCTTCTAAGACCCAGACCTGTGCTTTCCACCTCCAAAACAGACAGGCTAGTAGAACCTTGCAAATAGATTGGGAAGGAACCTCTTTAGAACACTGCAAGACTCCAACATACCTCGGAGTCACTCTGGACCATGCTCTTACATATAAAGAACACTGCTTAAAAACAAAGCAAAAAGTGGCTGCCAGGAACAATGTGGTTAGGAAGCTGACTGGAACAACATGGGGAGCACAGCCAGACACAGTGCGCACATCCGCATTAGCCCTCTGCTACTCTGCAGCTGAGTACGATTGCCCAGTATGGTGCAGATCTACACATACAAAGAAAGTTGATGTTGCTCTGAATGAGACATGTCGTAGCACTACGGGTTGTCCCGCAAGAAGTTCTTCCCCCAGGCCACACAGAGAAATGGTCCACATGGAAAGCACTCAACCACCTGCGTTCTTCTGTCACAAGATCCAAGAGTAATCTGGAGAGGTGGGGCTTCCAGGTGGGTTCTCTCCAGTGTGAGTGCAGAGCTGCCGTGCAGATATCAACACATCTACTACAATGCACATTACCTCCAACTGTGTGCACCATGGAGGACCTTGTAAACGCTTACACAAAGTGCACTGGACGTTGCAAATTTTTGGGCATCCACTGTATAGATTAAAATCACCTTATGTTTGACAACACAATCTGTGTCTAATCATTTATTTCATTCTTGACTAGTTTAATTTATAAACCATAATGTATGTATGTAGTAATGTATCTAATTTTTTTTTTTTAGTTTGCTTCTGACACGATAAATACCACTTACTCATTGCACTTCAAAAGGCATAAACTTCTAGTTTCTCCACAAGAACATTATGATTTACAAAGTCAAATGGTTTGCACAGATCACAAAAAATCCTGATAGGGAAAATACTGTCATTCAAATATTTTAATACATGGCTAGTGAAATGATATTTGCACAGTCTGGATCCATGCACAGCCAGAACTCCTAAATATTCATGAAAAGATTAGTCAATATTCTCAGGTAAGTCTGAACAGAATGAAATTTTCACTCTGAAGCAGAGTGTGCACTGATTTGAAACTTCCTGGCACATTAAAACTGTGTGCCAGACTGAGACTGAAACTCGAGGCCTTTGCTTTTTGGGGGCAAATGCTCTACCAACTAAGTTACCCCAGCACGAATCCCGACCCGTCCCAATACTGGCGGAAGTAAAATTGTGAGGATGGATCTTGAGTTGTGCTTGGGTAGCTCGGTTGGTAGAGCATTTGCCCACGAAAGGCAAAGGTCTTGAGTTCGAGTCTCTGTCAGGCACACAGTTTTACTCTGCCTGTAAGTTTCAAGTCTGAACCAGTTTTCTTCTGGATTTCACGTCATTCGCCTCCATGTTAACCCTGTTCTTACTGAATACTAGTTCCATATTCAAAAAATAAAGTAAGTCTACCAAGAAATACTTGTGTCTACACTTTGACAGCTGTCTTCCATTCCTGGACTAACCTATTCATTTGACTTTTTGTTTACATGAAAGATAATTAAATTTAGGGAGTCTTAGCAAGAGATATTTTTTATTTGAATTTTAAAGTTGATTGAATTTAGAAAAACATGCCAACAAATTGACACATGTTGCTAATAGTTGCCTTTTTTCAAGATTTTTCAGAACTGTATCATGATTGTCACCCACTTTCAGAAATAGTCACAAGCCTGTAGAACGCTTCACACAAACCAGGCCATGTTGTGAGACACATACTTTGACAAGGGCTGCAGCCCCCATTTTCAGCTCTCTTCTTCTTCTTTTTTCAAACCGCTTATTAAGAAAAACAATTATTGTATGAAAAAAATTCTAAACTTCACACATGGTTTGTGTCTCTTGACCAGAACCTTCCCTTAATCAATTTCGGGAAATCATGGAAAACCTAAACCTGTATGGCCATAAGGAAATTCAAGCTGCTGTCCTCCTGAATGGAAATCCAGATCTGTTTTCTGACAAAAAAAAGAGAGAGCTCTTGATCTAAAACTAATATCACTGATAGTTTTTATTACACACGCACACACACACACACACACACACACACACACACACAAACACACACACACACACACACACAGAGGAAGGCATTTCAATGTGTATGGAAACATTTGCCTGCAGATAGTACAGATAATTAGAAGATGAAAACTCCTTTGGAAATTGACTTCTGCTGGAATAGGCAGCTGCAGCTGGATATCAGAATGGGCATACTTCATGGTTCATAGTGACAACATGCAACAGATCTATACATGAAGAAGTATCCCATGTTTTCTCAATGACATTCACCAGGCACCTCTGCAAGGAAAGCCTGGACAAAGCAGGGTATTTGCAAAGTTACAATCCTCTTTCCTTTCTTTCACCACAGACTGTGTGTGTCTTTTGTGACCAACATTCTTTGTTTGGATGTAGAAGCCCCGTGAAAGCTTTATAATGTGATCATTTGACATACAAATTAGTTGGTTTTATGTTTTTCTGACTTGTTACATAAATATTAGTTTGTCTGAAAAATGTATACTTCACATTGACAGAAGATGACAAGTATGACACTCTTGAAATGGTTACTGCATTTTAACACTGCCACCCAGTTGAAAACTTGAGAGCTTTTAACAATAGTGTAGGCTGGCAGAGCCTACATTTACACAAATGGTATATGGCTTTCAAGTTCCTTTCATTATTTTTTGCAAGTACTTTGAACTTCACAAAAACTTGCACTGTGTGTGTGTGTGTGTGTGTGTGTGTGTGTGTGTGCGTGTGCAGGCACACACATGTGTTTTATATATCAGAATATTATTATACTGAGCGAATGTGCAGTTACGTGTGTTTCAATGTATGTCTAATTAGCACTAGACAAGCAGAAAGCAACATTTCAGCCACAAGAGTAACAATAATATTCAATATGAAAGCATACATATCTAATAAAGCTTTTTTTTTACATAATGATGGTACTTACAGATAATTATTAAAATTGCAGGCACAAATAATTACCTTGAGATGTTCAAATGTCCTCATGCTAAAGTCCAATCGAGCTGCCTTTGTACAATCTGGTTTCTTAAAGTAATTTTCCTGAATTAAACTCGATGGCAAAAATTTCTCTATCCTAAAGAAAAAGACAGAAATGTCATTATATATTTATGAACATCTATCCTGTCAGGTACAAGGGAATAGAATTTTTCTTTGACGTGTATTTTTCCTCAACTTAAATATGCACAAACACTGACATACTATCTACTACAGAAACATCAATCTGATTACTACAATTTACAAATATCTTTATCCAATCACAATCTGTCAAAAAGTAGCAAAATATCAATATATATTATCAACAGCACTTCACCACACTTGGATACAATACAGATTTAGCTCTTTGTCTCAGATATACTGAAGTGTACTGAAGAGCTGTTAAATATTGCTACATGTTGTGTATCATCTATTGGAGACCGCTGGCTAGAGAAGATGGCTGGTGACTTGTATGTCACCCGTTAAATCTGGCTTCTGGAATTCTTTATCATTTAAAATTTATAGCTTCTGGAAAATGCTGTGACTGGATCATTTATGGGGTGTTTAATTTGCTAGCATGTTCTTTGTACAGATAAACTGGAGCACTCTTCATTGAGGCAACATTTCAGCTCCCTCTATACCCAGTTTTACTGAGACAGTACTCCAATAGTAGTTTCAAAACAATGAGGAATAGCTAAAGAGCTGCAACAAATTTCACATGGAGATCAAGAAAACTTTTCACAACAATGAGGAGCAGACACACACAAAGCTAAAGAATTGAAGAACAGGAGCCAACACTTGGGAAAGATGACTCAGTTGTACATACAAAGTGTGTTGGTACTGTGTCACACAGTAAACCAAAATAAGACACAGGTTTACAAAGTTTTACACATAATGAAGGGCAGGGCAGAAGATGTCTATCAAGCACTTCTCTTAAAGGGTGTCGCCACACCAGAGGACTTCAAGTCGTGCCTGCAAAGTGAGACAATGCACCACAAAAGAGTACACAAAAACACGTTCAACAGACTTCTGAATGATGTATAAATGGTAGTCCTGGTAGACCACCAGATCTTTGCATTGCTGATTAGGAAAACACTATGAGAAAAGAGGTGAGGATTTATAACATCTGCTGATGTCTAATCTTGAAGTAGCAATGTCGAATGTCAAAGTAGGTGGTGACATCACTAATTAAAGAATAGAGGTCACTGGCAATGACCTCTACAAATTAGGTCTACACTGAAGAAGCGAAACAAAATCCATGGATTGATGCGGGATTTGTCAGACAACATCCAACGCTCTCAGTGACACAGATACTACCGGCTCCCTCGCAAATACAATGCCATTGAGAAAGATATTTGGAGGTTGGAGGAGAACACAGGGCATTTCTGTTGTGGATACACAGGGTGAGACATAAACTGCTGTAAAGAAGGAAGGGTATTCAACAACTATTATACTACAAGATGTTATGCGGTAGGACAGGTCTATGTGAGCCAGGACCTCCAGATAACTGCAGCCAACCTGCTGGACCAGGTCAAACTACGCCCTGATCAAGGTCATCCTTCAACATGCCACAATCTTTCCCCATCACCATACAGAAGATCCAATAGCTCACCCAGCCCTCAAAATCAGAAAAAAAGTCATATGAGATGACCACCTATGGGGGTGAGGCCGCCACAGGTGTAAATCTTCAATAGACGACTGTTGTTCAAATGTTGGGAAATCATATCACAGTTACTGTCGACTACCAGCTTGTCCAGGCATGAGTCAATTCTGAGGAGTCATTATGTACTGTACTGAATGCCTATTGTAACTGGCTGAAGGAAAATATGTTCCCAGATTCAAAGGCCATTGTTCTGAAGAATGGAAATGGAAGATAAGTTCAACTAACAGAAACCTGTGCTGTGAGAATATCTATCAAATTTGATAGAACACAGACTTTAAAATTTGTCATTATGCCAGAGTGTAATCACTGGTGAGGCTTCTTGTAGGCAGCACAATCAGAAACAGACTGTGGAAGATTGGAGCCCTACAATGACAAAGCTGCTCCACAAGTTCACACAAAAATGACTGCTGTGGGCTAGTGCCCACCACTGAAGACACACATTTTTCAGAGTCATCAAGGAGGCAAATTCTAGTCAACAGTTTGGATGTGCCATTTACTTTTGAAGCTCTGGTCACATGTCAGAAGGCACTCACCCTCTCAAAAGAAATACCCATGCCAACGACAATAACAGCCATCACAGATGGACATGAAAAGTTTTTAATCAACAACTGCCATGAATGGAAGCAACACACCCCTAAGGGGTGTGGCAAGGATAGGCAAGTTCAGTTTGGTTCAGTAATATAATAATAATTTTATCAGGCTCAACAGCCTGGCTTCTTTCCACTGGATGCTACTTCAATGACCTGTGTGTCCTTAGGCTATCCCAGTAATTCTATCAGGCAAAGGGGACCGCAAGTCATTCCTGGTGAACCATCACATCACTGAGAAATGAAAGATAGGTTAAACACAGATTGACAAATTTCTGTAATTAAAATGGGGTTGTATCTTGTGGTCCCTCTGGTTTCCAGGTACACACTTCACAATTGAGCACCAGGCCTGACTATTCAGTTCAGTCCCATTGAGGAAGAACCATGCTATACTAGCATTACCAACCACTACACACTGGAAGAATCTACTGTCTAGTTAGCAATAGGTCCCAGCTTGACCAGGAATATCAGTTACTGTTAGCTACTCCGAGTCAATTTATGGGAGCATTCACAGATAGAGTGGAAGCAATGCAGACCAGCTGACCCAGTGTGTGTACCATACCAATATGGGAGTCATCTTCTCATGAGCCAGCATTTGTACAGTGTGTATCCCAATGAAATGTGCATAATTCAGAAGGAAATTGAGAAAATGCTACAAGTAATAATCATTCAGACATCAGAGAATTCCTCAGTTTGCCCCTTGGGTCCTTGGGGAGAAGAAAGATGATACACAGCATTTTAGCATTGACTACTGAAAAGAGAGAGAAATCACCAAACTGGATTTTTACCCACTATGATGAATTGATGATACTATTTGTCTGCAGCAAGTCAAGTATTTTCCCACAATGAATATGCAAATTTTGGAGCAACGGCTAAACAGAAATGGAGTCCATCAAGATCCAGTAAGAAACTAGGAACCATAACAGATTTTCTGACTTCTCAGTACATTTGTGTTGTGAGAGGCTTTCTGGAAATGTATTCCTACTGCAGGCACTTCATTAAAGATTTCCGATACAAAACAAGACCCCTACAATAACTGTTGCTGGGAGACAGCACATTTTCTTGAAGAAACAGAACAAGAAAGATTTCCTGTGTTCTTGCAGAGGTGCTGACAGTTTTACCGATTCTGACACTTTTTCACGAGAATGCAGAAACAGATCTGCATACTCATGCTAGTGGTTAGGGGATATATTAATAGTAACCTCGGACTTTTTGCACATAATGCACTTATTTATAAAGAAATATTGTCTGAAAGAAGTTACAAAAATATTCAGTCAGATCTTGATAAGATTTCAAAGTGCTGCAAAGATTAGCAACTTGCTTTAAATGTTCAGAAATGTAATATGTGCACTTCACAAAACAAAAAATGTAGTATGCTACGATTATAATATCAATGAATCACAATTGAAATCTATCAACTCACTCAGATGTAGCACTTAAGAATATGAAATGGAATGATCACATGGTCTTAGTCTTGGGTAAAGTGGATGGTAGACTTTGATTTATTGGCAGAATATGGAGTAAATGCAATCAGCCTACAAAGGAGATTGCTTACAAATCACTAGTGTGCTCTGTCCTAGAATATTGCTCACGTAAGTTGGACTGATATCAAATAGGAATAACAGGATATTGAACGTATACAGATAAGGGAAGCACAAATGATCACAGGTTTATTTCATCCTGAAAGAGTTCACAGAGATGTTGAAGAATTTTACATGACACACTCTTGAAGACAGAGATAAACTGTCCCAATAAAGCTTACTTACTTAGTTTCTAGAACCGGCTTTAAATAATCACTCTGAAAATATAGTATAATCCTTATGTATTACTCCAGCCCTTATGTATCACTTCCATAAGGATTGTGATGGCAAGGTTAGATTAATTATGGCACCCACAGAGGCATTTAAACAATCATTCTTCCCATGTTCCACACCCATATGAAATAGGAAAACACTCTAATAACTGGTATAATGGGGATGTACCTTCTGCCAAAGTAGTTTGCAGAATACAGATGTTCTTCTTCAGCACACCCGTGTGCACAGAAAGAGTTAAGTGAAAAATACGGACAACATGCACATTTATTTATATATAAAAGCTGACTTAAGACCTTTCCTTTGTGGGACACCACCTGCACAACATTCGTGTGTCGATTTGAAGTTCTAGATCTGCATACTTTACTGTTCAAGTCGCTTCTGCATAATCTTTCATTGATTATATCAGTACCCATTTGTACTGTGATATTTTGAACTTTCACGAGTGCTGCGATAAACCCACGCTGTTATCGCCAAATACAGGCTAAAGCTTAATTGCGCTCTTTCAAAATTTTTGAGAACAGTAGGCCTATCCTTGTTCAAAACAATCTTTCTCTAATATCGTTGTACAATTAAATGAGAAATAGGTTACTTTTGAAAATTTTTTGGGTGCTGCAAAATTACATTTTTGTAAGTTACTGGTACAAGTGTTTTGTACACTTAACTTATTTCGCAGCAAATCAGCTTTTAATATTTCTTAGTCCTACCAAACAAAACATCACCCCTGAATTTCATTGTATATTGATACAAATAAATGTGTATTTTTGAGAATTTTCTGAAGCTACCACTGTCCTCTGCATAATCTATGAGCAATTTGTAGTAAATTGGCATTTGTGATTTAGTTACTGTGGCAGATATTTTAATTAACATATTGTGTAAATCTAGTCTTCCATTAAAGAAGGTAGCTCTACATATTATCTGCATTTATCACAGATTAACTCTGTATTTGAATTTGGTAACAACTACAATTAACCTCACAAACATTTTAGGAAACTAGCAATTTTTACCACAGGTTTTTGTGTTGCCTTAATAGAAATCTTGTTTCGTGTTTCTGCTTCAATTCTTACAGGAAATTAGCTACCTTTTAACTCAACAGATTAAAAGATAATTAGCCAGCTCAATTTAGCGTTATTTGTTCACTGCCTTGCAATTCATTTCACCAGCCAAAATGCAACTCCACTGTGAATGCCGTTCTCCAACACAGGATGAGTTGGTTGATGTTCATAAGCAGCTGGAAATTGCTCTGACTACTGTCAAACAATTGGCAGCTGTTGCAAATGGGTGTGTTGGAAGAGCTCCTGAGAGTCATGCACCTGCGCTACTGGCACCAGAGGTACCTCAAGTTCCATACTCACCTGTGGATCCTGTCTCCTCTGCTGAGAGTGCAAGATCTGTCATTACTCGTCCACTCGACTGTGATGAGTGGCATGTCAATGGCAGACCGAGACATCTTTTACAGGTGGACAGGGAGCAAGGAGGATTTAGGGTGTTGTACCAATCCCCCCAACCAACAAATTTGAGGTGCTGTCTTTCATGAAACTCAAGCTGAGCCTTGGGGAAACCTGTTTTGTCCAGTGCCAAGAGGAGGCAAATGCAGGAGGGTAGGGGTCTATTAATCATTGGCAGTTTGAACTTATGGCAAATGATGGTACCCCTAAGCAAAATGGCAGCAAGGGACAGCAAAGAACACCAGGTGCACTCAGTGTGTATGCATGGCACCTCATTCATCATGTTGAAGAGGCTATTCCAGCAGTCACTGAGGGGACAGGGTGCAACCAACTGCAGATTGTGGTGCACGCTGGAACAAATGATGCCTGTCATTGACCTCTGAAGTCATACACGGGTCACTTCATTTCAGTGACTGGAAGAGAAGGTTGAGAAGACCAGCCTTGAGCATGGAGTTTCAATGAAGCTCACAATTTGCAGCATTGTCCCCAAAACTGAATGTGGCTCTTTGGTTATGAGTCGAGGAGAAGGACTGAAGCAGAGATTTTGGAGGATCTGTGACAAGCTAGGCTGCAACTTCTTGGACCTGCGCCATAGGGTTGAGAACTGCAGGTTCCTCCTAAATCGGTCAGGTGTGTACTACACATCAGAGGCTGGTACTCAAGTGGCTGACTGTGTGTAGGGTGCACACAAGGGTTTTTTAGGTTAGGTGGTTCTCCACACAATCCAGATAACAACTGCTGTAGGAAACCCAGATGTATTAGTGTAAGATCAAATAAATGCCTCACACAGGTGAAAGTATTAAAATCTTAATAGTGAACTGCCAAAGTATTCATAACAAAGTACCACAGTTTGAAGTGCTCACAAAAAGCAGTGAAGGTCATTTAATACTAGGTATGGAAAGCTGGTTGAAACCTGAAATTGATAACTGAGATTTTTGGGGAAAATTCGAGTGTATGTCGTAAAGAGTGGCAACTGAGAAATGCAGTTGGTGTATTTGTCACAGTAGACAAGAAATTCAAATCCACCATGACAGAAATTAAAGCTGCATGTGAGATTGTTTGCACAACATTCAGTACCAGGGTTGGGCATAAAATGATAATTGGATCCTTCTATTGCCTGCCTTATTCATCTCCTGATGTATCTGAAAACTTCAGTTCATCTGTACATAAGTTCCCCAATTATACTGTAATCATCAGTGGAGATTTTAATCATCCAACAAATAACAGGGAAAATTACAGTTTTGTTTGTGGTGGGAGTGATAAGACATCCTGTGAAACATTACTAAATGCCTTCTCTGAAAACTACCTAAAACAGATAGTTAGGAATCCCATTCACAGCAGAAATATACTGAATCTAATGGCAACAAACAGACCTGATTTCTTTGTGGATGTCCACATCAAAACTGGTATCAGTGATCATGAAGTGGTTGTGGCAACATTGATGTTGTGGCAACATTGATTACGAAAATACAAAGGACAATTAAAACAAGCAGAAAGATATGTATGTTCTGTAAACTAGATTAAAAATCAGTAGTGTCATCTCAATGAGGAACTTGAAATTTACAGCATAGGGCAGGAGCACACAGAGGAACTATAGCTCAAGTTTAAAAGAATAGAGACCCAAAACTGGATAGATATGTACCCACTGTAACAGTTCATAATGGGAGGGAACCTGTACGGTACACAGTCATTGTAAAGAAACTTTTACAGAAAGAGAGCTTATTGCATAATGAGTTTAAAGCAAAGCATGGGGCTGTAGATAGAGATGGTGAATGAAACATGTTTGGCTGTCAAGAGAGCAACACATTATGCCATCAATGACTACTGTAGCAGAATATTATCAAATGATATTTCACAAAACCCAAAGAAATTCTGATTCTATGTAAAGGCTGTTAGTGGTACTAAAGTTCCTAGCGAATGAGACAGCAACTGAAGTTGAGGGTAGCAAAGCAAAAGCTGAAACACTTAACTCCATTTTCCTTTGTTCCTTTACAAAGGAAAGCACACGAGAACTGCCCCAATTTAACCCCCATGCCACTGAAATGATGAATGAAATAAGTACTAGTGTTAGTGGTGTTGAGAAACTGCTGAAATCGTTAAAACTGAAGAAAGCTCCAGAGGTTGATGGGATCCCTGTCAAATTCTATTCTGAATTTATGGCTGAGTTAGCCCTTCTTCTGACTATAATCTATCACAGATGCCTCAAACAAAAAACTGTGCACAGTTCTTGGAAAAAAGCACAGATCGCACCCATCTACAAGATAGGTTGTAGAAGTGATCCACAGAACTACTGTCCGATAGCCTTGATATTGATTTGTTGTAGAATCTTAGAAGATATTTGGAGTTCAAACACAATTAGGTGTAATGAACAGAATGACCTCCTACACGCTAACCAGCATGGAGTCTGAAAACAGTGATCATCTCACATGACATTCTGAAAGCTTTAGATCAAGGCAGTCAGCTGAATGCAGTATTTCTTGATTTCCAAAAAGCATTGGGCTCGAAAAAGAGATACTCTCCTGCTGATGGGTGACTTCAATGCAAAAATTGGGAATGACAACTATGGGATAGAGCAGATTATCGGGCAACATGGCTTGGGCACCCAAAATGACAAAGGAGACGTCTCATAGACTTGTGTAGCATGTTGTAACATGATCATTGGAAGTTCCACTTACCCCCATAAATGGTAGCACAAAGTGCTGTGGGTTTCACCAGATGACGGAACTGAGAACTAGACAAACCACTTTGCAATCAGCAGGATGAGGCAAAGATCACTCCTAGATGTGAGGAATAAAAGAGGAGCAGATGTTGGTAGTGACCACCACATTATGCTAGCAACAGTCTCTTTAAAAATAGCTGCACACAAGACAGCATCGGCAGAAGAGGATTACGTTTTTAATTTTGGAAAGCTGGACAACACAAAAGTGCGAGAGGAGTTCTCAATCCAACTGAGAAATCATTTTGAAGTGCTTAGCAGAGTAATCAAAGAGAATGGCATTGAGAGTCAATGGGATGCTGTGAAAACAACCTATGCACAGACTGCTGAAGAAATTCTTGGAACAAAGGACCATGGCAGACAAGACTGGATCTCTGACTATACTTAGGATGCAATACAGCAGAGGAGGAAGGCAAAACTCTGGCTAAGTTGTGCACAGGCAAGGGAAGTAAAGGAAGAAATCCAAAAGGAGCTCTGCATATTAAATAGGATGGTGAACAGAAGCTTCAGAAAAGATAAGAGAACCTTCATCAATAATTTTGCATCTAAGGCAGAGGTGACAGCTAACAGAGGTGATAAAAAGACACACAGAAACTGTCAAATATGAAATTTGGCAGTGATATGCCAACCAAGGACAAGCAAGGAAAACTACTCACAAATCGAGAAGGCCAGTGCAGAGATGAAATAACATTTTGAAAACGTTCTGAACCGTGAGACTACAGGTGAATATGTAACTCAACTGAATGTGGATGAGGTAGGACTCCCACAAGGCATGTAAATTAATGTAGAACTGCCATCCAAAGAAGAAATCGCTAAACCAGTCCAACAAATAAAAAATGGAAAAGCTTCGGGCCTGGACAATATCAGTGTAGAGTTACTTAAAGTACATCCCTCTATAACAGCAGAAATTTTACATCCACTCCTGACAGCCATATGGATGAATGAAAAAGTACTGAACAATTGGAACAGAGGCTTGCTCATCAAACTCCCCAAGAAAGGAGCCTGTCAGTTTGTGATAACTGGAGAGGTATCACCCTGCAGTCAATTCAAGAAAGATCCTCTTGTGAATAATCCTAAATAGGATAAAAGCAAATGTACACAAGAAACTAAGAAGAGAACAAGCAGGATTCACGGAAGGTCACTCTTGCATTGACCAGATAAACACCTTGAGAATAATAGCTGAACATTCATATGAATACCAATTGCTGCTTTACATGCTGTTTGTAGACTTTGAAAAGGCATTTGACAATATAATTAGGGCAAAAATATGGAGCTCACTGCAAACTTTTGGAATTCCCAAGAAAATAATTTCTCTTGTCAAGTGCATGTATGAAAACTGCACATGCCAAGTTCAATATAAAGGTCTGCTTTCAGATCCAATAGCAGTGAAAACAGGAGTTAAGCAAGGCTGCATGCTCTCACTGATACTATTTAACATAGTTCTGAATCTTGTACTGGTACAACCAATGGATAAAGTGAGAGGGATAAAATAGAGCAATGGAACTCATCTAGAAGACCTGGATTTTGCAGATGACCTCTGCTTTCTTTCCCACAGCCTCAATGATATGAAAGAGAAACTAGAAGATCTGAAATCTGCAGTGAAGAAAGTCGGTTTGAAAATTAATGCCCTAAAAACAAAAGACATGTAAGCAAATGATAACACTGCTAATCTTAAGCTTGGGAGCTAGGTTATCAAAAGAGTGGATAAGTTTCGCTATCTTGGAAGCACGATTACACCACATGGTGGTACAACAGAGGACATTAACAGCTGCATCAACAAAGCCAAAGGTACTTTTACAACTTTCCGCTCTAACTGGAGATCAAAGGAAATAACATTGAGGACCAAATTGTGGATATTGGAAAGTAAGGTAAAATCTGTGCTTCTACATGAATGTAAAACATGGATAGTGACAAAGCAGCTAATCCATAAGCTGCAGACATTTAACAACAGATGTCTGAGGAACAGTGGCCAAATGTCATCTCTAACAAAACACACTGGGGAAGAACCAGCCGGAAGCCAACTGAGCTGCAAGTAAGAAGCAGGAAGTGAAGATGGTTAGAACATACACTCAGGAGACCAAATGAACATATTGTGGAGGAAGCACTTTATTGGACCCCACAGGGAAGATGGAGATGAGGCAGGCCCAAAATGATGTGGAGATGATCAGTTGAAGCAGAAAGTCAACAGCAAGGAATAGGATGGGAAGAAGTGAACATACCAGCAGAAGACAGAGCAAGATGGCAATCCTTTGTTGCAGCCCTATGTTACACATTAGGAGTTAAAAGAATTAGAAAATAAATAATAAATAACTTGACTCCGTACCACACCTACACTTACTGCCAAAAGTACAAGCATAATGCATATCAAGTGAAATTTGTGACTGAACTGAGGACTTTTTGGTAGGGAGGACACAGCACGTTATCTTGGACGGGGAGTCATTGTCAGATGGAGAAGTAATATCAGGTGTGCTAGAGGGAAGTGTGTTGGGACCTTGCTGTTAATGTTGTATACTAATGACCTTGCAGACAATATTAATAGTAACCTGAGACTTTTTTGATGGTTATGAAGTTATCTATAATGAAGTACTATCTGAAAGATGTTGCTTAAATATTCAGTCAGATCCTGATGTTTCAAAGTGGTGCCAACACTGGTAACTTGCTTTAAATGTTCAGAACTGTAAAATTGTGCACTTCACAAAAAAAATTGAATTATCCTATGGCTATAAAAATATCAGTGAGTCAGAGTTAGAATTGGCCAACTCATACAAATATCTGGGAGTTACACTTTGTGGGGATATGAAGTGGAATGATCATATAGCCTCAATTGTGGGTAATTTGGTTTATTGGTAGACTACTGGAGAAGTGCAATCAGTTTACAAAGGAAACTGCTTACAAATCACTTGTGTGACCAGTGTGTGCTACCTGTAGCAAACAGGACTACTGTGGGGGAGTGTCACAGAGCTACTAAAGGAACTGAACTGGAAGACTCTTGAAGATAGATGCAAACTATCCCAAGAAAGTCTATTAACAAAGTTTCAAGAACCAGCTTTAAGTGATGACTCTATGAATATACTACAGTCCCCTATGTATTGCTCATATATGGTTCATGAGGATAAGATAGAATAATTACAGCACGCACAGAGGCATTCAAACAATCATTCTTCCTGCATTCCGTACGTGAATGGAACAGAAAGAAACCCAAATAACTGGTACAGTGAGATGTAGCCTCTGGCATGTATCTCATGGTGGTTTGCAAAGTATAGATGTAAATGTAGATATAGATGTACATGCAGTTCAAGCCCAATTCCAGGAAGGCACTCAACAATCATTCTTCCTGCTCCATTCATGTTTGGAGATAATGGGGTATGAAATTTCCTGTCACGAAGTTTATACACAACACAGCCGAGCAAGAGACAGCAACTTTGACATCATTTCTCCTGTTCCATGGGCTGTACTGCTGCAACAACAATGAAGACTTTTGTTGTACTTCATCCCAACAATGCTTAGGACATGAATTTAAAAATTTTACCAGTGAATTGAATGTTCAAACAAATTTTGAGCTTGTAGCCAGTCATTGTTTAATTCATCCCACAATATTTTGACTGGGCACCTGCCAGCCACCTTCAGGCGAGCCATCAAAGACGGATGAAGACTTGTCTGCAATATATGGCACACTGCAAGTGTTCCACTGTTCTGCTGTCCTTTGTATTACTGCTTGCTGTACCTGTTGGCACACACTGTCATCTTTGATCAGAACAAATCATGGAGATGATGGAGTTCCATGCATTGTCCAACTGGTAGCCACTATCATGATCCATCAGCTTTTCCACTAGGTGTATTTCCATGGATTCTTTAACAATGGAGTCCCAAAACGATGTTGCTGTGATCAGAATCATAGTTCTGTCATACCCCATTGAATGTCCATCGGAAATATGGTGTTCAGCAGTAGCGGACTTGCTTGGTTGCAAAAGGCGAGTGCAGTTTGATGTTCAGTGCAGCATTCTTTCACAGTGCATGTAGTCTGTCCTATCTAAGCCATAGCACACACAAGGTAGTTTGTAAATTCCGGCCTTCTGCTATAGCAGATCATCTTCCACTGACTTCAAAAGGTCTGCAGTCTTAGATGGTGGGTGGAAAATCACTTTCACCTGAAATTTACAGAGGATTCTTGCTATTTTAAATGAAATATTGCCCTCAAAAGGAAGAAAAGCCAAAGATTTTGCTAGCATGTTCTCCTCTTTATCCATTTTCTGATTCTTGGTTTTAAATGACTGCCCCGATAACCTGTGTATCATAAACCCTCTCATACACTCCTGGAAACTGAAATAAGAACACTGTGAATTCATTGTCCCAGGAAGGGGAAACTTTATTGACACATTCCTGGGGTCAGATACATCACATGATCACACTGACAGAACCACAGGCACATAGACACAGGCAACAGAGCATGCACAATGTCGGCACTAGTACAGTGTATATCCACCTTTCGCAGCAATGCAGGCTGCTATTCTCCCATGGAGACAATCGTAGAGATGCTGGATGTAGTCCTGTGGAACGGCTTGCCATGCCATTTCCACCTGGCGCCTCAGTTGGACCAGCGTTCGTGCTGGACGTGCAGACCGCGTGAGATGACGCTTCATCCAGTCCCAAACATGCTCAATGGGGGACAGATCCGGAGATCTTGCTGGCCAGGGTAGTTGACTTACACCTTCTAGAGCACGTTGGGTGGCACGGGATACATGCGGACGTGCATTGTTCTGTTGGAACAGCAAGTTCCCTTGCCGGTCTAGGAATGGTAGAACGATGGGTTCGATGACGGTTTGGATGTACCGTGCACTATTCAGTGTCCCCTCGACGATCACCATTGGTGTAAGGCCAGTGTAGGAGATCGCTCCCCACACCATGATGCCGGGTGTTGGCCCTGTGTGCCTCGGTCGTATGCAGTCCTGATTGTGGCGCTCACCTGCACGGCGCCAAACACGCATACGACCATCATTGGCACCAAGGCAGAAGCGACTCTCATCGCTGAAGACGACACGTCTCCATTCGTCCCTCCATTCACGCCTGTCGCGACACCACTGGAGGCGGGCTGCACGATGTTGGGGCGTGAGCGGAAGACGGCCTAACGGTGTGCGGGACCGTAGCCCAGTTTCATGGAGACGGTTGCGAATGGTCCTCGCCGATACCCCAGGAGCAACAGTGTCCCTAATTTGCTGGGAAGTGGCGGTGCGGTCCCCTACGGCACTGCGTAGGATCCTACGGTCTTGGCGTGCATCTGTGCGTCACTGCGGTCCGGTCCCAGGTCAACGGGCACGTGCACCTTCCGCCGACCACTGGCGACAACATCAATGTACTGTGGAGACCTCACGCCCCACGTGTTGAGCAATTCGGCGGTACGTCCACCCGGCCTCCCGCATGCCCACTATACGCCCTCGCTCAGAGTCCGTCAACTGCACATACGGTTCACGTCCACTCTGTCGCGGCATGCTACCAGTGTTAAAGACTGCGATGGAGCTCCGTATGCCACGGCAAACTGGCTGACACTGACGGCGGCGGTGCACAAATGCTGCGCAGCTAGCGCCATTCGACGGCCAACACCGCGGCTCCTGGTGTGTCCGCTGTGCCGTGCGTGTGATCATTGCTTGTACAGCCCTCTCGCAGTGTCCGGAGCAAGTATGGTGGGTCTGACACACCGGTGTCAATGTGTTCTTTTTTCCATTTCCAGGAGTGTATTTATTTGTATTCGAAAGCATCAAGTTGTCATCACCTGTTGCAAATTATGAGCGTGCTTAAAATACTCAATACACAGAGGTCACCCTGTCGCAGACCAAGATAGTTTGCCTGAAGAGCTTACCCACCTAAAGATGGGGTCAGAAAAAAATGGATACTCCACACAGCAGATTAACAGGGCACTGTCATTTAAAACCAAGAATTAGAAAGTGGATAAAAAGGAGAACACACTGGCAAAATCTTTAGCTTTTCTTTCTTTTGTGGGAACATTTCATTTAAAATAGCAAGAATTCTCTGCCAATCTCAGGTGAAAGTGATTTTCTGTCCAACTAAGATTGCAGACCTGGGATCAGTGAAAGATGACCTTGTCAATGTGGTATGGCTTACATAGAGGAGACCATATGCACTGTGAAAGAATACTGCATTGAACATCAATGTTGTACTCGCTTTTGCAACCAAGTGAGTCCACTATAGCTGAACACTGTATTTCCACTGGACATTCAATGGGATCTGACAGAACTATGTTTCTGACCACAGCAACATCTTTTTCAGACAGTATTACAGTATTTGTGGAAATACAGTTGGCGGAAAAGCTGATGAACTATGGTAGTGGCTACCAGTTGGACAGTGTATGGAACCCTATTACCTACAAGATCTGATCTGCTCGTAGATGACAGAGTACGCCAACAATTGCGGTGAGCAGTGATGCTGAGGAATGCTGAGTTCTTGGCTCCACTAGTGAGGGCACTGCTGTCACAAAGTGTAGTCCTTCTGCGAACTTGATTTAGGCACATGCATGAACCATTCGCAATATGCTATATATTGTGGGATGGAGAAAGTCTACATAAGTCTTCTGTGGCTCACCTGAAGTAAGCTGGCAGATGCCCAGTCCAAATATCATGGGAAGAATTAAGCAATGACTGGTTATAAGCCTGAAATTTGTCTGAACAATGCTCAGGATTATTCCATCAAACAGCTCATCACTAGAACTGAAGAAGTGACACAACCAGCACACACATGGAATAGAGTGCCCAGGTTAAAGACCATGGGCTTTGTAACTTCAAACACTGACCTGTCAGGTATAGCTCAGGCAACCTGGAATGAACTTAAACCTGCGCAGAAGATTGAGCTATAAGAAAAATGCTACTCTGAACCCTGTCAAATTCTATGTCACTTTTCAGACTTCATCTATGAAATTAAGAACAATGATCCTACGTGTTGTTGTGGTCTTCAGTCCTGAGACTGGTTTGATGCAGCTCTCCATGCTACTCTATCCTGTGCAAGTTTCTTCATCTCCCAGTACTTACTGCAACCTACATCCTTCTGAATCTGCTTAGTGTATTCATCTCTTGGTCTCCCTCTAAAATTTTTACCCTCCACGCTGCCCTCCAATGCTAAATTTGTGATCCCTTGATGCCTCAGAACATGTCCTACCAACCGGTCCCTTCTTCTTGTCAAGTTGTGCCACAAACTCCTCTTCTCCCCAATTCTATTCAATACCTCCTCATTAGTTATGCGATCTACCCATCTAATCTTCAGCATTCTTCTGTAGCACCACATTTCGGAAGCTTCTATTCTCTTCTTGTCCTAACTATTTATCGTCCATGTTTCACTTCCATACATGGCTACACCCCATACAAAAACTTTCAGAAACGACTTCCTGACACTTAAATCTATACACGATGTTAACAAATTTCACTTCTTCAGAAACACTTTCCTTGCCATTGCCAGTCTACATTTTATATCCTCCCTACTTCGACCATCATCAGTTATTTTACTCTCCAAATAGCAAAACTCCTTTACTACTTTAAGTGTCTCATTTCCTAATCTAATTCCCTCAGCATCACCCGACTTAATTCGACTACAGTCCATTATCCTCGTTTTGCTTTTGTTGATGTTCATCTTATATCCTCCTTTCACGACACTGTCCATTCCGTTCAACTACTCTTCCAAGTCCTTTGCTGTCTCTGACAGAATTACAATGTCATCAGCGAACCTCAAAGTTTTTATTTCTTCTCCATGTATTTTAATACCTACTCCGAATTTTTCTTTTGTTTCCTTTGCTGCTTGCTCAATATGCAGATTGAATAACATCGGGGAGAGGCTACAACCCTGTCTCACTCCCTTCCCAACCACTGCTTCCCTTTCATGCCCCTCGACTCTTATAACTGCCATCTGGTTTCTGTACAAATTGTAAATAGCCTTTCACTCCCTGTATTTTACCCCTGCCACCTTTAGAATTTGAAAGAGAGTATTCCAGTTAACATTGTCAAAAGCTTTCTCTAAGTCTACAAATGCTAGAAACGTAGGTTTGCCTCTCCTTAATCTTTCTTCTAAGATAAGACGTAAGGTCAGTATTGCCTCACGTGTTCCAACATTTTTATGGAATCCAAACTGATCTTCCCCGGGGTCGGCATCTACCAGTTTTTCCATTCGTCTGTAAAGAATTCACGTTAGTATTTTGCAGCTGTGACTTATTAAACTGATAGTTTGGTAATTTTCACATCTGTCAACACCTGCTTTCTTTGGGATTGGAATTATTATATTCTTCTTGAAGTCTGAGGGTATTTAGCCTGTCTCATACATCTTGCTCACCAGATGGTAGAGTTTTGTCATGTCTGGCTCTCCCAAGGCTGTCAGTAGTTCTAATGGAATGTTGTTTACTCCTGGGGCCCTGTTTCGCCTCAGGTCCTTCAGTGCTCTGTCACACTCTTCACGCAGTATTGTATCTCCCATTTCATCTTCATCTACATCCTCTTCTATTTCCATAATATTGTCCTCAAGTACATCACCCTTGTATAGACCCTCTATATACTCCTTCCACCTTTCTGCTTTCCCTTCTTTGCTTAGAACTGGGCTTCCATCTGAGCTCTTGATATTCATAAAAGTGGTTCTTTTTCTCCAAAGGTCTCTCTAATTTTCCTGTAGGCAGTATCTATCTTACCGCTAGTGAGATAAGCCTCTACATCTTTACATTTGTCCTCTAGCCCTCCCCGCTTAGCCATTTTGCACTTCCTGTCGATCTCATTTTTGAGATGTTTGTATTCCTTTTTGCCTGCTTCATTTACTGCATTTTTATATTTTCTCTTTTTATCAACAAAATTCAGTATTACTTCTGTTACCCAAGGATTTCTACTAGCCCTCGTCTTTTTACCTACTTGATCCTCTGCTGCCTTCACTACTTGATCCCTCAGAGCTACCCATTCTTCTTCTACTGTATTTCTTTCCCCCATTCTTGTCAATCATTCCCTAATGCTCTCCCTGAAGCTCTCTACAACCTCTGGTTTAGTCAGTTTATCCAGGTCCCATCCCCTTAAATTCCCACCTTTTTGCAGTTTCTTCAGTTTTAATCTACAGTTCATAACCAATAGATTGTGGTCAGAGTCCGCATCTACCCCTGGAAATGTCTTACAATTTAAAACCTGGTTCCTAAATCTCTGTCTTACCATTATATAATCTATCTGATACCTTCTAGTATCTCCAGGTTTCTTCCATGTATACAACCTTCTTTTATGATTCTTGAACCAAGTGTTTTCTATGATTAAGTTATGCTCTGTGCAAAATTCTACAAGACGAATTCCTCTTTCATTTCTTACACCCAATCCATATGCACCTACTATGTTCCTTCTCTCCCTTTTCCTACTCTCGAATTCCAGTCACCCATGACTATTAAATTTTCGTCTCCCTTCACTACCTGAATAATTTCTTTTATCTCATTATACATTTCATCAATTTCTTCATCATCTGCAGAGCTAGTTGGCATATAAACTTGTGCTACTGTAGTAGGCGTGGGCTTCATGTCTATCTTGGCCACAATAATTCGTTCACTATGCTGTTTGTAGTAGCTTACCCGCACTCTTATTTTTTTATTCATTATTAAACCTACTCCTGCATTACCCCTATCTGATTTTGTATTTATAACCCTGCATTCACCTGACCAAAAGTCTTGTTCCTCCTGCCACTGAACTTCACTAATTCCCACTATATCTAACTTCAACCTATCCATTTCCCTTTTTAAATTTTCTAACCTATGTAGAGGAGGGAAAAGTACACAGTCATCATCCATATCCTTTGCATGAAGCCATACCATAGAATTGAGGCACAGATTGATGATAGGACTTTCAGTGCAAGGGACATGAATACCCGCCCAACAATCATAAAGCTTTGGTGGAAGTACCACGATGTGGATGCTGCAGGACCAGTGTGTAAATCCAGATCTGGAACAGCAGATCACTGTTTTGCGAGGGGAGGTGTGGTGTCACCGCCAGACACCATACTTGCTAGGTGGTAGCCTTTAAATCAGCCGCGGTCCGTTAGTATACGTCGGACCCGCGTGTCGCCACTTTCAGTGATTGCAGACCGAGCGCCGACACACGGCAGGTCTAAGGAGCCTCCCTAGCACTCGCCCCAGTTGTACAGCCAACTTTGCTAGTGATGGTTCACTGACTACAGATGCTCTCATTTGCAGAGACGACAGTTTAGCACAGCCTTCAGCTACGTCATTTGCTACGGCATAGCAAGGTGCCATATTCAGTTACTATTGATATTGATATTGTGAATCATGTACCGTCAAGAGCGACGTTCATCATTAATGGATTTAAGTTAAGTATGAAACTAATTACGTCCCCTTTCTGAATTCTCATTCCTTGTCATGTTCCAGACCTCACGTCAGTATAGTTCTTCCCTCCTCACGCCAGCCTGCGTGAGCTAAAACGCGTGCATTTTGGCCTCCTCTAGTAACACGGTGTTGGCTCTTCTGCCAACACAACAGGAGGAATATTGGCACCTGCTGTGCATCATCCATCATGGTGAAGCAATTATAGCCATTGGCTGATGGTGTGTAGGTCATCAATTTGAAACCTGCCTCCTTCAATTATTTTTCATTTAGAATTTATTGTTTCTCAAAGCTTCTGGAACTTATTGATGCAATAGTGAAATGCCTGATCTATGAGTGGCATTTATGTTACGTAATTTGACAAAACATTCTATATATGTATAAAAAGGAGCACTGTCTGCTGAGGTAGCCAGTTTGATTCCATCAATGTCTTTCCAGTGTGAAGTGTTAATTTTTGATGAGGACCCTGCTCTTGTAACTGGTATTTGATTTCAGATTCTCTGTGGAATGAACATGATTTTTGGTAAACCGACCTGTAGTAATTGGTCTTCTACTAGCAATAACCAGCCAATTGACAATAATGTCAATAAAAAGCCAACATTTGCTCAACATGATTGAATGGAGACATTTGTACAGTAATTAAATATGAATCTCATATACAGTTTGCACTAACAATGGGAAAAACTGTTCTCACTAAGTAACACCTCAAAATTATTTTTAATGATGCCAAAAAATTGATAGTTTGTCCAAACTGTCCCAACATTTAGGAGGAACACATTATTGTTGTGATAAAGAGATCACTCATACAGATGAAAAATTATCTACAGTAGGAGTTGAGGAAAAAAGTCTCAGTTTCACAACAGGGGAAATTAAATAAGGTATGTGTAGAGTACTGCAATAGTGAAACTAAGTTCCAATCATTTCAGGTACGCACACCACATTTGAAGGTCAACTATAATTCTCAGACTATAAAAATCAACCCCAAAACTTCTACATACTATTTTAATTTGATTACTGTCATGAATTTATGCACTTGGATGACACAAAGATTAAAGTTTAGCTTCTTGCTGACAGCAAGGTTAATAGAAACAAAGCAACATTAGAGTTTGGGTTTTTATACTGCAAGTTCTACAAAACATAATATTTTTATATTTGCTCAAACATGTTCAGTCACTTCTTTAAGCAAATTCTTTCATCTACTTTGCAGATGACATGCTGCCCATCCACAAAAGTCATAAATTCAAGTCAACCTGTATAAATCTATTTTCACAATTAATGTAGTTTCAGGTGAGAAAAAAAGCCCATGTTATAATTTTTAGGCCTAAAACAAGAAAAAACCATGAAATGTGTATAACATTTTTACAGAAATAAGTTGAGATTGCATGAAGAGGTCCCAAAACATGTTTGGCTAAATAGAAAAATGAGTACATTCCTTGTATTTTGCTTGTGGCAGAATTTAAAAACCCCAAATTTAATTTTGCAGCCATGGAACAAAATGTCAACAGGAGTGTCCAGTCTCAGTATGATGATTGTTGAAACAGTAAAGTCTGATGAGGATGAGGAAAGAAATCAACTACAGTCCATTCAAAAGTACTGTCCTACCATTTGACTTTAGTGATTTGGGGATATAATGTAAAACCTAAATAAATGTGGATTGCATGATGGAGATTTGACTCCCACTTCTCCAGTCTCTTAAATTATCTTGTGGAATTAACAAAATCTGACCATACACACCTAATAAAGCTCTAATATTACTAGTTGATGTTAAACACCCAGCTAGTTTTATTGTTTGAAATTGATGATCGTAATGGGTTCAATTGATTTAACTGGTCAAAGATTGATAGTTTAGTCATATCCAAGTATAATTCTGTCTGGCCTCAGCAGCCAGAGACTGTGGTCATGTGTGTGTGAGGTGTGAGGTGTGTGTGTGTGTGTGTGTGTGTGTGTGTGTGTGTGTGTGTGTGTGTGTGTGTGTGTGTGTGTCTTTGTCTATTTCCGACAATGGCCTTGTTAGCCGAAAACTCACTCCCTGAAAAGCTTTTTTTTTCCATGTTGGACTCATTGAAGGAGCTGCTGGTTGTTGCATACGAAGAAGTTAAAAACTAGTCCTCTTTATCAACAGGCCAATGGTAGAATGGAGCAGGTACATCCAACAACTGGGAAAATGTCAAGATATTATGTGAATGTACATCATAGTGATTGGGATATGTATCTTAGGTATGTTGTATTAGTGCATAATACAAAAGTACACACAGATTGTTGGGTTGTTACCATATGAGGTGGTGTATGGTCAGAAAATAAAGACAAACAAAGGTAAAGATGAGGAGTCGGTCTGTGAGTTTGCAAAAGTACTATGAGAAATATGGAAACAAGTACAGAAGGCAAATACAAAGGTGTTAGGGAAGCAAGAGGAATCAGTGAAATGTACAGCAAGTTTATCACAGTATAAAATAGGGCAATGGGTGATGTTATCCATGCTGGTAGGTAAGATGAAGAAATTCATCAGAAGTTATCAAGGACTCCATTAGGTGGTGCAAACTAATTTTCAAGTCAAAATGAAGCTCCAGTTGCCAACAAGAATGACAATAGTGCATGTTGGACATCTACGACATTTTTTGATGGTGCTGAGCCACAGTCACACAATATTTTTTGAAAGAATAGACAGCCATTTGACTGTATATTACTGTATTTATCTTCTATATAATAGAGGGAAACATTCCACGTGGGAAAAATATATCTAAAAACAAAGATGATGTGACTTACCGAACGAAAGCGCTGGCAGGTCGATAGACACACAAACATACACACAAAATTCTAGCTTTCGCAACAAACGGTTGCTTCGTCAGGAAAGAGGGAAGGAGAGGGAAAGACGAAAGGAAGTGGGTTTTAAGGGAGAGGGTAAGGAGTCATTCCAATACCGGGAGCGGAAAGACTTACCTTAGGGGGAAAAAAGGACGGGTATACACTCGCACACACACACATATCCATCCACACATATACAGACACAAGCAGACATATTTGAAGTCTTCAAGTCACATCATCTTTGTTTTTAGTTATGTATTTATCTTCTGTACCATGTAGATTTCAGCTTTTATGCCACTATCGAGTACAATGCAAAAGTTCTCAGACAATTAACAAGTCATACATGTTACGGCTGTCCAAAGCATGTAAACATGACTAATACATGCCTTTCAATGGCATGTGTTACTCTTGTAGCATGAATAACTGGGTATGTATCTTCTGTTGCCTGAACAGTATTTTCCAGAGTTAAGCCTGATTATGAAATCCAGTAGACAAAACCTGTCCTCCTGCTACCATATAGCACCAAAAGAATTGCAAACTGACTGAGCACAATTGTATATTCTAATTCGATTCCTTGTAACAGGAAGACACACGTTTCAAGTTTCATGACACCCACATGAACCCGGTGAAGTGTGGAGTTCTCAGGAAGGTTATACAGATGACAATTCGCAGGCATGCAGTAATGATAGAGGAGCAGTTACAAAACTGATGAAGAGAAAGGTTGGTTGGTTGGTTGGTTGGTTGGTTTGTGGGATTGAAGGGACCAGACTACTAGAGCCATCGATCACTTTTTCCACGAACTTGAAACACCCACAAAGAATAAAAACAAACAATGGAGATGACAAGAGACAACACAGGACAAGAAAGACACAGACAGAGACCAAATAAAAGGAATTAAAATCACACTGAATGTGACAGTGGTTGGCTGACCATAGAAATAAAAAAAGGAAAAGCCAACCACCAAGAAACACATAAAAAACCCCAGTCTAAAATCGTAGGCCAAAGGCCAGACTCGACACAAAAAAAGGACAAACACTTACATTGAGCGATAAAAGCCCCCTGCACAAATAAAACTCAAAACTAAATCTGGCATTGGAACATTATCTGATAAAAGTGCAGGAAGCGTATCAGGCAGTGCAAACGTCTGCCTGAGCGGAGTTAAAAGCAGGCAGTCCAACAAGATGTGGACCACCGTCAAATTGACCCGCATCGACATAAAGGTGGGTCCTCGTGGCGCAATAAACGCCTGTGTGTCATCCAGGTGTGGCCAATGCGCAGCTGGCAGAGGACAACAGAGTCCTTGCGAGAGACCTGCAAGGAGGAGCGCTACGCACCGGTAGCCTTCTTGATGGCCCGAAGTTTGTTGGGTGAAGGAAGGGCACACCATTCTTCACCCCAGGTGCAAAGTACCTTCTGCCACAAAACTGACCTGAGGTCACTCTCCAAAAGGCCACTCTCCAAGGCTGGTGCACTGACAGCCGGTTTAGCCAGCATGTCAACACGTTCATTTCCCGGGATGCTGACATGACCCGCGGTCCACACAAAGACCACAGAGCGGCCACAACGGGCAGGAGTATGGAGAGGCTCCTGGATAGCCCTCACCAGATGAGAGCAAGGGGAACACTGGTCGATAGCTCATAAACTGCTCAGAGAGTCACTACAGACAACGAAGGACTCATCTGAGCAGGAGCAGATTTACTCTAGGGCGCGAGAGATGGCGACCAGCTCGGCAATGAAAACACTGCAGCCAGCCGGCAATAAGTGTTGTCCATAATGATCCCCTAGAGTAAGAGTACAGACAACATCAGAGCCTTGAAATGTGGCAAGGATTGAAAGAAAGCGGCAGTGGTTCCTCAGGAGGGACTGAGTCCATCCGGCCCTGTGGCAAATCAAGCCGAAGGCATGGGAGGGGCACACACCAAGGGGGTATAGGCAGAGGGGCCTGGAAGAAAGGTGGAAGAGGGAAAACCTCAAGCCCAGAGAGAAGAGCTCAGACATGAACCGTGATCATACACCCTGACCGGGGCCGCCATTCCGGAAGATTGACGACCGACTGAGGGAACAAGAGACATTAATTGGGATGCCCGGGCAAGCAACAAACGTGTGTAGCATAAGCGGACAGTAATTGTTGGTGCCGGAACTGCAATGGAGGGACACCTGCCTCCACAAGTATGCTGTTGACAGGGCTTGTCCAGAAAGCTCCAGTGGCAAGTTGGATCCCGCTGTGAAGGATGGGGTCCAGCAACTGCAATGCGGAAGGGGATGCCAAACCGTAAGCCAGGCTCCCATAATCTAGACAGGAATGAATTAATGTCTGGTACAGCCGTAGAAGGGTAGACCAATTGGCACCCCAGCTGGTGTGACTCGAGCAATGAAGAGCGTTAAGATGCTGCCAACACGTCTGTTTAAGCTGCCAAATATGAGGGAGCCAAGTCCCGGGTATCAAAACCCAATCCCAAAAACTGATGCGTCTCCACCACAGCAAGAGGTACGCTGTCAAGATAAAGCCGTGGCTCAGGGTGAACAATGCGTCGCCGGCAGAAATGCATAATGCAGATCATGGCAGCCGAAAACTGGAAGCCATGCACTACAGCCCAAGACTTCACCTTGCGGATAGCACCCTTCAGCAGCTGCAATGCCAGTGGAGCTAAAGTATAGGCATAAGTCGTCAGCATACAAGGAAGCTGAGACAGACGTTCCCACCACTGCAGCGAGCCCATTAATTGCAATTAAAAAGAGGCAGACACTTAAGACAGAGCCTTGCAGTACCCCACTCTCCTGAACTCCCCCAAAGACCCCAACCATGAAGTGTAGAGAGGATGTGATGTCGCCATGTCGTATTGTATGCCTTCCGCATGTCAAAAAAGATGGCAACCAGATGTTGATGGTGGGCAAAGGCCATACAGATGGCAGACTCCAGGCACACCAGATTATCGGCAGCAGAGTGGCCCTTACAGAACCCACCATGAGACGGAGCCAGAAGGCCCCAATACTCAAGTAGCCAACTCAACCTCCGGCTCACCATGTGTTCAAGCAACTTGCAAAGAACATTGGTGAGGCTAATGGGGCAGTAGCTGTCCACCTCCAGTGGGTTCTTGCCAGGTTTCAACACGGGGATTACGATGCTTTCCCGCCATTGTGACAGGAACTCACCCTCAACCCAGATACGGTTGAAAAGGTCTAGGAGGTGTTGCTAGCAGTCCACCGAGAGGTGTTTGAGCATCTGACAGTGGATGCAATCTGGCCTGGGAGCAGTATCAGGGCAAGTGGCAAGGGCACTTTGGAATTCCCACTCACTGAATGGAGCATTGTACAATTCAGGGTGGCGTGTGTGAAATGAAAGGCTCCAACGTTCCAACCACTCTTTCAGGGAGCAGAAGGCCAGTGGGTAATTCGCAGAAATGGAACTCTGAGCAAAATGCTCTGCTAAGCGGTTTGCAATTGTGTCAGAGTCAGTACAGACTGCTCCATTCAGTGAAAGTGCAGGTACCCTGACAGGGGTCCGATAGCCATAGAGTCGGCTAATCTTGGCCCAAACCTGCGATGGAGAGGTACGGAGGCCAATGGTGGAGACATACCTTTCCCAGCACTTCTGCCTGCGAATGAGGTGGCGGGCTCGCGCAAAAAGCCGTTTAAAGGCGATGAGGTGTGCTAATGAGGGATGCCGCTTGTGATGCTCTGCTCTGCTCCCGAGGTAGGTGGTGCGGGAGCAACAGGGAGGGAAGTGCTCCCCACCATGAAGGGGGCAGGAGTGGTCCTTCGGCTCTGAGAGCTGACTGTATGTGGTGCAATGGATGGAGCTGTAACAGGAGTAACAGTGGCAGCATAAGATGATGTCATGCGCACGGGATGAAGCCATTGAAATTTCTGTTTAGCCTCAGTGTAGGTCAGTCAGTCCCGAGTCTTGTATTCCATTATTTTCCGTTCCTTCTGTACAATCTTACAGTCCGGTGAGCAAGGGGGATGGTGCTCTCTGCAGTTAACACAGATGGGAGGCGGGGCACATGGAGTATCGGGATAAGATGGATGACCACAATCGCGACACATGAGGCTGGAAGCACACAGGAAGACATTTCGCTGAACTTCCAATACTTCAAGCACCGAATCGGGGGGAGGGACATATGGCTTGACATCACAGTGGTAGACCATCACCTTCACCTTCTTGGGTAATGAGTCACCCTCGAAGGACAAGATGAAGGCAATGGTGGAAACCTGATTGTCCCTCGGAACCTGGTGGACGTGCCAGACAAAATTGACACCTCATCGCTCTAAGTTGGCCCGCAGCTCATCAGGTCCCTGTGGAAGATAATGCCCTGGACCATATTTAAGCTTTTATGGTGCGTGATAGTAACAGAAACATCCCCCAGCTTCTTACAAGCGAGTAATACCTGTGACTGGGCAGAGGATGCAGTTTTTATCAAGACTGACCTGGACCACATTTTTCACAAGCCCTCCACCTCGCCAAACTTGTCCTCTAAATGAGGCTTCATGGACACAAAGGATTCCCCATCAGCTTTTGTACAGACTACATACCGGAACAAATATGTCTCGCTGTCATTCATAGCATTTCGTTCCTCCCATGGTGTGGCCAGGGAGGGGAACGATTTGGGGTCATACATGTTTGCATTTAAGTGAGCGCTCGAACACTTAGAGACTGCTGGTGGTTGGCCACCAGCAAGAGAAGATGTGCCATGATTCATTGCGTGTCATCCACCCTGATGCCACCTACTCCGACCAAGGGCCCTCCCCACGGGCGCCACCCAGGCACAGCAAGGGCCACCTGGTAGAATGGCCATTGCCGGGAGTCCCGATGCCCCAGGGAGATAGGCATTTACTACTGGGTATACGTGGGGAGTTAACGGTGCAGGCATCAGTAGAGTGATCCCTGTGTTGTCAGGGGCCTACAACCAACAGGGTTCAAAGCAGCCCCACCACAATGGACTGGCTACCGTGCTGGATATTAGGTGGCAAGTGGTCCATGGTCACCGTCAGCACAGAAAGGGACACTGCAGAGTGCACGGCGGAAATCGCACCCAGGAATGTATCCTCGCCCAAGATATGGAGAACAAGTGGGACTGCAATGCAATGACGAATAAGCTGGCTGAAGGTCTCAATGCACGATGGACACAATGCACCAAGTAAGGCGCCCTTCCCCAATTGGCTTGTTCTTCGGAATAATTTTGAAATATGGTGGTCAAACCCAAGAGGGGACCATCACATAAGAGCCGAAGTGTATGAGACTCCTTTTAGTCACCTCTTACGAGAGGCATGAATACCACGGGCCTATTCTTACCCCCGAACCCGCAGGGGCGAAGGGAAAGGTCATGGCGTGTCCAATCAGGGTAATACAAACCAGCCTGAACATGGGCACAATACAGTCATTAGCCAGACAGAAGGGGCTACATTGGCCACAGACTGCATTTCCAGCAAGCAGGTTTTCATTGGATTTACTCCACTTACGATAACATGGTAATACTGGTGAGTTTTTACAAGAAGGGGAAGCTCACAGAGGACAGACAGACTGAACTTAAGGGAAGGGGGTTATTAATCAATGAGACTACATGTGACCTATCAGGGTCAATTTTCCATTTACCAGCCATGATTACGGGAATCACACAACTGAATGTATCCCAATCACATACTGGCATACCTTTGGAATTATTGCCAGTGCCAATAATAAAATTTCTAAATCAATTTTAGAACTTGGCTTAATCCATTCCCTGGATCAATTCATTGTCGTATAGGAAGGGCACATTTCAGCAAAGCAGATAATTCAGCATGTACAGCAGTTCAGAGAAGAATAACATGTGGCAGTGATATTGAGCACCATAATATCAAGTGCCACAAAGACTCTTAACGCTGCTGTGTGAAGCTTTTCTTTTTCTGTGGAAGAGAGTTGACTGTCAGCATAAACCACTGACACTACACATTCCAGTAGACTGTATATGTAGAGCATAATAGAGACTTAGAGGGTAACCTTGTAGTGTGAATGAGGAAAAAATGTAAATTTAGGGTTAAGAGGAAAGGAGGCAACAGGATTAGACATGAAGGTTAAAATCACTGTAAGCACAAATCAAGTGTGGTAAATAAACTCACAAGCTAAGTAGCAATAAGCAGCATAGTAAGTAAGACCGTATGTGATGTCCAACCTACGTGGGCAAGCCGCCAGTTGTTTTGTTTACAAATTTTCTCTGTATTTTGTACGAACATGTACTATAATATGAAACTGGTTTTAAGGTCAACCAGAGGGACCAAGTGTTCTTTATAAAGGGGGATAATGTAGTGCACTGGCCATGTATAGGCATATTAGTATGAGCCTTTGTGGTGTACTGCAGTTGCACTGAAAGCAGATGAGTGCAGGATGTTATTCCCATAATAATTCACCATGGTGAATGCAGTGTTGTGAGGCAGATTAACTTGCTGAAACAGTGGTCTCAGCAGTGCTGCACAAACTCATGAAGCATACCAGGATGAAGGGGCTGTGGTGGATGAAGTCTCCATACAGAACTGCCAGTAGAAGTCATCAGTTTGAGACCATGGAGGGTGATCAGCTCTGGGCACGAAGTATCTTCTGGGCTTAGTGCCACAGTATAGCAGGCCACCCGTTCTACTCAAGCAGCACATCTGATCCCTTCTTCCCCACCACCTCCCCCCAAGGCACAACAGAGGTGCTGCTGAGGGCTACAGCACATAAGACCTTGTCTAGTGTACAAACTGCTGACGTGCAAACCTCATTGCCAGCCTACCTAACAAGGCCATTGGCACATGGCAGAGATTCCACATCACCAATGTGGGACATGCAAGCAGCCAGTCTATAGGAACTCAGTGGTCAGCCAGCCACTGACTCAGTGTACTACATGGCACACATCTTTAAGGAGGAACTTCTCAAATTTACAGCCACTTTTCTCTGGAACCTCCTGGGCTTCCCCCTCACCTCCACTACCCACCCACATCCTCCTGGCTCACAGCCAGCCCTCCCTACACTGGCAGCGCTATACTGAGACAGAAGAAATGTCAAATGCAACACTATGTCATGTTTGGCTAACCCAATTATAATAACCAGTAAAAATAGCTGTGGTGACAAGTGAGAAAAGTGATATTAATTTTTTACTAACAACAACACACACAAAATTCCTGCAGTGATGGTACATATTTTGGTGGTGATGCAAGAAAGTAACGCCATCAGCTCACATGAGACCACGGCGATTTGACATGAGCTGCAACCAAACATTAACAAACAGCTCTGAAGTCTACAATGTCGCATGCACACACTTCAGAAGCAGTTACTGGTAGTGACATAAACATGAGGACCTTCACCAACAAAATAAATAAGATAGTCACTCATTCCTCTGGCAGACTCAAACAGGCAGCCAAATGGCACACAGGAAAGAAAAAAGAACATCACCTGCTGTGCTGGTACAACAACATGCATTTTAGTGGTCAGGCCACAAGGTGCAAGTCTCCATGTGGATTCCCAAGTGGCTTCAGTGGCCTGTAGCAGGTGCAGCAGGCTGCACTGAGTCACAAAAGCACCAAATCATGAATGAAGATGTCATTGATAATTCTGGTAGCACGACCCACCATGTAACTAAGCTTAACCTCAACACCGCACTCAAAATTGGCCCAGTTACCAGAGAAAACTCAACCACAACCACAAACACAGTAAATCAAGCACATTTGTTTACAAGCATCTGTATATGATTGTCAGGCAATCGATTCAGGTTCAGATGTAGGTACACCACCATACACACAGAACAGAACTGCACCAGTGGGCACACCTCTCCACTTCATGAAGCAAACAATTCATCCATTATGACATATGGTGAATGTGGAGTAACAGTTTACCTGAGATTTAGCTGCTGATTTAGATGGAGGTTCATACTAGCAAATGGTATGATACCAATATAAGGAGCAGATTTCATTCACGACCAAGGATTGAAAATAAATCTCCATCTAGCACTGATCAAGATGATCAGTGAGATGGTCACAGGTAAAATAGGCAAAAATACTACAAATCTTACTGTATAATTCTGCTGACCAAAAGCCAGGTAGGAAGTTATCAGCCAATTAGGTGCAGCACAGCATACCATGGCGCATCATATTAAGACAACACTCAGCTAACCAGTCTCTCAATGGTCACAGAAATTGTGTCCCAATTGTTTTTCCACAACAATAGCAGAAAGTGAGGAAATGTTACAAAAGGGTACCATACTCAAACCCAATAATCCATGGACATCTGGTGAAGAAAAAAGATGGCACCTGGAGCCTGCTTTGACTGCACTCACCAGCCCTGACTGCTACCCAGTCCCTAACATAAGGGATTTTATGACTGTATTAGCTGGAGCTACAGGTTTTAGCATAATTGACTGGAAAAAGGTCTAGGTCCAGTTTACAGTTGCAGACGAAGACATCCCCAAGATTGCAGTGGTGACACATTTTGGTCTTTCTGAGCATTTACACATGCCATTTGGTCTACAAACTACTGCCCAGTCATGCTAGCACTTTATGGAGCAAATGCTATGGAGACTGAATTTCTGTTTTATGTATCTGGACAGTATTTCGTTGTTTTCCCAGGCAGCAGCAGTACATATTAAACACCTCAGTGCAGTCTATAGGATATAAAAATACAGTTTGATAGGGAATGAAACAAAATGTGTTTTGTGCCAAAAACAAGTAGCTTCTTCAGCCATATAGGTTCTGTGACCAGTATTTGTCCACTCAAAGAGAAACACCCCACTCAAAACAGATTTTCAGCAGCTAAGAAGATCACTGTGAACTGTTAACTTCTACCACCAAAACCTGCTGGGAGCAGCAGAGATACAGGCACTGATGGAAGCAGCGCTGATAGATAACAACACCATGAGTTGATGCCCCTTCCATGGATGGCAGTGATGCAAACTGCCTTTGAAAAGATAAAAGCTGTGGTAACACCAACTTTACCATCCTTTGCTGGCCGCACTTCCACTGTAGCCATTAAATCAACTGGTTTTTCTCCTGTATGGAGTAAAGACCAATTGCATCATCATCACTGGCCCAGGGGTCACCAGTCTAGTGCAGGATGCTGCCTGTGCTTCTGCTGGGCACCCAAACAAGCCACCACTTTCGACTTGCCCACATCTTTGCTGGCTCAGTACAGGGTCGGCTGCCAGATGGCAGATCTCACCAAGGCCTACACATACTAGTGCCAACCAGCACCACCACGACTCACCAAGACACAAAATTCTGGCATATAACCCAGAGCAGAGACCACTTCCGTCATTCTCTCAGTTCCACTGTTACAACTGCTGCTATTACTCTGCTCTCATGAACAGCATGTTGCTATTATTTTGGACACTGTTTCGGATGTGCTATTTTGGACTTATATTTAACGCCTGTACTGTACCGTGAAACATGTATTGTTATTTAACTGTTTAACTGTTGGGTGTATTTTTTTCTGTGCTTAGTCACCATACAACTGGTGATGTAGATGTTTGCACTATCACACATGTCTACGACAAATGATACGAAGGCAACAAGTACACTGAACACTGTACTCCAAAACCCACTAGAATAGCAACTGCAGGGCCAGCAACATTTGGAAAGAGAGCAGCAAGAAAATACGTCCAAATTGGAAAAGACGCTTATAAGACTACTTGCCAAATAGTAACAGTGGCCAACTCATCTGCCTCCACTACCAGCATATGAAAAAGCTGCCAAGGATTGGGATGCATATGAAAGATGTTATGGCAACATTTTGCAGGATTCAAGGTAACAGATTATCAGATTATGACACCATTACAGCTCTTTTTCTTTCATGCATTATACACCACAAATACTGCTTATTATGCAAGTTGGCTCCCCTTATAGAAACCACATTCTATCATTTAAAGTAATTTCACTCACCATTTCCATGTGATATTTTCAAGGTTAGACTTCTATCAATGTCAGACATAATCTAAGCAATTCAGGCTCAGGGCAATGTAAGGAGCAACCTAACCAATTCAGTCTTGGGGGCAATTCTTGTCCATTAAAATTCAGATAGTTCAGAGCAAATGATAGTGTTTGCCTCTAAAATGCCGAACACTGGATAGAGAAACTAATTGCAAGTAAAAAAAGAGGTACTAGCCATAAATAATATATGCAATAATTTTTTTAAGTGAAATTTCTCCTCATCACATACCACAACCTGCTATCTCATTATTCACCCCATCCGCATGGTTACCAGATAAAATGGCTCACAGGTTACAACACTAGGCCCTGTTTCTCAGCTGCTATAATTACGAAATTCACTTTCATCGAACAGTACAGCATACCAATGCAGACACTCTACCTCATCTTCAAATAGGTCCAAATCAAGCTACAACCAAGAAGAAATTCTCTGTTTTTATCTCTAAGATGAGGCTTAATGGGCAGTTGACACCTTCCCAATTACTAGTTTGCACATCACCAACACTGCTGGCACAGACCCTGTTATGCGACAGGTGTGGCATCGCATCTTGTGGGGAAGGTCTGAGTGGCCAACAAGACAGAAATCACACCCCATATGTCACTACTTTATGCCGCAGCACAGAGTAATTCTGATGGACAGTGTGGTGAAGGTATATCCCCCATAAGTGGTAATCCCAGCACCTTTACAAAATGACAGCCTTCAGCTATAGTCCATATATGGTGGTCAATGTACAGTCACCAGTTTCATCCAAAGTGCTGGGAGAGTTCATTCATTTGGAAGGGGAGGCTGACATTGTTTGTCCACTTCTGGCCAATAGGCACTGGGCTGCAATGACACCATCGAACCACATGCCCTGCAATCTTTCTCAAATGATTTTACAGAAGCTATTTGGTAAGAAATTTCATTTTTGTGTTACCTGTAGCTTTACATCTCAACTTCAGGTTAATGTGCCCATCATTTGATTAATGGTTATAGTTATTGTGATACTTAAATTTAAGTAAAACACTGCGTGAGATTTGAAAAAGTTTGCAATTAAAAATAGGCATCATTACGATTTTGTGTTTGGTGCATATTATGTACTTTGTTGTTGCGTATGAAATTTAGCTGACATACTGAATTTTTCTTTAGACTTGGGTGGAGGTGTCTAACTGTCATATCTCAAGAAAGTAGATTTGATGTAGCACACTCATTTGCAATTGTGCACCCCAGCAATAAAGCCACAATGAAATATTGACAACATTTCTCATATTTCATAAACAGTTTGAGATATTAAAATGAGATTTTGGCAAATGATAGCACACAAAGAAGAGTGTGTTTTGTCATATTGTTATTATGCAAAACTCCATTATCTATCACGTTATTCCAGTAATTACAGACTTTTCTGATGAAAGAATGTAATTTTTAAGGGCCATCAATAGTTGGTTAAATGAGAAATGCTGTGAGTTTTGAAACAGCATAGAGAAGACATTACATGTTTATTTTTGTACCAAGGATGTGCTTTTTCATAAGCTATAGACCTTACTTTTCCTTAATAAATTACAATTTCAGAATTCTCTCACAATCACATCTGCACATGTCAGTGAGGTGTCATTGTGTTAACTCCACTGTGTTTGGCAAAAGAATTAAATTTTAATATAGTAACTAGAGAGAAGGAGGTTTTACTCAAAATTTGGCACTCATGACAATTCTCTGAAAGTTACAAATGGCTAACAAGCCAGGCAAATATAAATCACTGCTTTTGTTGCATTTTCAGTAGAATTCCTTTTAGATACTAACCAAAGCAGTGCTGAGAGTAGATCTTTTCAAATAGTCATCACGCAACTGTGGGCGTGGAGGACCTCCACTTAATATTTACAAAAAGATTTAAGTGTAGGTTTCAGGTTAGCACTTCCCCTCCAGCATTTGGCATTTCCCTTACAGCATCTGTCTACAACCCAAACCCATACTGCTCTCCCCACATGTGCCCTGCCGATGGTGCATCTACTGGCCATGTTGTTCTGCATGTTGTTGTTGTTTTTGGGGAAGGAGACCAGACAGCGAGGTCATCGGTCTCATCGGATTAGGGAAGGACGGGGAAGGAAGTTGGCCGTGCCCTTTGAAAGGAACCATCCCGGCATTTCCCCGGAGCGATTCAGGGAAATCACGGAAAACCTAAATCAGGATGACCGGACGCGGGATTGAACTGTCGTCCTCCCGAATGCGAGTCCAGTGTTTAACCACTGCGCCACCACGCTCGGTTCCTGCATGAACTCTACTATATCATGGACACTAGGGAATGTCAAAAACCAAAATACTTGGCCATCACAATGTTTACCAGCTACACAAATAAAGAGAAATCAAGCAATTATTTCATGCATGTAACAAGTGTGCATGACAATAAGCCACTGTGAGCAACATTTTTCACTGTGCCCAATGCCCTGACAGTCATAGGAACATGCCCACCTGGATTTCACAGGCCTCTTTCTCGATGCAAATTTGTTGACTGTTATTGATGTGTATTTATGTTAACCATACCTCATCAACTGCCACTCCACAACAGCAGACAACACTGCATGAAGGTCTTTTTGATCAAAGGACTCCCCCACACTCCAATGACAGATAATGGGCCGCACTTCATTCTCAAAGCTTTAACGATTTTTGTGGCTGTGTCAGAGATTTTCTCCTCTCGGAGACTGGGTGTAGTGTTGCCCTCATCATCCTTTGCACTCTGACCTCTCCAAGAATCAGCCCGACAAATGAACCCCCTCTGGTCTTTCGTCCTACCCTGCACTCACCCTCCACCACTGAGCACTGATCACCTGGCTCCTCACAGGTTCTTCCTCAGCCAGAGTCAGGAAAGGGCCTCCCATGGGATGTGCAGCCTAGGCTCCATAGGAGCCTCTCCAGCACTCTCACAACTCCTCCTCTTGGAGCCAGATTTCCATATGACTCCAGCCCTGGTGCCAAAGCAACAAGCAGCAGACATTGAGCAGTGGCACTTCTGACTATGGTGTAGCCACCCTCACAAAGGCCACTTATGGCCTTACTCTCCAGTTCCCACAGACAGGGAGCTACTAGTAAAAATAGACTCAACAGAGCCTGATGCCCCACATGCGATGGACATCAGCTTCCTGGGGGAAGCTGACCAGCACATAGGTTTCGAGTCACTGCCTCATTGTTGTGGCGCCTCTGCTTCCACCACTAAATCAGACTTTTTTCTCTCATACATATTAAGGCCCAGTCGTACCATTATTGATGGTCCAGGGGTTGATGGTCCACCACTGTTAGTTTGCCTGCACCTTTGTTAGGCTCAGCATATGGCCAGCTGCCAGAGGGCAGCACGTGCCAAGCACTGACCAGTCTCACTGCCGGAATATAACCCGGAGCAGAGACCACTTACAATATTCTGTCATTTGTAGTGTCATGGCCATTACTAGAACTATGCTCCTGTGAACTGGACTTTGATACAATCTTGGACTCTTGTTTTCAGCTGTGTTGTTTTCAACTTGAATTTGTAACCATTGCACATGCTTTTCTTGAGTGCTTAATCCCTGCAAAGACAGCTTACAAAAAGTAGTTCTCATTTCATCCGGCCTATAATGCACCATTAGCAGCAGTGGTAGATGCTATCAGCACAGCTCTCCATTAATATGCTGAGAAGTGTTTGAAACATTTATATTTTATCTCCCAGAAACTGACAGAGGCACAAACAACTCAAGTGCATAAGACGAAGAGCTGCTGGACATTATGAAGCTGTGCACGACTTCTCCCCTTATGCAGAAGACAGACTATTTGAAGTCTATAAGGATTGCAAACCAATTAAGTTCACTTTTGAGAAACTCAAGAGTTGTTATAGATTCATCAACTGCAGTTCACCATTCAATTTACAATGGACATAAAGACACATAAGAGGGGCAGAAAATTTAGTTTCTGATTTTTTTTTCCTCTAGGTTTTGTGCCATCGCTTGTACAATAAATTACAATCTGCTCTGTACAGTGCAATCCATAGATGAACAGCTACAGGAGTATTTACGCAGTAATTCAACTGATTTCCAGCTCAAACAAATACATTTAATAAATAGAAAAGACCTTACTTGGTTTGATATGTCTCAACCCTCACACAGACCACTTGTGCCTGAAATTCCATGTAAAGTTGTATTTGACAGCATCCAAAACCCTTGACAGAGAAATCTGTGGGGTCCAGGATTTTTTTAAGAACCATCACCAGTGGTCGTGAATGTGTGTTGCATGCCAGAAAACATAAACACAAGTCACACATTCAATTTCCAGATGCATCAGGCCATTCTCCAACGTACACATAAAACTTGTCGGCTCACTTTCACCATCAAAGGGATATCATTACATAGTGTGGTCCACTGATCATGACCGCGCCAAATATCTCACGAAATAAGCGTCAAACGAAAAAAACGACAAAGAACGAAACTTGTCTAGCTTGAAGGGGGAAACCAGATGGCGCTAGGGTTGGCCCGCTAGATGGCGCTGCCATAGGTCAAACGGATATAACTGCATTTTTAAAAATAGGACCCCCATTTTTATTACACATTCATGTAGTATGTAAAGAAATATGAATGTTTTAGTTGGACCACTTTTTTCGCTTTGTGGTAGATAGCGCTGTAATAGTCACAAACATATGGCTCACAATTTTAGACAAACAGTTAGTAACAGGTAGGTTTTTTAAATTAAAATACAGAACGTAGGTACGTTTGAACATTTTATTTTGGTCGTTCCAATGTGATACATGTACCTTTGTGAACTTATCATTTCTGAGAATGCATGCTGTTACAGTGTGATTACCTGTAAATATCACATTAATGCAATAAATGCTCAAAATGATGTCCATCAACCTCAATGCATTTGGCAATAAGTGTAATGACATTCCCTTCAACAGCGAGTAGTTTGCCTTCCCTAATGTTCGCACATGCATTGACAATGCACTGACATATGTTGTCAGGCATTGTCAGTGGATCACAATAGCAAATATCCTTCAACTTTCCCCACAGAAAGAAGTCCGGGGATGTCAGATCCAGTGAACGTGTGAGCCATGATATGATGCTTCAACGAGCAATCCACCTATCATGAAATATGCTATTCAATACTGCATCAACTGCACGCAAGCTATGTGACAGACATCCATCGTGTTGGAAGTACATTGCCACTCTGTCATACAGTGAAACGTCTTGTAGTAACATTGGTAGAACATTATGTAGGAAATCAGCATACATTGCAGCATTTAGATTGCCATCGATAAAATGGGAGCCAATTATCCTTCCTCCCATAATGCCGAACCATACATTAACCTGCCAAGGTCGTTGATGTTCCATTTGTCGCAGCCATCGTGGATTTTCCGTTGCCCAATAGCGCATATTATGCTGCTTTACATTACCACTGTTGGCGAATGACGCATCGTCACTAAATAGAACGCGTGCAAAAAATATGTCATCGTCCCGTAATTTCTCTTGTGCCCAGTGGCAGAACTGTAGACGACATTCAAAGTTGTCGCCATGCAATTCCTGGTGCATAGAAATATGGTATGGGTGCAATCGATGTTGATGTCTCAACACTGACGTTTTTGAGATTCCCAATTCTCCCGCAATTTGTCTGCTACTGATGTGCAGATTAGCCACTACAACAGCTAAACCACCTACTTGGGCATCATCATTTGTTGCAGGTCGTGGTTGACGTTTCACATGTGGCTGAACACTTCCTGTTTCCTTAAATAACATAACTATCTGGCGAGCGGCCTTGACACTTGGATGATGTCATCCAGGATACCAATCAGCGTACATAGCACACGCCTGTTGGGCATTTTGATCACAATAAACATACATCAACACGATATCGACCTTTTCCGCAATTGGTAAATGGTCCATTTTAACACGGGTAATGTATCACGAAGCAAATGCCGTCTGCACTGGCGGAATGTTATGTGATACCATGTACTTATATGTTTGTGATTATTACAGTGCCATCTATCACAAAGCGAAAAAAAAGAAAAAAACTAAAACATTCATATTTCTTTAAATACTACATGAATATGTAATAAAAAATGGGGAATCCTATTTAAAAAAATGCAGTTCATATCCGTTTAACCTATGGCAGCGCCATCTAGTGGGTCAACCATAGCGCCATCTGTTTTCCCCCTTCAAGCTAGACGAGTTTCGTTCTTTATAGTTTTTTCATTTGATGCTTATTTCGTAAGACATTTGGCCCAGTCACTATCAATGGACTACCCTGTATATTCACAGCTATTGATAGAGACACTCGTTGGGCTGGGGTTATGCCAGTAGAAACAAAAGCAAGAACCTTATTAAAACAATACGACTTCCTCATTTCGACTGTGCAACTCGTGCTACTACTGATTAAGGGCATCAATTTGAGCTGACACTGTTCCTCAAAATGTCAAAGTTATGTAGGTTCCAACACCATCACATGACCAGTCACCATTCCACAAGCAACAATATGGTACAGAGCTTGCACAGGGTGTTAAAAGTCGCACTTATCTTCCAGGAAAACAGCTGGACCACTGAACTACCACTGGTTCTACTGGACCTCCACACAGTTTTCTAACCACACACTGGAGCACTGACAGCCAAGATGGCTCATGGGGAGACATAATGCCTGCTGTTGTAGTTTCTTTCTGGCACAATAGCTGTCAGTTTAACAAGAGCTGTCATTTTTACAGAAACAAGTCAAGATCCCAAACTGTAAGCTGCGCCCTTTGCCAGCATCCCCCCGTTGGTTGTAGCTATGTTTGTCATGTGCCAGATTTTCATTTGATGGCTGCAGCATAAGACTCAATTAACCAAGTCCATTCTTCCTGGCACTTTCAACCTTTAGTACAGATTAGTGCTAAAGATTGATACACCTCTTCTTTAACATTTTCTGTACCTAGATTTCATACTCGTCATGGTTTACATTTCAACAGACTACGTTAACATCTAGTAACCAAGGAAGTGCTCTCTACCATGGCAAACAAGCCTCAAATGCTAAACACACAGTCAATTATGTTATGATGGGATCACAAATCGTTTTTAGGTTAAATGTGGAGATTGACTGTGTTGAGCAAGTACAAAGGGCAGTGCATTCAAATTGGACAGACCTCCCACTGTCTTGTGACAACTCTTTGGTAAGTTTCCATCTCAACATCCAATCTCTAAAAAATATGGACTGTCATCCCCCCAGCCAGTGCCACAAATATTGTAAATGCAGAGGAATCTAATTCTTTGCCTATCCTTGTTGAAAACAGAACTTTAATTATGCTTCTAAATGTACAATCAATCAAAAACAAAATAGATGTATTCCTAAATTCAAACACATGCTACATTTTTTTGTGTAAATGAACACCAGCTCACACCAGCTGAGACTGCTCTGTATATCCCAAAAGAATTTGAATTAGCAAGCTCATACTGTAGAACCAAAATCAGTCATGGAAGAGTTGCTATTTTTGTTAACAAAAACTCTAACACTGAATATGTAGAACAGAAAGTTCATCATTTTTGCAAGGGGAAACTTTTTGAAATTGTTGCATTATTACTTCCCAAACTTCAATCAGTCATCATATCTATTTATTGCACCCCAAGCTCTAATATTCGGGGTGCGCTCAGCCTCGTGATGCCAATTGAGGAGCTACTCGACCGAATAGTAGTGGTTCTGGTCAAAGAAAACCATCATAACAACCGGGAGATCAGTGTGCTGACCACATGTCCCTCCTATCTGCATCCTCAGCCGAGGACGACACGGCGGTCGAATGGTCCCGATGGGCCACTTGTGGCCTGAAGACGGAGTGCAAGCTCTAATATTAATTAGTTTATTCATCAAATGGAGACTTTTAATAAGTATCTGCTGGTAAAATACAAACAACACAAGATAACATACATTGGTGATCTTAATATTGACATCTGACAAAAAACACCAACTATCACCCACTTTCAAAACATTTTAAGATGCAACAACTTGTACTGTATGAATGACAAGCCAATCAGATTAGATGCATGCCTGGATAACATAATCTCCCATTTGATGAAAGATGAATATCAGTATGGAGTGATAAATCCAGTATCATCTGACCACGATGGCCTATGGCTGAAGATCAACTGTGAAAATTATCCTACTCAACAACCCAAACACAGTAAGAAGATCAAACTATTATATCCAGAAATCACAAAAATAAGGCAGAAATTATCAGAACTTGAATGGGACAGAGTATATAACTGTAACAACAACGATAACGCTTTTAACTTATTCATGAACATACCAATAAGCTTAGTTCAAAACTGTTGCCCACAAGTAATTAAAAAGATGAAAACAGATAGTGCAAAAATCAGAGCAACTGGTACATTCCTAATCTGCGTGACCTGAGAAACACACTTATTGCCCTACATAAAATGGCTAAAACTGGTAACTCAGAAAGAAATAAGAGGTATAAAGAAGCCAGGAAGAAGTACAGGACTCAAATACAGACAGCAAAGCAGAGAGCCAAGGATACTTTCATTGAAAACTCCAGCAACAAATGCAAAGCTGCCTGGCAGGTAATAAACAAAATAGCAGGGAAACATAAAAACAGACAAGAAATTCCAATAGAGCCAGAAAAATTAAATGAATTCTATGTAAACAGTACTAAATTCGAAGCTCCTACCACCTCTGTACCAGATGATACAACTTCTTGAAGTATTATGCATAACATACCTGTCCTACATCACTTGTCTTTTAAATGGAAACAGGTTACCTGCCAAACTGTATACAAAGTGGTCACAAACCTACATTGCTTGTTCAGTGAAGATCTCTATGGCATCTCAAACAACATCTTAAAACAAATAATTGACATTATTATTGCCCCTCTTACCTTTCTGATCAACAGTACTTTCACAACTGGAAGATTTCCTAAGGTCCTGAAGGCCACTATTGTTATCCCAACTTATAAAAAAGGGGGAAAAAAACAGACCCGAAAGTTACCGTCCAAGATCTCTCATACCTATAATATCCAAGATAACAGAATGTTGAATTAAATTGTAACTCTGCAACTACTTTGCTGAACAAAATCTTTTTTCCTCCTCACTCTTTGGTTTTACAACAGATTTGTGTACAATAAATGCAATAGAAAGTGACAGACATACTTGATGGCTTTGAGAACAATTCCACCACTTGTGCCTTACTCCTAGATCTGAGTAAAGCATTTGATACTGTGTCACATGAAATACTAATAAATAAGCTAGAGTGCTATGGTATCAAGAATAACAAACTGGCACTACTCAAATCATACCTGACAAACAGGTAAATAACCAAAACTCAAATGCCCTAAAAGTTGTAAGAGGTATGCCACAAGGCTCAGTGCTAGGACCTTTCCTCTTCCTGGTATACATGAATGACTTGCCTACTTCCATGCCTCACAAGCCAGTAATATATGCTGACAATATTACCCTGATTACCTCGGATGACAAATTAGAGGAAGATAAGAAACAAACAAAAGTAATGCTTGAAAAGTCTGCCATATGCCTCCACATTAACCAGCTAATCCTCGACAGTAGCTAGACTGAAACTACGTTTTTCTTCTTGCACAACCTACAGGAAAACACAAATGAGTCCGACTCTGTAACACTTCCACCGAGACCCCAAATTAACATGGAGCAGTTATGTACCAGACTATCTAGAGGAGTCTTTTTGTTAAGGAAACTAAAAACATTAGTAAGCAGACAACAACTTTTATCTTCTTATTATGCCTTCTTTCAAGCTCACTCGCAATACGGAATAAAACTATAAGGCAACTCTCCTGCCGCTCAGACAGTATTTGTGTGGCTGAAGAAAGCCATCAGGGCAACTACAGGTATTAAAAGTCAAGAATCATGTCAAAAGCATTTTAAAGATTTTAACATCTTGACTGTACCTTCACTGTATATTAAAACGTGTCTTCATTGCATAAAAAACATAATAATACATACATACATACATTACCTTGCAGGACAGATGTTCATTTGTATGGAACCAGATATAAAAACAACCTCGATGTAGACTTAACAAGACTGTGTGAGCTCCAATGCACCTTTAAATAAACAGTCATAAAGTTGTATAACTAGTTATCACCATCACTGATAGACCTACAAGGTGATACTTTCAAGAAGTGGCTTCACAAATTGTTAGTTGATAAGTGTATATATAATGTTAAGGAATTTGAATGTAAAGAGTAAATCTCTTCATCCGCATATAGTGAAATATGAATGTACATAATTTCCCATTGTTAGATTCACTATCAAATGTGATGAACCTAAAAATTGTTAAATTGTCTATTTCAACAAATGTTGGCTAATGACAAATAAATAAATTACATATGAGGTCAACATTCATGGGTGATATCTTTTGCTTACTTGGTCCAACAGTTATGGCTGCCATAAAATGCTCTCTTCTCTTACAATACGGTGTATGAAAGAGATTTGGTTGTGTTGAGCTTTCCCAACTGACATAGGGATCAGATTCAGAAGCCAGTCATACTTCTTTCATGAGATTCTTCTGTTGTTGCATTTCTTATATGCACTGACACCAACTGATAAATTCCTTGGTTGTAGTAAAATCCTTTACCAGAAGAGCTTGGTATATGTGCTCTGTGTTCCTTTTCATAATAGTGAGATTTTGTCAGCTTCTCATAATCAGATTCCTAAAAATTCTCCCAATAAACTAAACACTATCATTCACCTTCTCTACTACAATCCTTAAGTTTTAGAGTTAGCTGCCATTCATCACACCAACTAGAAATTTTGCCTATGTCATCTCATTCTCCTACAGTCACGAATCATCATCTTCCTGTACACAACAACCTCATCAGCAAGCAGCCGCAGATTGCTGCTCACACTACCTGCCAGATCATTTCTGTATATAGAAAATAACAGTGGTTGTTTCACATTTCCCTGGGGCATTCTTGATGATAACCTTGTCTCTGGTGCACACTCACCATCGAGGACAACGTATTGGGTTCTATTACTTAAGAAGTCTTCGAGCCACTCGAATATCTGGGAATCTATTCCCTAAACTCACACCTTCGTTAACTCATTGCTGTACAATGGCGCGTACACCCGTCATCGAGCTCGCACGCATTTATGTAGAAGGACAGGTACAACTGTCATCGTACAGTTGCCTTGTTGTGTGGTGCTTAGGCATGTACTGCATTAGCAATTGTTCTATTTTTAGGTCAGGCAGCATGTTAATAGATGGCTGCAGCTGTGTTCACCTTTAAATCAACTGGAAACACTGAATTGCAGATAAATATTACAATGTAAAGCTGGCATATTTTCATAGATTTAGTAGCACAACATGGCTGATCCATATGAAATCCAAGCCAAAAGAATATGTTGATCTCTTGAAGGAAGTAATCTGAGTGATACTGATGGTGAGAGTCTGAAAACAGTGAAGGCACAGAATCAGAAGTGAGGGACAACAGTGGTTGTGTTGACAAAGGCAGTTTTTCCCCCAACTATCATGACAGTGTAGCAGAGCTGGCAACAGGTACAACAACAATTACTGATGTGTGGAACTGGGACAATGTCTGCAATAATCCTTACATTACCAAGAGCAGCACTGAAGGTGAGATAGATGCTACTATTCACAAACCCCTAGGCCAAAACCCATCAGAATCATATGTAACTGATCAGTTTTTGATTACATCCTCTTAATTACATCCTCTCATGAGAAGATATGTGAAGTGATATAAAAATATATTTTCATATGTTAGACATGGAAATTCTCAATGCAAGTATAGTACACTGTATGATGATCTCCAGTAAAAGAAGAATGACTTTCACAGATTTTCATCTCAAGCTGGCAGAACAAATTCCAAAAAACATCCTGATTATGGGATTCGCAGACGCCCAAGCCAAGGAACAAATCTATTAAGACTACAAGGAGGGTACTGGGGACATTTTCTCCACAAAAATTACACCAACTGACAAAAAAGCAGCACCATCTAGAAGGTGTAAGGTCTGTTACAAAGAGGACTGCATGGAGAATCCTGCTTTGAGAGAGAATGAAATATTTGCCTACACGTGAACAAGCGTTTTAAGCTTCACCACACTTAGACAAACTACGTAGGATCATATTTCACAGTGTAACATAGAAATACAACAGACTGCTCTAATACAGCTTACAGTACGTTGCTGTAAAAATGAGGAAATTCACTGAAAAATGTGTGTACTTCTGTGTAACAATGTCAATAAAAGAACTGTATGCCAATGTGTTAATGGGTTGCAGTGGGGCACCATATCAAATGCTTTTTAGAAATCTATGAATATGGAATTTGCCAGTTGTCCTTCAGCCATAGTTCACAGGATATCATCTGAGAAAAGGGCAAGCCGAGTTTCGCATGAATGATTAAATTGTGCTCAGAGTAAAATTCTACCAGGCAGTTTCCCCTTTCATACCCCTCACCAAGTCAATGTTATTCTGTTTTTCCTTCTCATCTATTCCTAGTACTGGATTCCAGGCCCCCATCATAATTAAATTTTCATCCCCTTTTACCATCGGAATAATTTCTTTTGTCTCATATCACATTTATGGCTTTACAGAAGTGCCGGATTTCACCCATCTGCTTTGACCCATGATGCCATCAATATGGCAGTAACGGCTACTTCCAGCATATACAAAATGACAACAATGATGTCACTAGAGACACATGCCAACAAATGTGAACAAAAATAAAAATGACACAATAACATCTCCCTTCAAAAATAAAATGAAACTAATGGGACAACTGCGGAAAATTGGGGGGTTTAGGGTGGGGACAAGCTAAATATACAACAATAAAAAAACACCGCACCATCTCAAAACAAATAATATAAAAAAAATTAAATTACAGCATTCTCTACACCAATAAGACCACAGGAATCACACATTTCCCTTGACCTACACAGCTCAACCACAGTTATCAATAACAAAAAAACTAACACCTACAACTTCAAAAAGTGGAACCAAACACTCACAACTCAAAAACTAAAAAACCCAAAAACCCCATATTCACTCCATCAGTTAAAACACAAATGACCTACAATAAATATACAACACACAAAATATCACAATTACTATACAATAAAACCAAAACAAAAATTACTTACGAACAAAAGCTGGCAGTACAATGTAGGCATGTGCGCATAAACACACGTGCACACACACACACACACACACACACACACACACACACACACACACACACAATGCCATGCCACAAACATGAAAACTAACATACTCAGCAATAAGACCAAACTTCTGCAGAAACTGAATGACAGACATCATATCATCACCCATCTTAGAACATCATGATACACTGTCATATCCACACCTAACGAAAAAGCAATTTAAAGACTTCTTTACACACAACAAACACCAAACTAACCAGATCTAACAAATATGTCAAACACATAAACAAGAAAGAACCTTAATCACTCATTGAAAACATTTCCACAACCCATGTTACCACACCAACTACTTAAACTCAAAACCACATTAGCACGATGACACCCAAAACTCAAATGAACCTAGTCCACAAGTGGAGCTCAGCACACCCACATCCACATCCACCACCAGAGGGCACCATTAAATACAACAACATGACATCTACAAACACAATCTACTAAAAAACTCCACACCATAATGAGGTCACACACACCACACCATTACATCATGGATCAAAGCAGACTGGTGGAATCGGACGCTTCTGCTGACCCACATTTTCCAATCTCTTCATGATCTGCAGAGCTAGTAGACACACAAACTTGAACTATTGTGATGTCTACTTGGCTAGTATAATGCATTCACTATACTTTTCATAATAACTTACCAGAATTCCTTTTTTTCTTATTCATTATTACACTTCGTCCTGCATTACCCCTAATTGAATCTGCATAAGTAACCTTGTAATGACCTGACGAGAAGACACTTCGTTCCTGCCACTGCATGTCACTATTTTGCATCATATGTAACTTCACAACCTACCCATTTACCTATTCTAATCCTCTACCCGACCAACCCGATTAAGAGATCTAACATTCCATGATCCAACCATCAGAACAACATTTTTGTTTCACCTAATGAATGTTGTTCCACCTAATGACAGCATCCTCCTGAGCAGTCTCCACTCAGAGATCCAAATAGAGGACCATTTTACCACTGGACTATTTTATCCACAAGTAAGTCAATATCATTAAACCGACAGAAGAGAGGCCATGTTGGCTGATGCTACAAGTTCAGATCAGTCAGTCAGTCAGTCAGAATGTTGCCTTTGCTAGTACTGACAAGCGGCTGCCCCTGTTCAGGAATCATTTTCGTCTAATTTCACCACAGATGCCCCTCTGATGTGGTTGCACCTCTATCTGTATTGTAGAGGCAAACAAGGCACCTCGCCTCAGCTAGTCCATGGTTGGTGGTGGTAAGGAGAGGAGGGGAGACTGTTGATATACCTCCTCATAAATTCATATTTCTCTTATTACGCAACATGTATCCAGAAGTAATAAACATCGCTCTTCTACTTACTGTACTTCATTATTCATCATTTGGTTTTGCATCTCGTTTAGTAGCCATGCTTGCAGGCAAAATTACTGGATAATACGGTCTGCCTGTTATGTACAAACATTTTTTTCCCCAGTCATTTGCAAAACAGGCAAATCCTATATCCAGTAATACACCATTTAATTTTACAGTGTGAAGTGATATGGAAGAGTACCGCTAAATCACTTATTTTCACCAGAAAAAAAGCATTGCTTTCTGAAATATTGCTCCTTTCTCAAATCAAACTGTCTAACAAGAGAGTGTGTATAAACCATTATATGACACTTTACATGGTGTAGTTAATAACTTTGCAAAAAAGGTAATCACAGATTACGAAAATTAATTGACTAAATATATGTACATCCTGGACAACAACATGGTAAATGGGCTGTTAGAAATCAAGCACACAATTTCCACATAAGGATTTAATATATTATGCTCAATACTGGTGAGCTGGGGTTCATTTGGATATGGAGAAGTTCATTTGTCAGCTCAAAATGCACGAGAAAATATTTCACTGATATGAACTACTTGTGATTTACATTTATTCTTGCTTTTTTCTCAAGCTATCTATATCTAAACAGACCTAATATTGAATTTGTGCCCAAATCAGCAACACCAATCCCGACAAATATACCACCAAGTGTTAGTGAACTGTTCACTGTCAATGCAGTTTTAATTGGAAAGAGAAGGCCAAACACGAAAAAGAGACAAAAGTCTATTTTGATGACTCATGAGTATCTTAAAGGGTACAAAACACTGAACCAGTAAATGTTGTTGTTGTTGTGGTCTTCAGTCCTGAGACTGGTTTGATGCAGCTCTCCATGCCACTCTATCCTGTGCAAGGTCCTTCATCTCCCAGTACCTACTGCAACCTACATCCTTCTGAATCTGCTTAGTGTATTCATCTCTTGGTCTCCCTCTACGATTTTTGCCCTCCACACTGCCCTCCAATGCTAAATTTGTGATACCTTGATGCCTCAGGACATGTCCTACCAACCGATCCCTTCTTCTAGTCAAGTTGTGCCACAAACTTCTCTTCCCCCCAATCCTATTCAATACCTTCTCATTAGTTACATGATCTACCCACCTAATCTTCAACATTCTTCTGTAGCACCACATTTAGAAAGCTTCTATTCTCTTCTTGTCCAAACTATTTATTGTCCATGTTTCACTTCCATACATGGCTACACTCCATACAAATACTTTCAGAAATGACTTCCTGACACTTAAATCTATAGTCGATGTTAACAAATTTCTCTTCTTTAGAAACGCCTTCCTTGCCATTGCCAGTCTACATTTTATATCCTCTCTACGTCGACCATCATCAGTTATTTTGCTCCCTAAATAGCAAAACTCCTTTACTACTTTAAGTGTCTCATTTCCTAATCTAATTCCCTCAGCATCACCCGACTTAATTCGACTACATTCCATTATCCTCATTTTGCTTTTGTTGATGTTCATCTTATATCCTCCTTTCAAGACACTGTCCATTCTGTTCAACTGCTCTTTCAAGTCCTTTGCTGTCTCTGACAGAATTACAATGACATCGGCGAACCTCAAAGTTTTTATTCCTTCTCCATGGATTTTAATACCTACTCCAAATTTTTCTTCTGTTTCCTTCACTGCTTGCTCAATATAGAGAATCTGTCAACACCTGCTTTCTTTGGGATTGGAATTATTAAATTCTTCTTGAAGTCTGAGGGTATTTTGCCTTTCTTGTACATCTTGCTCACCAGATGGTAGAGTTTTGTCAGGACCGGTTCTCGCAAGGCCGTCAGTAGTTCTAATGGAATGTTGTCTACTCCCGGGGCCTTGTTTCGAATCAGGTCTTTCAGTGCTCTGTCAAACTCTTCACGCAGTATCATATCTCCCATTTCATCTTCATCTACATCCTCTTCCATTTCCATAATATTGTCCTCAAGTACATCGCCCTTGTATAGGCCCTCTATATACTCCTTCCACCTTTCTGCTTTCCCCTCTTTGCTTAGAACTGGGTTTCCATCTGAGCTCTTGATATTCATACAAGTGGCTCTCTTTTCTCCAAAGGTCTCTTTAATTTTCCTGTAGGTAGTATCTATCTTACCCCTAGTGCGATAACCCTCTACATCCTTCCATTTGTCCTCTAGCAATGCCTGCTTAGCCATTTTGCACTTCCTGGTTATCTCATTTTTGAGACGTTTGTATTCCTTTTTGCCTGCTTCATTTACTGCATTTTTATATTTCCCCTTTCATCAATTAAATTCAATATTTCTTCTCTTACCCAAGGATTTCTACTAGCCCTCATCTTTTTACCTACTTGATCCTCTGCTGCCTCCACTACTTGATCCCTCAGAGCTACCCATTCGTCTTCTACTGTATTTCTTTCCCCCATTCCTGTCAATTGTTCTCTTATGCTCTCCCTCAAACTCTGTACAACCTCTTGTTCTTTCAGTTTATCCAGGTCCCATCTCCTTAAATTCCCACCTTTTTGCAGTTTCTTCAGTTTTAATCTACAGGTCATAACCAATAGATTGTGGTCAAAGTCCTCATTTGCCCCTGGAAATGTCTTACAATTTAAAACCTGGTTCCTAAATTTCTGTCTTACCATTAGATAATCTATCTGAAACCTGTCAGTATCTCCAGGCTTCTTCCATGTATACAGCTTTCTTTTATGATTCTTGAACCAAGTGTTAGCTATGATTAAGTTATGCTCTGTGCAAAATTCTACCAGACGGCTTCCTCTTTCATTTCTTAGCCCCAATCCATATTCACGTACTATGTTTCCTTCTCTCCCTTTTCCTACTGTCGAATTCCAGTCACCCATGACTATTAAATTTTCGTCACCCTTCACTACCTGAATAATTTCTTTTATCTCATCATACATTTCTTCAATTTCTTCGTCATCTGGAGAGCTAGTTGGCATATAAACTTGTACTACTGTAGTAAGCATGTGCTTCGTGTCTATCTTGGCCACTATAATACGTTCACTATGCTGTTTGTAGTAGCTTACCCGCACTCTTATTTTTTTATTCGTTATTAAACCTACACCTGCATTACCCCTATTTGATTTTGTATTTATAACCCTGTATTCACCTGACCAAAAGTCTTGTTCCTCCTGCCACCGAACTTCACTAATTCCCACTATATCTAACTTTAACCTATCCATTTCCCTTTTTAAATTTTCTAACCTACCTGCCCGATTAAGGGATCTGACATTCCACGCTCCGATCCATAGAATGCCAGTTTTCTTTCTCCTGATAACGATGTCCTCCTGAGTAGCCCCGCCCGGGGATCCGAATGGGGGACTATTTTACCTCCGGAATATTTTAACCAAGAGGACGCCATCATCATTTAAGCATACAGTAAAGCTGCATGCCCTCGGGAAAAATTACGGCTGTATATTCCCCTTGCTTTCAGCCGTTCGCAGTAACACAACAGCAAGGCCGTTTTGGTTAGCGTTACAAGGCCAGATCAGTCAATTGTCCAGACTGTTGCCCCTGCAACTACTGAAAAGGCTGCTGCCCCTCTTCAGGAACCACACGTTTGTCTGGCCTCTCAACAGATACCCCTCCGTTGTGGTTGCACCTACGGTACAGCTATCTGTATCGTTGAGGCACGCAAGCCTCCCCACCAACGGCAAGGTCCATGGTTCATGGGGAGGGAACCAGTAAATATTACTATTACCAGTAAATATTACTATACAAAATTTTAATTCACTGAAGTGTTCAGTACTACTTTGGCAATTCACCAACAAACTATCACCCTCCAGCCTTAACTTTGACTTCAACCTAAGCTACAGATCAGTATCACATCACATCTACAACTTTGTATTCACATTTATTGTCCTCACCAACTCATAATAAAACTGTCTGCTTCCTACCACACCTAGACTTCAGGATTTTCTACAGATCATTTTGTCAGCACAAACTACATTTCACAAAATTAACATATGCAAAATAATTATTGTCAATGTTTGTTCTCTTTCTATTTCCACACATATGATGCAGAACCACAACCACCATTGGCAACAGCAGCACAGTCACCAGCGGCAGCAGTATCCCCAGAATCATTATCATCAGAAACACAGGCGACAAGAAAAGAATCAACACCAATAATAGAAAACACAACATCAACAGTGGCAAAAGTAATAGGAGCCATTCATCCCCTTAACAAGACAAGAAGTTCACCACCATGCCATCTAAAGGAGCAGTAAACACTGGAAAACCCATCAAATGGTCATATACTGAGGAAGAAGAAAGCAGACGTTCCATTCCATCTCACTGATTTTTTGCTGAAGGGCTACAGGAAAACCACAGTAAGATAAGTACAAGTGTAATGTTCTTACATACTAATGTGCAGTCTCTTAAGAATAAACTTAATGAACTACAGTATTGGCTGGAAAACTTAAACAGCACTGTGATTTCAATAAATGAACACTGGCTTAGCGATGATGAACTAAAATTAAGTGTACCATTTGGATACAAATTGGCAAGCAGCTACTGTAGAACAAGTATTAAACATGGTGGTGTATCTGTATATGTTAAAAAGAGTGTGAACTTAATCTATGAAGTTATAGATGTAAGTGGACTGTGCATATGAGATGGAATCCAAAATTGCTGGGACTGGTGCTGCCATCTAGAGACTAGGAGTAGTAGATCTTTGCACTACTAGGTGGCGAGGGCTGCGTATCTGCTGAGTCAGTGTGCGGAGTGTCATTCAGCTGGGAGGACGTGTTGCGTGTCCACAGTGATTTCCAAAATACTCTGTGTTTGGTGTACGGCGATTTTACGATGGATCTGCGAACACAACAGCGCATTTGTATCAAATTCTGTGTGAATCTCGGGGAAAGTGATACGGAGACCCTTGCAATGATTCAACAAATGTTTGGAAGACAGAGCATGAGCCATATACGTGTGTTTGAGTGGCAAGCTGCATGCTCGGTTCAGGGCAAGCCGTACAGATGTCGAAGATGAGGCTCACACTGGAAAGCCCGTTAGCTGCAAAACGCCAGACATTGTTGCCAAACATCAACAATTGGTTCGTGCGAATCGATGTTGAACCATTCAAGATCTTGTGGATGAAGTGGGTATTGGTTACAGGCATGTCAATGAATGTTGACTGATGAATTGGGCATGCATCGTGTCGCTGCAAAAGTTGTGCCAAGGATCTTGACTGCCGATCAGAAGGCACAGTGTGTTGAAGTGTGCACAGACCTTCGTCAAACCGCATCTGATGATCCAACCTCCTTGTCACAGGTTATCACCAGTGACGAGAGGTGGATTTATGGTTATGACCCAGAGAGAAAGCAACAATTGGCCCAGTGGAAGCGCCTGGGCTCTCCGAGACCCAAAAAAGTGAGACAGTGAAGAGCAAAGTGAAGAGCATGCTCATAATTTTCTTTGATACCAAGGGAATTGTGCACAAAGAATTCATCCCACCCACCCAAACAGTGAATTCCACGTACTACTGTGACGATTTGCAGTGGCTCCGTAAAAACGTGCGGCGACGACGGCCCGAACTTTGGCATCAAGGGAACTCACTGTTGCATCACGACAATGCGCCCTGTCACATGTCCTTGCTCACCAGGACCTTTTTGGCAAAAAACAACATGGCAGTTGTACCACACCCACCGTACGCGCCAGATTTGGCACCTTGTGACTTCGCACTATTCCCAAAACTGAAACTCAAGTTGAAATGCCGCTGGTAGAGAGGATTCAAGAAGCATCGTTGGTGGTGATAAACACCCTCAAAGAACAGGACTTCCAGAAAACATTTGACCAGTGTCAGAAGTTCTGGGACCGGTGTACGTGCGGAAGGGAACTACTTTGAGGGTGATGGTGACCATTAGTCCAAATGCAAGGTTTTCAACAGATGGCAGCACCAGTCCCAAAAATTTTGGATAGCACCTCGTAGAAGCAAAATTTAAAGCTGCAGCCATCATGTTGCCAAACCAGGAAATTTTAAAAGCTTCAATATACTGCCCCCCAAAACATAATGAAGACCAGTTTGTGGAGCTTCCGGAGAACCTGATACTGTTGTTACTCAAATACAAAAACTACAGAATACTAATATTTGGTGATATCAATATAGACATTAGGTTTAAGAATAGAAAGGTTGATCACTTGCTAAATACATTAAGACCCTTAACTTCAGTTGTGTAAATGACAAAACCACAAGACAGGAAGCATGTCTAGATAACATAATGTGTAATTTTCATCTAAACAAAACAGAATACAGCACAATCAAGCTAGGCATTTCAGATCATGAGGGACTATGGCTCAGAAAAACTCTTAACAGTAAAGCAACTGAAACTTCCACAGACTGTAGAAAACCTACAAGACCAATTAATGAATCAATGCTAAACAAGTTGATAAGTAAATTGAATTTAATAAAATGGGATAAAATAATAAACACTGCAAATGCAAATGAATCAACTAACAAATTTCTAGAACTGTTAACTGAAAATTTTGAAGCATGTTGTCCTAAACGATGCAAGAAAATATCAAAGCTAAATCATTACACCAAACCCCACATCTAAGTACAATAAGAATCATAATAGGTCCAAGCACAATAATGCTGACAAGGAAATGTACATGGAAGTGAAAACGATTTACAGGTCTGAAACCAAGGCAGCTAAGTGCAAAGCAAATGATACATACATACTGAATTCAGTAAATAAATGCAAAGCTGCATGGGAAATTATTAAAACAGAAACTAACTGTGATGATAAAGATACCAGTCCTCAATCAGATAACAGCATAATGGAGAGTGAGTAAGGCAGAGGCACTGTTGCCAGAAATGAACATAAGCAGACACACAGCTTTCACTGGACTTGTGTAACTGAGAAGGTGGTCAATGAATCAATAGCTACGCTCAGTAATTCTAGAGCAGAGGATTACTATGGTCTCTCAAATTATGTTATTAAATATATCAGAAATCAAACTGTAATGCCATTGACTAAAATAATCAACAAAATTTTAAATGAAGGTAAGTATCTGGAATGTTTAAAAATATCTGTAGTTTAACCAGCACATAAGAAAGAAGATACAGCATAGCCAGACAACTATCGACCAATATCACTTATACCCATAATATCAAAAATAATAGAATACTGCATGCATAAACAGATGAGTAAATATTTTGAACGTAATGATATACTCAGCTCGGCACAGTATGGTTTCAGATCCAGCCTTTCTACAGTTAAAGCAGTCGAGAGCATGGTAGCAAAAATATACAATTGTTTTGAAAATAAACATATTATCTGTGCAACACTGTTGGACCTCAGGAAAGCTTTTGATATGGTGTCCCACAATACTCTCGTTAAAAAATAAATAAATAAATAAATAAATAAGAAGAAGAAAAATACTCTAGCACTATGGAGTGAGAGAGAATGACCTATGCCTAGTGCAGTCATACTTGGGACAATAGAAAACAGTTAGTTAAGGTAAATAATCAAATGTCAGCATGTCTCCCAGTTGTAAAGGGCGTACCTCAACGATCTGTTCTTGGACCTTTCCTTTTCATTATTTATAAAAATGATTTGCCTGCAGTTGTATCATGTGATGCAGTGCTATATGCTGATGACACAACACTCATCACATGTGATGCCAATCTCGAAAATGTGCAACACAGCATGGCAGTGGCAAAGGAGAGGTGCACTACTTGGTTTGAGACAAATGTACTGCAGAAGAATGATGATAAAACTGAAGCTATTGTATTCAATCTGAATGCTCCCAGTCATGATAACAAAACAGTAAAATTATTAGGATTTTATATAGATCAAAAGCTCAGCTGGGATATCCACACAGGGAAGATATGTGGCAAATTGGCACGTGCCATCTATCTGCTGTACAAGCTGAGGAGCAGTGTCAGTAAAGAACTTCTGTTATATGCACATTTTGCATTCTTCCATTCGCACTGATTTATGGAATACTATTATGGGACAATTCTGTTGGCTCAAAATTGGTGTTTAAATGGCAAAAGAAAGCCACATGGTGCATAGCAGAACTTAGCCCATTGGAAACATGTCGAGGTTATTTTAAGAAACTAAATATAATGACAGTGCCTAGCCTGTATATTTACAACTGCCTTGTCTTCATTAAAGAGAATCTGAGTAAATTTGACAAGGAGAACAGTTCACGACCCTAACATAAGAAGTGGACATACAATTGATATACCATATGCTAGTCTTGCAAAGACACATAACAGCTACAAATATCTTGGTCCTGTCTACTTCAATAAATTAGCTATCTGAAAATGCCTACACAGTGCCAGTAAATAAATTTAAAACTAGTCTATTGAGGTGGATCAAAAGTAAAGAAATTTACTCTGCTCAAGAGTTCCTTGAGTACAGTATGTGACAAATGACCCATTTTCCTTGTGAGAATGAACTATACATTAACTGCACACCATACATATACCACACTGTGCAACTATTTTATTACTGTTTCATGAACTTATTGTTAGTTATCAGTTTGATTATTTATTTGTCATTCACTGAACTATATAGTTCATTTATCTTGTAATTGATCAATTAGGAAACTTCTTGTTGTTATTGACATTTGCACAAATACCGTGGAATAAAACATTTTTATTTGTAAACACATCATAGTTGATTTATGGAACAAGGCAACATTTGGTACTGGTAGGTTTGGAAGGCCACAAAAATTTACAGATTTGTAAACCATATAGCAACTATCGTATGTGAAAATTTGAAATCTTGCCCTTTTTTAAATAAGTTCAACAATTTAAAAAATCCTGCAAGTAGCATTAAAGTTTTCTCGATAATGTAGCGGTGTCAAAATTAAGAAACAGACATTTTAAATATCGTGTTTGTTACTTACGTTCTGTAACTTAATAAAGCAAATTGTGTAAAGAGAAAAATTTATCGTCAGCCAATCTTAAGAACAGTCTTCGAATTTGTTTTTTAGATATTACACATGTAATTCTTCACTACAGTTTTGTAGTGAATAATATTAAGGATGACTGTTGTTATTTTCGCAGCGCTGCTATAATAGAGTACCCTTACAATCTACAATTCGAAACACGTAAATGGGTCACGAGGAGTCATTTACATAACTCGGTAAGAGAACCATAACTTCTTACCTTATTCTTTCTTTAAGGTCTCCTAATGCACTATCATATAAGTCGGTATCTGTTAAACGACGGCCAGCACGAATACAATCACTATCTTCAGAGTAAAAGCGCGTCTCAATGTCAGTTGCTCCCTCAAGGCTCGCCCAGTGTCTGTCAATTGCCGCTTTTCGGGAAATTAAATCATGATGTAGGTGATCAATTGCTCGCACTCTACTCTCTTGTTCTAGCAGAGCAAAAAGGTCATATGGCCGTCGCAAATGGAATGCTGAATCAAGCTTAAAGAAAAATAGTGTGTTAGCTGAAATGCATTTACAGTTACAGACAGATATTTTATTACCGTATATCAGCACACCAACAACAAAAGTATCATTGTGTTTGGAATCTTTAGAACTGTCGGTATTTTGCAATATTTAATGATATATAAACCACGGTGTGAAACTTGACTTCTTGAACGATGTTATTTTAGATATACCTGGGCCTGTATACGTCCATTTTCGGTCACTACCCAGTGAGTGACTGCGAAACAGCGTGTAAACACACTGTAAATTACGACCAACAATTTCAAGCCAACCTCGACCATTTTAAAATGAGTATTTCAGCAAACACATTGTATTGTCACCTGCCCGATTTGTTTATTTACTTTACAGAAACCAATACAAGCAGTGGGGAGGAAACTTGTCAGGTTTGCCAACATTCGCATCACATGCAGTACCCACGATGCTGCGGTACTGTCAAATTGTTCCAGTTCAGAGACAGCTTGTCTATATAGTATAACTTAGAACCTTATAGGTTTGATACACAATATCTCTGAGCAGTACAGTTGACGCTTTGACGTTTGGGAGCCCATAGGCGAGTCACGGATCAAAGTAGCTCTCTGATTAGCAGACACCGAATAACACTTCTGCTAGAAAATGACAGAGAGTCAAGTTCGTCAGAATTTTCACAAAGATAGTGAAGATGCCATTAATAAACAAATAAATATGGAACTTTATGCAAGCTATGTGTATTTGTCAATGGTTAGTACAGAGATCAGGTAATTCGTATATTATAACTACTTTTTTAGGAAACGGTTTTAACAGAATTCTAGACAAATGACTTATGACATTTGTAGTTGCAGAATCTTATCCGAAAGACTGCAGCATGAGTGAAACGTGCAATTACAGTTAAACCCCTAGCGCGTAGTGCGTAATGTATAAGTTTAATTTTACAAAACTACTTGGTGCTTTAAGGAAATCACAAACTTTACAGAAGCGAAATTACAATAACAGTTAATATGGGTTTCATGGGCACATGAAAGGTCTGTGCACTAAGCACTATAGTGCGCTAAAGTCCAACTTCCAATTAGTGTGCAAAAATTATAAAGTACGCCAAGCTATAGTACAGAGGTAAACAGGTCCTGTTGAATGTCCATAACAATCTGTTTTTAGCAAGCCAACTTCGAATAGCTATTATTATTTGTATTTAATTTAGCGAATCGTACAGTTTTGTGGTGCCAGTGCTGCAAAAGTTTACTACTTATGGAAGTATCAATATTCCTATATTTTACCTGTTAAATCACTTGGTGCGAGACATTTAAGAGGCATTTCTTCTGCATCATCATTAAAATGCTTATGGAACACCAACATGGAGGTAATTTTGTATACCCTAAAAACCATAATTCAAAATTCAGATTCTACTTGCCATGAATTAAAGCTGAAAGTTTTTATGGTGTCAGACTTACACTAAGTGAGGCTGCATAAAATTACCTCAGTTTACACATTTTAATAAACTAGTAATCAATAGTTTTATGATTATCCTCTGCCTGTTCTGTCTAGTGCTTTCCCTTAAAAGTGAAGGTATCTTAGCATGGTGGATACTGATAGGCATAATCCGTATCACTTCAGGAGGTGGTTACCTTCATAGTCTTGGATGTTATTGAATTTAGCATTTGTTAAAATTCAGGAGTAAGTAAGAACCATGTATTTTCTTGTTTTCTCCAAAAAAAAATCCTGCCCCAAGATACAGGCCTCCAAAGATGATACTGTGAACACCATTTTAAAGATGTGAATTTCAGAATTTTTTTAAAAATGCTGTATCTCTTTATCAGTTCTAGATATTTTATTGGAGTTTTTTTATTTGTGAGATAATTGGTTTATGACGCAATGGTATCCTCCATTTGGACATATTTGCCAAAGGTCTTTTACTGTCGCCTTTTGAATTTTTTTTTTTTTATAATTGAGAGAAAAAAATTTAATTTATCAAAAATGCCAGTCCAGAACAGTTAGATTTTTTTCTGTTGATTAGTACCATGTGGTACTAAATTCTTTGTATAGGAGAGCTTCCACTTTTAAGTTGGACAGGGTTTTATTTATTTATTTTTTCCCCCCAAGAAGTTGTTTTTTACAAACTTCTTTCTTACAATGTTTATTTCTCATCACTTTCTTTGTTGCAGTTATTTCTTATCACTTTCTTTGTTGCAGATATTTCTTATCACTTTCTTTGTTGCAGATATTTCTTATCACTTTCTTTGTTGCAGTTATTTCTTATCACTTTCTTTGTTGCAGTTATTTCTTATCACTTTCTTTGTTGCAGTTATTTCTTATCACTTTCTTTGTTGCAGTTATTTCTTATCACTTTCTTTGTTGCAGTTATTTCTTATCACTTTCTTTGTTGCAGTTATTTCTTTTCACTTTCATTTTTGCAGATATTTCTTACATTTTGTTGTACATACATCAAAAAAGTTCTTCATCACCTTGGTTCTGAGAGTTCTGGAACCTGTACAGAAAATTGGAATAGAGATCAGCATGAACATCATTTCCACCCATTTTATTTCTTATGAAAATCACACATTGCATGTTGTACCACCGTACTGCAAGACCTTGAGAGGTGGTGGTCCAGATTGCTGTACACACCGGTACCTCTAATACCCAGTATCACGTCCTTTTGCATTGATGCATGCCTGTATTCATTGTGGCATACTATCCACACGTTCATCAAGGCACTTTTGGTCTAGATTGTCCCATTCCTCAACGGCGATTTGACATAGATCCCTCGGAGTGTTTGGTGGGTCACGTCATCCATAAACAGCCCATTTCAGTCTATCCCAGGCATGGTTCATATCTGGAGAATATACTGGCCATTCTAGTCGAGCAGTGTTATTATCCTGAAGGAAGTCATTCGAAACATGTGCATTATGGAGGTGCGAAGTTTTGCCCGTGAAGATGAATGCTTTGCAAATATGCTGCCAATATGGTTGCACTATCAGTCAGAGGATGGCATTCATGTATCATACAGATATTATGGTGCCTTCCATGACCACCAGTGACATACGCTGGCCCCACATAATGGCACCCCAAAACAGCAGGAAACCTCCGCCTTGTTGCACTCACTGGACAGTGTGTTTAAGGTGTTCAGCCTGACTGGGTTACCTCCAAACACATCTGACGATTGTATGGATGAAGGCATATGCGACACTCATCGGTGAAGAGAACATGATGCCAATCCTGAGCGGTCCATTCGGCATGTTGTTGGGCCCATCTGCACGGTGCTGCTTGGTGTCATGGTTGCAAAGATGGACCTCGTCATGGACGTCAGGAGTGAAGTTGTGCATCATGCAGCCTATTGTGCACAGTTTGAGACATAACACGACATCCTGTGGCTGCACGAAAGCATTATTCAACATGGTGACATTATTGTTGGGGTTCCTCTGAGTCATCAATAGGTAGTGGCAATCCACTGCGGTAGTAGCCCTTGGGTGGCCTGAGTGAGGCATGTCATCGACAGTTCATGTCTCTCTGTATCTCCTCCATCTCCGAACAACATCACTTTGGTTCACTCTGAGACACCTGGACACTTCCCTTGTTGAGAGCTCATCCTGGCACAAGGTAACAATGTGGATGCGATTGTACTGCACTATTGACCATCTAGGCATGGTTGAACTACAGACCACAAGAGATGTGTACCTCCTTCCTGGTGGAATGACTGGAACTGATCAGCTGTCGGACCCCCACTGTCAAATAGGTGCTGCTCATGCACGCTTGTTTACATCTTTAGGTGGGTTTAGTGATATCTCTGAACAGTCAAAGGGACCATGTCTGTGATACAATATGCACAGTCAACATCTATCCTCAGGAGTTCTGGGAACTGGGGTGATGCAAAACATTTTTTGATGTGTATAGTTTGTCAGTTTCTTTGTTGTGGTTGTTCATTGCAGGTTTCTGTATTGTAGTTGTTCAGTGCTAATTTGTTTATTGAACAGGCTTCTATTAAGCATGAGACCTCCCAGTGAGTTCTGTGTTTTCATGAAGAATTGGGCAGTTGACACAGTTACAGTGTGTTTTGTGAAAAGGACTGTTTGAAATGTCTTCTGACTAGGGCCACAGGAGAGTTAAGTGTGCTGACTATTTGCATATCCATAAAAGAGTGATATATAAGGCAAACAAAAAAACACTTTGTTCAGGTTGTGAATAAGTGTTCTCATTTGAAGACTCAGTATCAAAGTTAAGATGTTTCCAGTGACAACTTTTTGTGTTGTAAATGTTTTGACAGAATAATGACGACGATAGTATATGAACAAGGTGAAGCCTCCCATGGTGCAGATTTTGTATCAATAGACAAAGAATTGAATACCCTGAATCAGTCAATTACAAATGTAGGTGTTAGTCCTGTTAAGAAACTGTGGTCAGTGAAGTCGAGTCATAAGCTCTATGCATCAAGAAAGCACAGAGAAAATACTAAAGCTATATGCTGCAGGAAAACTGACCACACTCTTCAAAGTAGAAATTGCATCTTGATAAGAAAATGAACCAAAGCACTCTTGCACCTCTTGCCAGGAATTTTTCACGAATATCAATTCAGCTGTTGAATATTGTGCATTCTACAGTGAAAAGGTGCAAGTTTTAACTGTTATTCCAAAGACGTTTTCAAACAAAAAAATTTTGAACGATGTTCCATCAGTATCAGAGTACATAGTAGACAAATCAAGAAATGTGAGGTCTGTAAAAGGAGTCTTTGGAAGACCAGATCTCTATTATGGTCATCCTGCAGAAGCAGCTCAAATTCAAATAGTGCAGTCATTTTATCTGGAAGATAAATGGGACTGTTCTCGCCAGAGTGCCAACAAAAAAGACACTATAACTCTAACAGTTGGAGGTCAACAAGTTGTGAAAATGAAGAGGTACATGACAAACAGTATTAAAGATTTTTTGCAATTTATAGGAGCAACTATACAACTTCACATATTGGAATCTCAAAATTTTAGCAATATGACGTAAGTGGGTAGTTCCACGCGCACCTAGAGATGTCTCTTTATGTGTCTACTGCACGAATTTTGAACTTTGTGTGGTAACTTTGAAGAACTTACTGGAGAACATGACATAGGCCTATGACACCTTGGTTTGCCATGTGAAGTCATTAGTAGTCTGTGACTTAAAGTGAGAGACTTGTTTGTTTCAAGAATGTGGTGACTGCCCTGGAAAGGGAGGACTGTCTTTACAGGCACTTGCCCTTGAAAACATAGCAGATAACCATGCAGAAATTACATATGTGACATGGGAGGAAAATAAACTAATTAAGAAAACTGTTGCCTTTGACAGTTTCATTGATGAACTTGGTAAATAGGCAGTGAAAGCAGTGACACACCAGCATCTGAAGAAATTGCAACGACAACACATTGCAGAAGTGAAAGGTTGTGTACAGGCTGAAGAACTATATTTAGTGCTCCACTGTGATTTTGCTGAGAACTGGAGTGTAATTCTTCCCCAAGAAGTACAAGGGTACTATTGGAGTAATGACCAGGTTTCAATATTTATAGGAGTGACATATTTTCAAAACAAGACCACAAATGTTGCAGTTGTAAGTGATGAAACAGGACATGAGTCAGCACATGCTTTGCTAGCAATGCACAAAATTCAACTGCAAACAGGAGCAGAGAAGATCATCATTATTTCTGATGGTGCTCCTAGTAATTTTAAAAATAGTTACCAGCTGTTTGAATTGAGTAAGTCACTTGTGCCAGCTGACTGGGTATACAGTGCTGCTGGTCATGGGCAGGTCCCCTATGACGGTGTAGGAGATCTGCTGAAGCACCAAGTTACAAAACCTAATCTTTCCACGCCAAATACAGCTGCGATTCAGAATGCTAAGTATTTGGAAGTCATGAAATCTTACACATCCACAGCTGTCATTCTTTTGTCCAAAGAGGAGACTGGCGAATTCTGTGAGCAGAAAAAAGAAGAATGGTTCAAACAAACTACTCCTGTGAAAGGAATTCAGAAGACACATTTTTGGACTCAAAGTGATGGGCGAACTCATATTGCACACACTTTAAAGAGCAAGAAAGAAGAAATTTTGTTCATTCGGCCAACACCTCAGAAACAGCAGGGTAACCTTTAGATTCGCAACCTGAGGAGGAGGATGTTTGTGGGCATGTGTGTATGACTGTGACTGGTGGATTGCAGAGATTATAGACACCAGTTGTGAGTTAAACAAAACTGTAGTGAATTTTATGCTACCACATGGACCACCTGCTGGATATAGGTTTCCAGGTGGACAGCAACAATGCACACAGGATGCTCATTTCCTGTTCACAATGTTTTGGCGATTGTAAGTGCTCCAGTTCCTATCGATTCAACAGGAAGGCATCACTCTATATCGAGGGAAGATACTGAAGCAGTGGAACACATTTTTAGATCATTGACTGGCTAATTTCAGCACAAAACAGAGTGCACAGAAGTTGTATAAACTGAAACCTTTGTCTTCGCACCTTTCACATACATTTTGGAGCCATTTAAAATGTTTGAAAAATGAGTCTCTTACTCATTTTTTAAAAGTAAAATTATGTTAAATGAGACTAGGTTTTGATTTTTATGTGCCTGTTGTGTGATAATAAAACAGGTTTTATGCATGGCAAAAATTTCAATTGTTTATAAAACCTGTTCAACCTAAAAGTGGAAGCTCTCCTTTTCATGGAATGTAGAACTATTAAAATTTTATGGATTGGCATTTTTGGGGAAAAAAAACCATAAATTATAAAGTAAGTTCAGAATGATATTGTAAAAGAACTTTGACAGATAACCCAAATGGAGGGTTTCTTTGTAATCATAAAGCAATTATCTTTCAAATAAAAAACCAACAAAATATCTAGAACTGTTCTAGAGGTACAGCATTTTCAAAGTTTTCCAAAATTTACATCTTAAAAATGTTATGTGCAATGTCATCTTTGGAGGGCTGTATCTCAGAGCAGAATTTTTTTTTTGAGAAAACAAAAAAATGTGCATTCCTTACTGAGTCCTTCATTTTAACATATGCTAAATTCAATAACATTAGAGACCATGAAGGTAAGATTTGAATTGATGTAGACTATGCCATTAGTGTTATTGATAGCATTACATTGATTCCTGTAATGATAACTATAAAACGTATGGCTGAGCATATAGGCTACAACTCAAATATTACAAAACCTAAGTAACTCTTCATCTGCAGTGTTTAGTAATGGCATTCTGGAATAATAGTGAGATACTAATCCAGACAACTTGTGATGATAAATATTGATTAGCCTCATTTTTACTAAGGCAAAAACAGTTTCTATAAAACATTGGATTCCTTGCTGAGATAATGTTTCATTTATGAACACAGAATTCTGGTATCCAGTCTTCAGAAAAATCATCCACAGTGTCTTGAAGTTCAATAAAGAATTAAATACATACAACGATAGTGTTATAAATTTCCAAAGCTATTTTAACACAGTATAGCTGGAATTTGTTGCACTAAGAATGCAGATAACTTGTCAGTTTTTTTTCTGGGAAATCTATCCCATGTTGCACAGTATAGTTCTTAATTTTGTCTGCAATCCAAAAACAGGTGTGTTGTAATATTCCATTCTTCCAACAACCATAGTCTGTAGTGTTATCCAGCTGAGTGAGTTGATCATGATAGGGACTGAACTTCATCCACAAGATTTGACTAGGAATCAAGACACATCAGTTGCACATGTACACATCATCTTGAACTTGACAGAGTGCACCACATAAGCGTAAAGGGAATTCAAAATGTGTTTTTACCCATGCGGGAACAAACTCACTTCGAAGCAAGAGCAAAAAAGAAATCTTAAACCAAACAAGGTACCTTAGCTGAACGGTCAGAAGCCCCTACATGATTTCCAGAACAATAACCACAGGAGACTGGTGAGTGACAATGATGTGCAGAAAATAAACAGCATTATTAAAGAGCACTGCAAGGAATAAGGAGTGGTTTTCATTGACACAACAAATTTCTAAGTGATTCTCTACATCTGAATGGGTTAGGCTCAAAAATGTTTAGTTAGATATTCCCAGATACTTGCAGACAATAAAAAAAAGTAAACTAATAATTAATGATAGGGTGAAAAAACTTGGGTAGAAATAAGGCAAAACCATTATCCGGCAAAAAATGTGCTGTAGCCTATAAGTAATAGTCAAAGTAGATATGTCATGCAGTGGAATATAAGTGGCTTAAACACTGATGCTGCAAGCAAGAAAAGCTTCAAAATAGATGAATTGTAAATCATTCTGTTAGAATGTGCAAATACTAGTGTTGTTTAGATGAGTGTTGGTATACTGATGACACAGTTAAAATTTTGAACAAAATGGGGTATTTCAGGTTAGCAGGTAGCTTTTGCGGAAGAAACAAGTCAAGTCATGTGGAGGCTCATGTATACTTCTTCATAGCGATATACATTATGAAACCAAAAAACGTTTTAATAATTGAAATGAAGAATGTGTTTTAAGAAATGTTGTACAGCAATAATTGACTTACCAGTAAATGTAATGCTAGTCTCAATATATAGAATCCCTGGGAGATCAACAACAGAACTATTCCGAGTTTCGAAATGTGCTTGATGATCTCTGTAGAGAAAAAAGGAAAACAATTCCATTAACTGCTGATTTTTATATTGATGTCACATGTAATAATTTCTGTGCTTAGATTCATTGACTTGGTAAAGCAACATGGTTTCAAACTGAATTTCTCTGAGTCTACCAGATACAATGGACAATCAGCAACCTTTACTGACAGTGCTTTAACTTTTTATGTATATGAATATGTGTGTAAATTTTGCCTACATTTCAGTATTTCAGAACATTGTGAATTGTTCATTGTGTTGCAACTGACAGACAGGAACATTTCAAGTGTGAAAACCCATAAGAGATGGAACTTCAGCAAAGAAAACTCATTAATATTTAGTAGTAAGCTAAAAGAGGGGGAAAATGGCATTTTGATCATTGCAACTAAAGTGAGAAAACTGTGAAAAATTCCTAAATGGTTTTCATGGTGTCTTTAATGAAACATTTCTATCTAGACTCTGCAGCAATAAAGTGACTAATTAATATGGATCACTTAGGGCATAAAAATTACCAGTGTGAGGGAAAAGCAACTGCACAGAGAATTAAAATATAATAGAGATATTGCTTTCATTGAATATTTGACTCTTTAAAATTATATTAAAGTTGTCAAGGCAGCAAAACAGGTCACAGATAACAGGCTAATTTTAAACTGTAAAAATAACACAAAAGGCTGTGTGATTAGTCATTAAATATGAGTTATGTGCTAAAGCCTATAACCAAGAAACTTCAAAAATTAACATTGAAGGAAACACTATTGTAAACCCAACTCAAATACTGGAGAACTTTAGTGAATTCTTTCTAGATATAGCAAAGTCTGATGTAAATGTAACAGATTATCACAGCAAAGTAAATCTCTTTGGCCTAAATGAAAACTCTGAACACCTTACAAATTTTTTAAAAGTTTCTGTGGAGGATGGAGAAAATGCAATCCTGGTGTTAAAAAACAAAAACTCTATAGGTTTGATGTATTATATCCACTGAAGTTATTTAAGCAGTACACAAAATTGCAAAATCACTAGTGAAAATAAAAAATGAGTGATTTGAAGAGAGCTCTTTCCCAGAGGTACTGAAATATGCCGAAGTCAAACTACTTTTTGGGATCAAGAGAGGTAATGGGAAGTTACCATCCTGTCTCAATTCTTCAAGTCATATCTAAAATATTTGAAAAATTTACTGTTGCTCAAATACAAAACTTTATTGCAAAATATTCTGTTATTTTAAACAATCAGTTTGGTTCTCAGCAAGGGAGAAACACCATAGATGCAGTGAAACAACTCCTTTTATACCATTGATGAATTTCTACTTAAAAACTGTTAGTCAGTTCAAAAAGAATTAAATTAGTTGCATAAGTAGGACTAAGTATGGGCTCATTAATGTTAACTCCAATCATGTATACATATCTGTAAACTGACTCATTCCACATCATTTCGATAAAAGAAGGCTCATTTAAATGATCTGTGCTACAAGTGACTTTCCATAAAGAACAACAAATAATTGTAGATGCAGTTTCTATAACTTTCTCAGACTAATTGATAGAAAATTTATTTTTTGGGTGCAGACTAAATGATGTAATATACAGACAGACAATTACCAGTACTTATCAGTAAACCTGAGAAAAAAGATGGCTGTCCTCATTGCAGGATACTTATCAGAAGACTAATTACAGTTTTGCAGATGAAGGGGTACTCAGAACCAGCATTTTGAATAGTTGCTGCAGTTAGTCAGCAATCACTGTGGAGTAGTTGCACTAACAAGGAAAGCCAAGTGTTGCGTCTCTCCTCTATACTCTCCAAATTGCCAGAAAATTGGTAGTGTACAATGTAAGCATGGTCTGGCAGGGGCCTCGCCACTCTTTGGTGGGTTCATGCTTGGCAACCACAGGGTCCCAGCCTTTACAGCATCTTCTCACTTCCATGCTGTATGTCTGTCCCCTCCTATGAGGAAAATGTTTGGGATGCTTTTGGGAATGTATTCTGCATGTTCAGTAGCCTGGCATTAGAACAGTCCCTCTACTTATTTTTTCCTTATTTGGCATTTAAGGTTCCTGTCTGTGTGCTACTGAATGCCGGGCCATGCATCTGATGCATAACAGGTGACTGGGTATTGTGTAATTCACAGCCCTGAGTCGACAGGGTTCACATGTACCTCAATAGGGTTCTCACATACTCCCAGTACAGGCCAGACCCAGGGAGGGGTGATTTCCTGAGCTGCTACCTTCCCAAATTGCCGACTGGTCCATCTGTCAGGTTTTTGGGAGGTGTGAACCATTACCTAAGGCTGCCCCCAGCAATGAGCCAATCATCATCTTCACAGTCAATGTCTACTAAAGTAAATGGAATGAGGCTAGTGAATCCCACACCCTCCTGGCTGTACCATGATTCCTCATAGTTTCATTTACTGAGTATGGTTGGCCTTTTTCTTTTATTATACAGAAAGGTGTTGATGCAGTTGCTGGCCCTGTGAAATTCTGGTCTCATTTACACAATGGAACTTCGCTTTTGGAGACTATCTCTGATTCTCATGCACAACTGCTTGCAGCTTTGCTTCTCCATGGCTATACTGTTCATGTCGAGGCCCATCAAATGCTGAATTATTCCCATGACGTTATTTACACTAGGCTGCTCGATGGTCTGACGGAGGCAGAAATTCAAACGTACCTCTCTGATCAGGGCATCATTGCAGGCCATTGGGTGATGGAAAAGGTAGAGGCTTTCTTAGTGCCTACATGCACTCTTTTTCTCACTTTCAATAAAATGGTGATTCCATCAGAGATCAAAGAAGGCTATGAAGTTATCACAGTCTGACCGTACATTCTGAACTTGATTCCCTGCTACCAGTGTTATTGTTACAACTACACTCATATGTCCTTTCAACATTCAGCTGAATGTGTAGCCTGTGGCTGAGATGCTCACAAGGATGATTTTCCACCTCCTCCTACCTGCTGCAGCAGTTGCAATGGCGACCACGCAGCCTCTTCCTGAGATAGTCCCAGTATCTTGATGTGTGGGCCATCCAGGAGACTGGGTGAAGGAAAAAATGCCTTATCCTCACAAATTGTTGGGTGGTCAGAAACCCTGCATTCTACCATCCAGCACTTAGTGCTGTTCTTGCTATATTTCGCTCCATGAAGGACATGGCCATGCAGACATGCGACCTCAAATTCAGCACCACAGTTGTAAAATTGCCCAATTTTTGGTAGCATCCTCGTCTCTCCTCCAGCTGCGCAACAAACCACCAGACTTTCACCTCACTGGTTGAAGTCATCTGCTACACACCCAGGAGGCTTGAAAAGACAGAAGGAATACTCATGCGAAGACTTTTTACATCACTCCAACCAACAAACATTTGAGTATTCCTCTGCCAGAGAATAAAACAAAGGCAAATGGTCTTCTCCTTCACTTGCTTGGAGATTGTCTTCAATAGTACTGCCATGTGATATGCTCACCCAATATTCCTTCCCATGGCTAGATGATGATCACATTCAGATGTTGCAACACCTTTCTCTTGCGGGCAAGAAATTTCTCCTTCATACATACAATTGCATCTGGGCAGAGGGCACATTTCCGATATGCTGGCATGAAGCCACTGTCATAACCATACCTAAGCCCAGTAAGGACAAAATCTTCTTTCTAGTTACCACCCCATTCCTTTTACCAGCTGTGTTTGATGGAATGTATGATTCATGACCATCTGGTATGGTGGCTCAAGTCTTGCATTTTACTAATCGCTGCACAGTGTGGATTTTGAGTGTGCTGTTCTCCAGTTGATCATCCTGTCAATCTGTCAACCCATGTCACAATTGGTTTTCTGTGGAAATACCAGTCTGTGACAATGTTTTCAAGTTGGAAAAAGCCTATGACATCTGTTGCGGGACTGGTATCCTCCATACTCTCTACAAGTGAGACTTCCGAAGCCGCATGCCCTGTTTCCTTCAGAAATTTGTAAAAGACCAAGTTTTCAAGGTATATATGTGTTCTACCTTGTCGGACACATTTATCCAGGAAAACAGTGTGCCTCAGGGTTCTGTCCTGAGCATCGACCTCTTTGCTATCGCTATTAACCCTATTATGGCCTGTATTGAACTGGGAATCTAAGGCTCCCCTTTATGTTGATGATTCTGCCATCTATTGCAGTTCGCCTCAGACTTGTCTCCTTGAGTAGCATCTTCAGCATTGTCCTGATCACCTTTACTCATGGAGCATTGACAGTGGCTTTCACTTTTACACCAACAAAACCGTTTGTATGAATTTCTGGTGGCACAATTGATTTCTTCCACTGTCTTTACATCTTGTCCTGTTACTGTTCCACTCATTGAAACTACTCAATTCTTGGCGCCCATGCTCATTAGGAAAATGTCATGGTCCTCCCACATGTCTTACCTGGCTACCCACTGTACACTGTCCTTAAATGTCTTACCTGTCCTCAGCAGTACATCCTGGGGAGCGGACTGGACCACCGTCCTCTGTTTTTACTGGTCTCTTATCTCTCTAAAACTAGACTATGGGTGTTTCACTTATGCATCTGTATGTCCATCCAACTTTTGCCATCTCAATACAATCCACCATTGTGGCATCTGTTTGGTCACTGGTGCCTTTTACACCAGTCCAGTTGAGAGTCTGCAAGCAGGAACTGCCGAATTACTGTATTTTCTCCTCAGCAGATAAGCATACCATTTGTCTGCCATGCCTGACCAACCATCCTATTTTTTGATAACTCCTTTGATCACCAGTATAGGGCATGTCCCTCTTCTCTGTTACCTCCTGGACTTCGTGTTCGGCTATTGCTTTAGCATCTTAACTTCATGCTACCTGCCACTTCCCCAATGGCTTCGTGCAGTGGCCCATGTTCACCTTTGTCTTCATTCACTTCCTAAGGACACTACTCAAGCCTCGCTCTATCACTGTAACTTTCTCAACTTTTCACATGAACTTTGCGATAGCACCTTTGCGTACACTGATAGCTCTCGGACTGACCATGGTGTCAGGGGTGCCTTTGTCATTGGCACCGATTCAGTATTGGCTTCCAGAACACTGCTCAGTATTTACATTGGAGCTCTTTGCCCTCTATCAGGCCGTGCAGTACATGTGGTGACAGAGGCTTTTCAATTGTGTCTTCTGCTCCGACTCTTTCAGTGCTCTTCAGAGCCTCTGTGTGTTGTACACGATCCATCCCGTACTGCAATGGGTCCAGGAAAGCTCTTCACTGTTGGTGAAGCCCCTATGGTGTTCTTGTGGGTCCCTGGTCATGTCAGTCTGATGGGCAATGAGTCCGCTGACGCTGCTGCCTTGGTTACAGTCCTCATACATCGGCCCGCTGTTTCTTCTATTTCCTCTGACCATCTCTGTGTTGCTGTCCGTCAGCAGATAGTGTCACTTTGGCATCACCAGTGGTCGTCCCTTCATGGGAACAAGCTTCAGGGGTTAAACCTCTCCCAGTGGTTTGGTTGATCTCTTCTTGGCCCGAGATCATTTTAGCTAGGTTGTATATTAGGCACTGTCTTCTTGGCCATTGCCATTTATTAAGTGGTGATCCCCCAGCACTCTGTGCTCATTACCCCCAACCTTTGACATTTCACCATTTCCTGACAGATTGCCCCTTTTTAACCATTTGCGTTCTCACTTATGTTTGCCCATTTGAGTTGTCAGCCGTTTTAGTGAACGATATGCGGGCTGTCAACCACGTTTTACTTTTCATCCATTATAGCAATGTGGTGAAGGACATTTAATCTTTAGTTCAGAACATCCATTTAGGGACCTTTCTCAAAGTCCCTGTTTTTAGCTATCTTTCATTCTGTCAGTCGGAATTAACGTGTAGTCGTTTTTAACTCCTTTTTCGTCTTCATGTTCTACGGTCCCCCTAAAACAAAAAAAAGTAAACATGGCATCTAGTGTATTCCATTTCTAGCTATTATAAGATTATCTTTTAACATTGAACAGAATGTTGGCCTCAGAATACAGATCATTTTTTGTATTCTGAGCAATGTAGTATGTTAAGAGGGCGGTTCAGAAAGTAACCTCCGATTGGTCACAGTGTGGGTTGTGGGGGGAGTAGCGACGCCATCTGTGCGTTCACGCACTGAACAGGTCAGTCGGCATCAAGCCGTGGTCGAGTGAACGTCGTACTTGCGCTAGTTTAGTTTTTGTGGCAGTTTGAAATGTGTGCTGCAATAGAAAACCCCGCCAAATGTGAAGTGCGTGCTGTCATAAGGTTTTTTACAGCCAAAGGATATTCTGCAGCAGCTATTCATCGTGAGCTTTGTGCCGTGTACGGACCAAGAGTTATGAGTGAAGGAGTTGTCCGTGAATGGGTACGTTTATTTAAAAGTGGACGAGAAAATGTTCATGACGAAGAGAGGAGTGGTAGACCATCATTGGTGACTGACGAACTCGTTCAGACAGTTGATGCAAAAGTTCGTGAAAATCGACGTTTGTCAATGTCTGAGTTGTCTACTGGTTTTCCACAGATTTCTGAGACTCTCTTGTACGAGATAGTGACAGCAAGATTGGGTTACCGTAAGTTCTGTGCACGATGGGTGCTCGCAGAACAACGGCCCTTCTTGAGTCCTTCAAGTGGGACGTTATCAACCATCCACCTTACAGCCCAGACCTGGCGCCAAGTGATTATCACCTCTTCATGCATTTGAAGAAATGGCTCGGGTCACAGCGGTTTGATGACGACGAAGAGCTCAAAGATGCGGTCACAGACTGGCTCCCGGCACAAGCGGGTGATTTTTATGCAGAAGGAATTTCAAAGCTTGTGAAGAGATACGATAAGTGCCTCAATCGCTATGGAGACTATGTAGAAAAATAGTGCAAAGCTGTAGTTGTAAGATGTATATATTAAAATATTTTTATTTAACTTTGTGTATTTTTTTAAATCAACCGGAGGTTACTTTCTGAACGGCCCTCGTATTTATGGAGCAATATATTAGACCTGCCAGTAAGCGTGCAAGAAACGTCATTGGTGTGCCAACTGAAGCAACAAGCAAATCAACTGTCCCCAATCACTAATTACAGTCCAAATGTGGAATGAAAAATGTTGGAACGGGTGTCATAGTGCTGGTTCCAAGTTTTTATGATAGTATAGTTAAGGAGTCTGCCGACATAAGTGTGTATGGAAATCAAATAACTGAAGACAGATGTTTCAGTTCATGGAAAACTTTGGAACTAGCATCCAACTAAATATCTCAGTGGCCATGTCACTTGTCATGGTAAAAAAATAAATAAATAAATTTATATTCATTGCTGTAGTGGATACTAGTTTTCAAATTTGGATATTAACAGTGGTGCAACACAATAGATCTCTGTCTATGGAGAGTCCAGACAGCAAGCATATCAAGACCGTCACTCACAGTATATGATAAGGTTGCATTGTTCTAAAGAGTGGCTTTGTGTTCATGTGGATGGTGGCTCTAATCTCTACCTGCCCACGCTTGTGATTTCAGTTGTTTCCGTAAATTACTTTAGGCAAATGCCAGGATGGTTCCTACTGTAAGGCCACAGCCAGATACTTGTTCACTCCTTTTTGAACTAGACCTGTGTGTGTGTGTGTGTGTGTGTGTGTTTTACACAACTACATGTTCAATAACCTTGAACATTGGTATGGTCTATGGATTGATAAAACAGCGGCTGTTGATGCTACATCATCATCTAAATATTGTATACTGAAATGTCAACGTGGGTGAATATCTCAAAATGTACAATCTAAGTATTGATCTGGCAGGTAATTAAATAAAGAAACTAAAAAATGTGCATAATGATGTTTTATGTTTAAATCCTCAAACCTCTTTTGGGCAATTCTTTAAGAAATTAGGCACAGTGAAAATAGTCTCACAACACATTGGCTCCTTTGTGGTGTCTTTTATACCCTTTTCAGTTTCAAAATGCTGCTGTTACACAGTTTTAAAAGTAAGTGGATTAGTGGTTGATATCACCTTTTGTTCCAGAGAGGAGGTTTTGATGACACTTGTTTTAATAGCCTGTGTGTAGCCCCATCAGTATTTTCACACAATAATGAAATTTTGTGCACAATGTCCCAAAGAATCTTTCCAGCTATCTGTATTCTAGGAAGCTTTTCTAGAAAATAAGCTGGCTTTTAACACACAGTCCTCTTAATAGTCCTATTTAATTGTTCATATTATGTAATATTGAGCAAGTCATGCAGACACTAGCAGGAAAGTGTAATTAGGAGTCTTGCACAACGGCATATAAAATATACAAATGTTTGTATGAAATTAGATTATTTATGTTTGTTGTAAATAGTATTAGTTGTCCTATCTGCACACTTCATTGAACTCTGTGCTCTATAGCAGATAATCCATGTTAACTCAATGACATTGTCAATTATTACTGCATTGGGCATGGGACCATAGAGATTAGATCATGGATCAATGGTAATGTGCCACATGCTTAGATGATTCACATATCTTGTTACACCAGATCGGCGGTTGTCCTGATACACAATCATCCAGGTTAACAGCTGCTCAAAATGTGGACTGAGCCACGGATACAGGGCACTAGGAGCAGTATTATGCTGTGGGAACATTCACCTGAGCGTCCATGGCACATGTGGTAGTAATAAAAGGCAACATGACAATTGTAGAGTGCATAAACATTGCTGTGGTCCACCTTGATTTTTTTCTGCAGTGTAACCGAGCGAGGTGGCGCAGTGGCTAGCACACTGGACTCGCATTCGGGAGGACGATGGTTCAATCCCGTGTCCGGCCATCCTGATTCAGGTTTTCCGTGATTTCCCTAAATCGCTCCAGGCAAATGCCGGGATGGTTCCTGTGAAAGGGCATGGCCGACTTCCTTCCCCGTCCTTCCCTAATCCGATGAGACCGATGACCTCGCTGTCTGGTCTCCTCCCCCAAAGAACCTAACCCTTTTTCTGCAATGTAAGGATTTTATTACATTTTTTTTGTTGTATTCTCTTCCTGCCTCTATCCTCATTTCAGTTGATTGTAGCCTGTCTCTCTCTCCTTTTTACTTCTCAGGAGCTCTCTACCTATTCCATATGTGACTTCGTTCTTCTAGAAAAAAAATCGTTCCTCCGTTTTCCTCATTTCATGTCATCATTTGTGTGGCCCCTTCTTTTTGAATCATCTAAAATTATTATTATTATTATTATTATTATTATTATTGCTACTGTTATTGTTATTACTAATAACAACAATAATAATCGATGGACCCAAATAGATTAACAAAAAATTTGACTACTCCTGCAAAAAAAAAAAAAAAAAAAAAAAAAAAACACCAAATCGATTTAAGGAAATGGAGAAGGCCTTAAGAGAACTGGAAATCACAAAAAAATGTAGTCATAGATAACAATGGGGGAAAAAACACACAAAGGCAAGAAAGAAGGGCTCCAAGTCAAAATCAAAACCAAATGAATAGTCCAAATCTCTGAAGATGAAAGGAAAGTAAGACCAGAAAGAATGAAACAATACTGATTTAACATACCCCAGAGTCAGGTGAAATGTAATTATATATATTTATACAAGCAAAGTTTCTACGGCTGCCGCCGCCTCTCGCATCCCAGTCTCCATCGTTCCGTCATTCCAGTCTCCTTCATTAAGACCTCTCGCCACCATTGCTTCGTTGACGTCATCTTTCCAGCATCTTGCAGGTCTACCACGCTTTCTTCTTTGATGTGGAGCCCATTGCCATACCCGTTTTGGCCATCTTGTGTCTGGCATATGCTGTAAGTGACCATACCAGAATAGGCGCTTCCTTTCTATGTAGTCAAGGATTGTGCTTTTGACATTCATAACCTCTCTGATCCTATCATTTCTGATACAGTCAGGTCTCAAGTATCCACAACTCTGTCTCCAGAAATCCATCTCACAGCCAGCAGGTGATCTTTCTGTCTCTGAGTTACTTCCCACAACTCTGTACCATATGTTGTGATACTTTCGATAATTGTGTGGTAGATGGTATGTTTTGTTCTGCGTTGTGTTTTTGTTCCAGAGAATACCATTTAGTTGTTTTATGGCTCGCTTGCCCTGGCCTATTTTATTGTTTACATCATCCATACTTCTACCATTGGACGACAGTGTCACTCCCAAGTACTTAAAATTATGACACCCTTTAACAGTATCAGAACCGAGCTGTAAGTCGTTAACAGTATTTTCTCCCACTTTCAGATATTCTGTTTTAGATACGTTTATGACAGACTCCATTTTTCATATTCTTCTTTTAATTTGCAGAGCATGTAATTTGCGTCTTGCTCATCTCCAGCTACTAACACTTGGTCGTCAGCAAAAAACAGAGTGAACAAGATCTCGTCGTCTATAGGGACACCCATTCCTCTGCATTTCCTTTTCCATGATTTTAGTGCCTCCTCTAGGTAGATCTTAAAGACAAGGTGGGTTGTAAGGCCCCTTGCTGTCCTTTTCTCCACTAGGTTTTTGAGGTTAAAAACTCCATCACTACAGGAATGACCAGATCTGAATCCATTTTGTTCTTCAGATTTAGTTTTTTTTTTCTATCCTCTTTTTTAGGATACGGCCATAGACTCTCACCATGGGTGGCATCACACTAATACCACAGTAGTTTGCACAATTCCTCCTGTTGCCCTTCTTAAATGTTGATGGAATTGTTGCCTTTTTCCACGCCTTTGGGGCTTCGTCACCTCTAAGGTCAAAATCACTGCCAATTTCTCAGAGTTTTGACGGTGCTGCTTTAACCAGTTCTATATAAATTAATCCTGGACCTGGCGACTTTCTGTTTTTCATGCCATTAATTGCATTTTGGACTTCCTTTGGGGGTTATCGGTGGTATATTATCATTACTGATTTCAATGCCTGGTGGGTTCTCAGTGAATGCAGCTCTGTTCTCAGTTAGTAGTCCTTGGTAATGTTGTACCCATTCCTGCATGCTAATGAGGTTTATATTTGCTTTATCTTTATTCTGTGTTTTTAATACCTTCCAGGCTTTATTTGCTCATTTATTCCCCATGCTTTTTTCTGTCTCTTCACCAGTTTTCTGCCAGCCTTCGTTTTTTGCCTTAATTATTGTTTTCTGTGCATCTTTTCTCCACTCTCTCTATTCCAGCCAATCATTGTCTGATCTTGAGTTCAACCATTTATTATAAACTTTCCTCTTACTTTCTACCTTCTCTTGTACTGAGTGGTTCCACCACTCATCACATATTCTATTACTCTTTTGGATTTCTTTTTTTCCCAGTGCTTCATAAGCTGCGTTATGGATGGCTTCTTTAACCATCTCATACATCTTATCTGCAGAGGTTTCTTCAATGGCAGCAAGTTTTTCTGCTAGCCTTTGCTGGTACAAGAAGCATGTAGAACTATGGTCAAGGCTTTGTAAATTATATTGAATATTATTGGCTTTCTCTGGTTCGGCTTCCACTTGAATTTCTGTATCTTTGATAAACTCGAATAATATCTTAGACATTAGCACAAAATAGTCTGATCAGCACTCTGCACCTCTCATAGCCCTCACGTCTTGTATTACTAGCTTTGTTGTTTGCTTTATTACGGCATAGTCTATAGTGGACTTGAGGTTAATGCTTGGTTTCGTCCGTGTGTATTTGTGGATGTCCTTATGCTTGAACCATCCATTCATAATTCTTAAGTCGTTTTGCATGCAGATTTCTATCAGTCTTCCACCATTATCATTTATGGTTTCTTCACCATATTGTCCCACTATGTTGTCATTAGCTTTCCATCCTTTTCTGGCATTTAGGTCTCCTAGTAAAATGACTTCTTTGCGATTCCCTATATTTTAAAGAGATCTTGTCAGTTGAGTGTAGAATAAGTCTTTCTTTTCTACATCAGTGTCGTTGTTTAGTGAATAGACCACAGTGATCACCACAGGATGGCCCTTTATTTTCTACATCTACATCTACATCTATACTCCGCGAGCCACCTTACGGTGTGTGGCGGAGGGTACTTATTGTACCACTATCTGATCCCCCCTTCCCTGTTCCATTCACGAATTGTGCGTGGGAAGAACGACTGCTTGTAAGTCTCCGTATTTGCTCTAATTTCTCGGATCTTTTCGTTGTGATCATTACGCGAGATATATGTGGGCGGTAGTAATATGTTGCCCATCTCTTCCCGGAATGTGCTCTCTCGTAATTTCGATAATAAACCTCTCCGTATTGCGTAACGCCTTTCTTGAAGTGTCCGCCACTGGAGCTTGTTCAGCATCTCCGTAACGCTCTCGCGCTGACTAAATGTCCCCATGACGAATCGCGCTGCTTTTCGCTGGATCATGTCTATCTCTTCTATTAATCCAGCCTGGTAAGGGTCCCATACTGATGAGCAATACTCAAGAATCGGACGAACAAGCGTTTTGTAAGCTACTTCTTTCGTCGATGAGTCACATTTTCTTAGAATTCTTCCTATGAATCTCAACCTGGCGCCTGCTTTTCCCACTATTTGTTTTATGTGATCATTCCACTTCAGATCGCTCCGGATAGTAACTCCTAAGTATTTTACGGTCGTTACCGCTTCCAATGATTTACCACCTATGGCATAATCGTACTGGAATGGATTTCTGCCCCTATGTATGTGCATTATATTACATTTATCTACGTTTAGGGAAAGCTGCCAGCTGTCGCACCATGCATTAATCCTCTGCAGGTCCTCCTGGAGTACGTACGAGTCTTCTGATGTTGCTACTTTCTTGTAGACAACCGTGTCATCTGCAAATAGCCTCACAGAGCTACCGATGTTGTCAACTAAGTCATTTATGTATATTGTAAACAATAAAGGTCCTATCACGCTTCCCTGCGGTACTCCCGAAATTACCTCTACATCTGCAGATTTTGAACCGTTAAGAATGACATGTTGTGTTCTTTCTTCTAGGAAATCCTGAATCCAATCACAAACCTGGTCCGATATTCCGTAAGCTCGTATTTTTTTCACTAAACGTAAGTGCGGAACCGTATCAAATGCCTTCCTGAAGTCCAGGAATACGGCATCAATCTGCTCGCCAGTGTCTACGGCACTGTGAATTTCTTGGGCAAATAGGGCGAGCTGAGTTTCACATGATCTCTGTTTGCGGAATCCATGTTGGTTATGATGAAGGAGATTTGTATTATCTAAGAACGTCATAATACGAGAACACAAAACATGTTCCATTATTCTACAACAGATTGACGTAAGCGAAATAGGCCTATAATTATTCGCATCTGATTTATGACCCTTCTTGAAAATGGGAACGACCTGCGCTTTCTTCCAGTCGCTAGGTACTTTACGTTCTTCCAGCGATCTACGATAAATTGCTGATAGAAAGGGGGCAAGTTCTTTAGCATAATCACTGTAGAATCTTAAGGGTATCTCGTCTGGTCCGGATGCTTTTCCGCTACTAAGTGATAGCAGTTGTTTTTCAATTCCGATATTGTTTATTTCAATATTTTCCATTTTGGCGTCCGTGCGACGGCTGAAGTCAGGGACCGTGTTACGATTTTCCGCAGTGAAACAGTTTCGGAACACTGAATTCAGTATTTCTGCCTTTCTTCGGTCGTCCTCTGTTTCGGTGCCATCGTGGTCAACGAGTGACTGAATAGGGGATTTAGATCCGCTTACCGATTTTACATATGACCAAAACTTTTTAGGGTTCTTGTTTAGATTGTTTGCCAATGTTTTATGTTCGAATTCGTTGAATGCTTCTCTCATTGCTCTCTTTACGCTCTTTTTCGCTTCGTTCAGCTTTTCCTTATCAGCTATGATTCGACTACTCTTAAACCTATGATGAAGCTTTCTTTGTTTCCGTAGTACCTTTCGTACATGATTGTTATACCACGGTGGATCTTTCCCCTCGCTTTGGACCTTAGTCGTTACGAACTTATCTAAGGCGTACTGGACGATGTTTCTGAATTTTTTCCATTTTTGTTCCACATCCTCTTCCTCAGAAATGAACGTTTGATGGTGGTCACTCAGATATTCTGCGATTTGTGCCCTATCACTCTTGTTAAGCAAATATATTTTCCTTCCTTTCTTGGCATTTCTTATTACACTTGTAGTCATTGATGCAACCACTGACTTATGATCACTGATACCCTCTTCTACATTCACGGAGTCGAAAAGTTCCGGTCTATTTGTTGCTATGAGGTCTAAAACGTTAGCTTCACGAGTTGGTTCTCTAACTATCTGCTCGAAGTAATTCTCGGACAAGGCAGTCAGGATAATGTCACAAGAGTCTCTGTCCCTGGCTCCAGTTCTGATTGTGTGACTATCCCATTCTATACCTGGTAGATTGAAGTCTCCCCCTATTACAATAGTATGATCACGAAACTTCTTCACGACGTTCTGCAGGTTCTCTCTGAGGCGCTCAACTACTACGGTTGCTGATGCAGGTGGTCTATAGAAGCATCCGACTATCATATCTGACCCACGTTTGATACTTAACTTAACCCAGATTATTTCACATTCACATTCGCTAATAACTTCACTGGATATTATTGAATTCTTTACTGCTATAAATACTCCTCCACCATTGGCGTTTATCCTATCCTTGCGGTATATATTCCATTCTGTGTCTAGGATTTCGTTACTGTTCACTTCCGGTTTTAACCAACTTTCCGTTCCTAATACTATATGCGCACTATTTCCTTCAATAAGAGATACTAATTCAGGAACCTTGCCCTGGATACTCCTGCAGTTTACCAATATTACGTTAACTTTTCCTGTTTTTGGTCTCTGAGGACGGACGTTCTTTATCAACGATGATAATGTCCTCTCTGGTAAGCCGTCAGGTATTTTATCGTTTCGCCCAAGGGGGGGGGGGGGGTCCCTCTAACCTAAAAAACGCCCGTGTGCACGCCACACGTACTCTGCTACCCTAGTAGCTGCTTCCGGTGTGTAGTGCACGCCTGACCTGTCTAGGGGGGCCCTACAGTTCTCCACCCAATAACGGAGGTCGATGAATTTGCAACCATTATAGTCGCAGAGTCGTCTGAGCCTCTGGTTTAGACCCTCCACACGGCTCCAAACCAGAGGACCGCGATCGACTCTGGGCACTATGCTGCAGATATTAAGCTCAGCTTGCACTCCGCGTGCGATGCTGGTTGTCTTCACCAAGTCAGCCAGCCGCCGGAAGGAACCAAGGATGGCCTCAGAACCCAAGCGGCAGGCGTCATTCGTTCCGACATGTGCTACTATCTGCAGCCGGTCACACCCAGTGCGTTCAATAGCTGCCGGAAGGGCCTCCTCCACATTACGGACGAGACCCCCCGGCAAGCACACCGAGTGCACACTGGCATTCTTCCCCGACCTACCCGCTATTTTCCTGAGGGGCTCCATAACCCGCCTAACGTTGGAGCTCCCTATAACTAATAGGCCCGCCCTCTGTGACTGTCGGGACCTTGCCGGAGAATCGGCCACTGGCCCAACAGGCGAGGCATCCTGTGGTGGCTCGGAAACGATGTCATCACCACTAGGAAGCACCCCGTACCTGTTGGAAAGGGGTAAGGCAGCTGCCACGCGGCCAGATCCCACCTTCGCCTTTCGGCCAGGCACGCGCGAGCCCACCACTGTCCGCCATTCACCCTGGAGTGATGGCTGACCGGTATGATGCTCACTGCCGGAAGACGCAGCGACATCAGGGGTTCCATGTGATTCCAAGGCCACCGAAGTAGGCATAGGTCTCACCACAGTTGCCCCAACGCCACTACAAGCCGACGCCTGCGCCTCGAGCTCGATGAGCCTAACAGACAAAGCCTCCACCTGCCCCCGAAGAGTGGCCAATTCTCCTTGCGTCCGCTCACAACAACCACAGTCCCTACACATGACTATGTTTACCCTACTCTATACGGTGACAAATTCCCAAGATAATCTTCTGATGAGCTACTCTGATAATCAAGAAACACTCACTGAAATACGAGACGCGAAAACTACGCTAGGTTTTCCCAGAAAAACTATTTAAAAGCAAAGCGCAGCAAATAAGTACAAAAACGCTTTATACAAACAGTACTCGCTGCTGCTGGTGCTCTCGCTCTGGTTGTCACAAGACAACTGCTGATTCAAGTGACTAGTGGCTAACGGCCGCGAAACAAACAAAAGACGGTTTTAGGGCGCTTTCTGTTCTAAACGATCAAGAAAACACTAAGAAATCTAACACGAAAACTACGTAAAGTTTTATCAAGAACTGTTAGTTACTATGCAGAGCAGATAAACACAAATAGAATCCCTTCCTTAGTGGAAGGTCGTAAACAAAATGCAAAATAAACGCTTTGTACAAACAGTACTCGCTGCTGCTGGTGCTCTCGCTCTGGCTGTCACAAGACATCTGTACTTGCAGAATTCTATCACTGACATATTCCCAGGTGGTTAGGTTTTTCTTGAGTTGTTCCTTTATGGCAATGGCAACTGCACTTTGGGCTCGTTGTTCCTTTGGTACACCACTATAAATGTATGTGTAATCATTTGTCTTTTCTGTACCATGCCCTTTCACTTTGGTTTCTGTTAGGCCCACTATGTCGACATCAAGGCTCTTTATTTCTTTAAAGACTTCACGTTTCTTTGTAGAAATTCCCTGTATATTCCATGTTGCAATTCTCATTGTCCTTTTTTGTGCCTGTTGTCGTCTTTGTTTTGATCCATTCTGTTCCGAGGCTAAATTGGGAAGTTTTGCATTTGATTTCTTTTGCTAGGATGGAGTGCAGGTCCAACACCTAAACCCCCAACTTGGAGGACCAGGTGATTTTTATTCATGGTTTTCTTCCACTGGACGATTGCTTTTCTGGGCTCAGGGACTCTGTCTATCCCTCCCTTGGGTTCCTCTGGGAATGAGGTGCCACTTACGCCAAGTCCGCCATACCGAAGTCCATCTTCTTCGCCTTCCTTGCCGATGTGGTCTTCACCCATAACCCTGGGCATGGGTAACACGTTATATCCTGTGATACTGGGTCCCCAGCAGAACTTTGCCACCAGCTCGAAAGCCGGACCCAATCCTGTGACATGGACACGCCTGCTGAGAATTACCCAAGTGCGCTTAGAGGAGGCGGCTCTAAGCACCCTGTGTGTGTATGATTCCACACACAAAGGCATAATAATAATAATAATAATAATAATAGATCACTTTTCAGACAAAGGTAGAGTGAAGGTTCTAATTATTGTTATGAGTAACAGTGTTCATTATAAGCTGGCCTGTATTGTTACAGATGTAGAAAACTGTTACTCTTGGCTTATTGCCCTGTATGCACATGTGTCACAGGCCAGCTTTACCAGACAAACAATAGCTGTTTAGTGTAACCGCTGCAATTTTTTCCAAAGTAGCAGCTCCCCTGTGATTTTATGTTATATTAAGCCAGATTCAGTGCAAATAGAAGACATACAGGCCTGTGGCAATTTAATAACTGATTTTTAATGCAATTTTCAATGATTTATTCCTCATTCTTGATAGTTATCCTTTGTGTTGGAATCTATGGAACACAATGAATGGTTACTCAAGGTATTAGCTTAAAGAAATTCATACTTGAATATTATGTTCTTGTTGATCCTCATTTGCTATTAAAATTATATCAGTGATTTTATGGTTCTCTCAGTGCAGTGAAATTAATGAATTTATCTTCTACAATGTGTGTTTTGCCTTAGTTTACGTGAAGCATAGTGCTTGTTTTTCTGCCAGATGGTGGCTGTTTTTTTTTTTTCCGGATCCAGCAATGACTTATATTATTGATTTCAAATAGTAGTTTCCGCAAAAAAATTTAATTGTAATTTTGCATTCATGTAGGCTTACTACTTTGATCGTGATGATGTTGCGTTACCTGGTCTACACAAGTACTTTAAGCAAGCATCAGAGGAAGAAAGAGAGCATGCTACAAAGTTTATGAAATACATGAATAAGCGTGGAGGTCGAATTGTTCTCAGCTGTATTAATGCTCCAGATTACAACGAGTGGGGAACAGCAGAAGGTGCAATGCGTGAAGCATTGCAGCTGGAGAAAAAAGTAAACCAGGTCAGTTAACATCTGAGCAACTCTGATTCTACAATTTTATGATAATGTTAAGTTACATAACTTATTTATCCATGAGTGTTGTTGCAATGAAAGATGGTAATGTGAGACAGTTATGCAATTCATTTGAGTCTGTTAATAAACTGTGAAAATTTTTGATGGGTAATGCTATGCAGAGTAGTACTGTGTGCAGTTACATTCTCCAGAAAGCAAAATTTTCATTACACAAGTGTGTCATGAGAATAATTCAGTGCTTGTTCATCTTGTAGACAACTCTCTAAAAGTGTCAGCCATTTTACTAACAACTTCTTTGTATGAAAGTTTCTTGCAATTCATTTAGCACACTTAAAAGTAAAATTATAATGTCCAAAATTGTAGCAGTGAATGGAACATTTCCATAAATTTGCTTTATCACATTTCCTTCAAAAAGGTGAGTTATGCTGTGACATTTTGGTTCATCCATCTAATGATGAAAATGATTGACAGACAGCAAAGTTAATTTGAAAGGTGAACCGTAAATATTTTTTCTTGACAACTCATGTCCCACATGTGAATTTCTACTCACAAAAAGTAGTGTTTTTTAATAGAGCCTACACCTATTAGTAAAGGAGCAGCTCATTTTCAAGTAGATAAGTCTGATCTTTATCTCCCCTTGTCCTTGCGAAAGGTAGGTCCAGTGTATCTGTCAGCAGAGTATTATTATTTCTTTCCTTTCTCAGACGTTATGTCTGGTTAAAAATGGAAAGTGACGCGGACCTTGATCAAGTGTGACTTCCTTTTAACTGTACGGTATATGTTACATTGCATTTAGTAACTTTTAGGTAATTGAACATGTATCAATAATTACAGATTTCTGTAGTTGTATGTATACGTTTGGATGTAGCTCTATTGCATTGATGTACTGGTAGATACTGTGTGGTATGACTCCTGTAGTTGATAGTATGATTGGTATAATGTCAACTTTATCCTGATGCCCCATGTCCTTGACTTCCTCAGCCAGTTGGATGTATTTTCCAATTTTTTCTCCTGTTATCTTCTGTATATTTGTTGTATTGGGTATGGATATTTCGATTAGTTGTGTTGATTTCTTCTTTTTATTGGTGAGTATGATGGCTGGTTTGTTATGTGGCGTTGTTTTATCTGTTATAATGGTTCTGTTCCAGTATAATTTGTATTCATCATTCTCCAGTACATTTTGTGGTGCATACTTGTATGTGGGAACGTGTTGTTTTATTAGTTTATGTTGTATGGGAAGTTGTTGATGTATTATTTTTGCTACATTGTCATGTCTTCTGGTGTATTCTGTATTTGCTGGTATTGTACATCCACTTGTGATGTGATCTACTGTTTCTATTTGTTGTTTGCAAAGTCTGCATTTATCTGTTGTGGTATTGGGATCTTTAATAATATGCTTGCTGTAATATCTGGTGTTTATTGTTTGATCCTGTATTGCAATCATGAATCATTCCATCTCATTGTATATATTGCCTTTTGTTAGCCATGTGTTGGATGTGTCTTGATCGATGTGTGGCTGTGTTAGATGATACGGGTGCTTACCATGTAGTGTTTTCTTTTTCCAATTTACTTTCTTCGTATCTGTTGATGTTATGTGATCTAAAGGGTTGTAGAAGTTGTTATGAAATTGCAATGGTGTAGCCGATGTATTTATATGAGTTATTGCTTTGTGTATTTTGCTAGTTTTTCATTCTATAAAGAATTTTCTTAAATTTTCTACCTGTCCATAATGTAGGTTTTTTATGTCGATAAATCCCCTTCCTCCTTCCTTTCTGCTTAATGTGAATCTTTCTGTTGCTGAATGTATGTGATGTATTCTATATTTGTGGCATTGTGATCGTGTAAGTGTATTGAGTGCTTATAGGTCTGTGTTACTCCATTTCACTACTCCAAATGAGTAGGTCAATATTGGTATAGCATAAGTATTTCTAGTTTTTGTCTTGTTTCTTGCTGTCAATTCTGTTTTCAGTATTTTTGTTAGTCTTTTTGATTTTTTACACAGATCTGATCAGCTAGTCGTTGTTCTGTTAAAAATTTTAATTCTGGGTATCTGTTAATAAATGTTGTGTATACTTGTGATCTGTATCCAGTTGTGTTGGTTCCTAAGTTTGTTGCTTGGTAATAACAGAACATGAGGTGTTGGTTAACTTCATCTGACCATCTCATCCTCTGTCTTTGTTGTCCTTCTACAGTGGTTGCAGGAAGCATATCCTGCAAACCACTTGGGTAGTGATGTGGAGATGTACCCCTAACTGCTAATTATGGCACCTGTCACGCATTGTGTGGAAAATGTCAACCTCCATTGGTGATGACGGCCTTGCAGTCCATCTTCTGTTATGTCACAGTGTGCAAGGGGGTGGTGTGGGTTGGGGGATGGGGGGGGGGGGGGGGGCGGCATTGTAGCTGTGGCAGTGAAAGCTCCCAGTGTAGGAGGGAAGCTCCCTTCATCGCTGGTGAGGCAGGCTAATCCATGATGTTTGACAGGGTGGTTGGTTGTTGTGGGTGTGAAGGCAACATGTATTAGATGTGTCATCCTACATGAACTACACTGGGCTGGCTGTGTTATTTCAAATGATCGTATGATGGCTGGGACTTCCCAGCTAAGGTTTCATAACTAGAGGGTGTCAATCCAGATTTTGTCAGGTATGTTTTGAATCACTCTGTCTCATATGAGGTTGTGTGCATAAGATTTACCATAACCTTCTGCACTGAGAGAGAATTTACAATGTAAACTGCCTTGGATTTGTGTTGTCCATTGTAAGTATGTCTGTCTGATTTGTTCAGCACACTGAAATGCACACTGTCATTTTGATACCAAATGCACCCAGTGGTCATTGTAGTGGACTAGTCTATTCATGAACTCATCCAGAGTGAAGACAGGAGGCTCCTGCTAAGGGGAGGGATGGAATCTTGTCTATCCTCTGAAACGCTTCCAGTCCACAACATGTGAGGACACAGTTGCAGCCACAAGCAGCATCAATAATGTCTTGCAATGAGATGATGGTGCAGGCATGCTGCAGATGAACTCCGCTGCCGGTGGTTGCTGTTCAAGGTAGAGAATAGTCTGTTTGGCTGTGGCAGGTAGGGTGGGGCCACTTCGGAGTGAGAATACTTATGGAGTTGATGTTGCTGTAGCCACATTACAGTTCCTATTCATATTGTTTTTCCTTGAGTTATGGTTGTTTTTGCTGTTTGATCTTAAGAAATGCTTCCTATATCTTTGGTACACTGTGTTGTCCTTAAAACTGGCTATATCTAAATACTGCTCTGTCACTGATATCATAGCAGTGTTGCACAGATGGGGTTAATACCTTGTCATCATTTATTGTAACCTACAGCAAATAAACTTTTGTGCAGTTAAAGTATGTACTGACCATCAACCATTAATACGACTGAAATTGTTGGTGCCTTGTATCTGAGAAAATTAAAGTCTACAAGAAAATATACTGAGGTTGAAGGAACATTTGTATTCCCAGAAGTCCAATTTGTAAAAAAAACACTTCATAATAATGTGATAAAGTTCAGTTTCCCACACGATGCTGGCGATGGTACACCATATACCGTAAGAAGATGTTTGAGTCTAGCACCTGTAGTCAAGCACTGTTGATAGTCATCCCTTGGCAGTATGACAGTGTGGGACAACAGTGGAGATCTCTCCAACAAATAGCATGACTACACACCTAAAATGGTTATGACAGCTGGATGTAATACTGTGATGTAAGATTAACGAGTACATATTGACCTAATGGTTGCAAATAGCAAGTCTGACACTGTTGTCGGTCGCATGTGAAATGTTGAAACTGGTATCATTTACTTCATCATTGGTGCCCTGGTGTCAATACTGCATAACCTGATGAGGACTTTTTGCATTGCTTAAATCAATGGAAACTACAGCAGTTACATTTCTCAAGGTATGTGGCTCTACTGTATGGTTTAATGATGATTGCCTCTTCTTGGGCAAAATATTCCAGAAGTAAAATAGTTCATTATTTGAATCTCCAGCCAGAGGACACTCAAGATATGATCATTAAAAACAAAATTTTTCATTCCATTGGTAATAGTGTCAGATGTTAGATCCATTAAACAGCTAATTATGTTAATGAAGTTGAAAATAGAAATGGGTAGGTTAAAGTTAAATACAGTTGCAATTGGAAGCTCACTGTCACTAATTTGTAATTACAGTCTTAAAGTTACTCACCCTGTTAAGTCTGCTTAATACACTTCGCGCCCTTTCTGTTTCCAACTTGGAAGCTTGCAGACCTAAAAACAATAAGAGGAAAAATGCATACTTCTTTCAGCAGAATAATATATTTTATTTTTGAGTTGGAGGTTTTATGTTCTTCGTCTAATTTTGTGATGTCCTGCACTTGATAAAAGATGATTTTTACTATGAAATGATGGATTTTATTGAATACTTAGCCAATGTGATAACTCTTGCTAAGCTCTGCCCAACTGTACCTTGGAAGGGCTTAGTGTTTGCCTGGTTGTTTGTACAATCTATTATATTGTAAATGTTGTCAAGTGTCTCTTGATCATATTATATTGCATTTATTTAGCATCCAAAGAACTGAGCATTCCAATTATAATTGTGCGTCACTGTAATTCATTATGCTGTACTATCACTGACAGCATTGTATCATATCTCACTGGGAAATTAAAGTAGATATCTTATTGATTATATTTAATTTAATGTGATTTTTCATAAATTCATCATAGCTATAGAAGCTGTTGACTGTCATGTTTGTATTACTTGCTTAAACTGTGAAGTCAAGATTTGCCAACATAGCTAACTTTTATGAATCTTGTAGGTCTCTTCTGGAGTTTAAAAGCTTATGTACCATGCTTTCATTATCCTGGAATAGAAGCTCGTACTTCGGTAAACTGTGTATGAGAAATAATATGCATATAACAACAGTATTTGTATAGTGCAGTATTTTTAAGCATTTGTAACATATAGCAACATTTACTTAGTTCTTTGTTTACATTTATTCAGAACCCTCCCGTCTTAAATGACTGTCTATACATGCTCCTAAGAATTTCAGTGAAAGCCCTCCTGAAGCCTGCTGACCCAAATTATATTACTGTACTACAGGGTGTTTATAAATGAATATCGGGGTTTTAACACTTTATTATATTTATTAAATTAAACATACAGTTACTCTTTTATTTGACATATCATTTATCGTTAAAACCTCGATATTCATTTATAAACACCCTGTATAATCTTTGCTTCTTGAGTGACTGATGGTCATCCACGCTGATTATATTTTGTCATTCACTACAAAACAGTTATCACAGAACAATTTTCCTACATTGCATCAGTTTAATGCTGAAGATCTGCTTCATCATGACACACTTTTGGTACTTGTCAAACAGATTGTTCAACCAATCATGGGTCATTCCCTGAGTACTATATCAGTCTAACATAGTGAATTGTAGATCGTGATTGATAACATCAAAGGCCTTTGAAAGATCTAGGAACAGTCCACAGGTTGGTTCCAATTGCCTGTAGCACTTAGAACCAAGTTCAGAAAGTTATATACTACAATTTCAGTAGATTTGCTTTATTTTTATTCAGTAAATCTGAATGTTTCACATATTATTCTTTCAATCATTTTTGAAAATCTATGTAGTAATGACAGTGGTGTTTGTAATTTGTTCTACCTAATTTTTAACAGTGTGGTTTTTGAGGGCTCTAGGAAATATTCATGAAAAAATGTGATGACATTTTATTTTCTGAACAATGCTCATCTCCATGTACTGCCTGGCAGATGGTTCATCAAACCACCTTCATGCTACTTCACCATTGCTCAGCTTCAAACAGTGTGCAGGAAAAACCAGCACTTACATCTTTCTGTGCGAACTCAGATTTCTCTTATTTTATGATGATGGTCATTTCTCACTGTGTAGGAGCATGCCAACAGAAATTTTGTCACTCTGCAGAGAAAGTGGGTGATTTAAATTTCATGAGAAGATCCTTTCACAACAAAAAACATTTGTTTTAATGATTGCCACCCCAGTCCGCATTCACAGCCGTGACACACTCTCCCCTAGTTCACAATAATACAAAATCACTGTCAACCCTGTCTTATGCTGATCAACACTGCAGAGCAATACTCCAAAAGATGACAGGCAAGTGTAGTGTAGGCATTCTCTTTTGTAGACCTGTTGCATATTCAATTGATATGAGGTGTAGAAGAATGACACTGAAATTTCCGTATAGATCATGCTAGCCGTTGGTGAAGGGCCCGTGAGACCGCATCTGCAGTGCCATCTGCATCCTGTAATGGATGATGATGAATGTCAACATATTGTAACCCAAGTTCCATACATCGGTATCTGTTTCACACTTGTAAACATGTCAAGTTTTGTGCCTATGAACTAGGATTTGTGGACAGCACTGGTTTTCTGTTATCATTTGAAAAAAACTGCTGCAGAATTGCTTCGAATGCTTTTTGAAGCTTTCTGTGAACATGCTCGTGGGAAAACATAGTGTTTTGAGTGGTTCAAAAAAATCCAAAGTGGTGATTTTGACGAGAGAAATGTTGAGCACTTAAACCACCAAAAAAGTTCAAACACAACAAATTGCAGGCCTTGTTGGATGACGATGATAGTCAAACTCAACAGGAACTTGTGGAACAGTTGTATGTGATGCAGAAAGCTGTTTCTCATTGGTTGAAAGCTATGGGAAAGGTGCAGAAAGTCGAAAAATGGGTACTGCATGAACTGATTGAAAGACAGCAAGCAAATCAAAAGACCACTTGTGAAATGCTGCATGCCAGATACGAAAGAAAGTCATTTAGTCATCTAATAGTGACAGGTGATGAAAAATGTATATTTTGAGAATCCTAAGCATCGTAAATCATGGGTGAATCCAAACAAACCATTGACATCTACTGCAAGACCAAATCGCTTTGGAAAGAAGACAATGCTCTGTGATTGGTGAGATCATAAGGATGTCGTCTATTATGAGCTGCTAAAATCTGGTGAAAGCATTAACACTGATCACTACTAACAGCAAATGATTGATTTAAATCAAGCAGTATGTGAAAAACAACCAGAATATGAAAAAGGCAACACAGTCATATTCCTCCATGATAATGCCCCATCACACACAGCATAAATGGTCAGGGAAATGATTGAGGCATTCAGTTGGGAAATACTAGGGCATGCAGCTTTTTCTCCAGATTTGGCTCAGTTCGATTATCATCTATTTGCATCAGTGGGACATGCTCTCGATGAACAACACTTCAGTTCATATGAAAATGTAAGAAAATGGCTTGCTGACTGGTTCGCTTGAAAAGAACTGCGTTTTTGGAATGGCATTCATAGCGTGCTGGAGAGGTGGGAGAAATGTATAAATAGCAATGGAGATTATTTTGAATAAAATATTGTTTTTCAGTTTCAAACAACAGATGTGTAATTATTGCAACCAAATTCCAGTTTCATACGTCTACACCTGGAACGTGCACGTGCTATTGAAAGTTTAGTTTAATACATTTCACATTATTAATTTTACTCTCTTTTTACTTTTATGCCTGATCTAACATTTGCAATTATAAGAGGATAGATTGCTGCTCACCTTAAAGATGACACGTTGAGTTGCAGACATGCACAGTGAAAATACTGTTGCACACAAGCTTTTGGCCAAAGCCTTCTTCAGAAAAGAAATGGACACACACACACACACACACACACACACACACACACACACACACACACACACACACACACCACATGCACAAATGTCTGAAGTCTTCAACTGCTCTGGCTAGACTGCAACTGTTGCATTGAATGAAAGCAGCAATCTGAAGTGGGGCAGGGAAGGGAGGAGGATAGCAGGGTATGGGTGAGTGCTGTCAGGTGGAAGGAGGAGGGACTGCAAGGTGGCCGGGCAATGCTGCCAGGCACAGTGATGGGAGGCTGTGGATGAATGGGTGGAGCAGAAGATGAGATCGAAGCAGAAATGGGAAAAGACTGTTGGATGCGGTGACAGAGAGGGGTGTACAGTGAGAGTGATGGAACATGGAGGTGATAGGATTGGGGGGGGGGGGGGGGAGATGGGGTTGTAACTGTTGGGTAGAGGGTGTGGTGATGGTAGTTTATCGTAGGTGGAGGTTAGGCTAATTTTGGGAGTGGAGAATGTGTCCTAAAGATAACTCCCATCTGTACAGTTTGAAAAACTGGTGTTTGAGGGAAGGATCTAGACGGCCTGGGTTTTGAAGCAGCCGTTGAAATCTAGCATGTCATATTCAGCTGCATGTTGTACCACAGGGTGGTCTACCATGCTTTTTGCGACAGTTTGGTGGTGGCCATTCATCATGATGGACAGCTGGTTGATAGTCATACCAATATAAAAAGCTTTGCAATGATTGAGTAGAGTTGATATATGACACGACTTTCACAGGTGGCCCAGCCTCTGTGGGTTAGGATAAGTCTGTGACAGGACTGGAAGTGTAGGGTCAGTGGATTGTGCAGATCTTGCACCTGGGTCTTCCGCAGGGATATGATCACTGTGCAAGGGGTTTGGATTGGGAGTGACATACTTTATGGTGGACTAGGGTGTTAGGGAGGTTGAGTGGGTGAGGGACACCACTTTAGGAGGAGTGTGAAGGCTTTTGGTTAGAATGTCCCTCATATCAAAGCGTGATGATAGATAATCGAAGCTCTGATGAAGAGTGTAGTCCATGTGTTTCAGTCTGGGATGCTATTGTTGGGTAATCAAGGGGGTGCTTGTCTGTACCTGGTTCTTGGGGGGGATACAGGATGAGAAATTGGTTTGCGGGCTAGGTCTGGTGGATACAGTCTTTCTGTGAAGGCCTTTGTGAGATCTTCTGGACAAGGGAGTCCTTGTCACTCCAGGTATACCATTCCCAGGTGGCTGGGCTGTATGGCAGGGATTTTTTTGGTTTATAAGGGATGTATCAAAATGTGAGTACTGTTGGTGTTTGGAGTGTTTAATGTAATGTCCAGGTACATGGCATGCTGGGTTGAGGACAATCAGGTGAAGCAGATGGGAGCGAAGGCGTTGACATTGTGTGAAGAAATAAGGATAGGGTGATCCATTCCCAGAAATCCAAAATAACCTTCAATTGCTGCTTAAAGCCTTATGCTCTTTCCAGAATCTCTTTTCTAGGACACCTCCCACACCTGCCTTTTATATGCTCCCCCCCCCCCCCCCCCAAAAAAAAAAAAAAAAAAAAGCCACACACACAAATTCAACAAGCCTGGATGCCACATATTATTTTGTTATTCTCTCTCCCACTGAAAGAATTTTGGTCCTTATTGACGAACATTTCCAACTAACTGCACAAAATCTAGCATCCCATGTGAAAATATCAACCACTCTCCTCACCGACTCTCCACCATCCCCATCCCTTTACCCCATGGACCCTACTCATCACTGTTGAGGCCACTTCCCTCTACACCAACATCCCTCATGCCCATGGTTTTTGTGCTATTTACTACTACCTCTCCCAATGTCCTTCATACTCCAAACCCACTACCTAATTCCTCATACACCTTCCTAATTTTATCATAAGACACAGCCATCTCTCCTGCAGCACAGCCATGGGCACCTGCAAGGCATCATCCTATGTCAACCTGTTTATGGGTCATCTAGAGTAAACCTTATTGTTGTTGCGGTCTTCAGTCCTGAGACTGGTTTGATGCAGCTCTCCATGCTACTCTATCCTGTGCAAGCCTCTTCATCTCCCAGTACCTACTCCAACCTACATCCTTCTGAACCTGCTTAGTGTATTCATCTCTTGGTCTCCCTCTACGATTTTTACCCTCCATGCTGCCCTCCAATACTAAATTGGTGATCCCTTGATGCCTCAGAACATGTCCTACCAACCGGTCCCTTCTTCTAGTCAAGTTGTGCCACAAACTTCTCTTCTCCCCAATCCTATTCAATACTTCCTCATTGTTACGTGATCTACCCATCTAATCTTCAGCATTCTTCTGTAGCACCACATTTCAAAAGCTTCTATTCTCTTCTTGTCCAAACTACACTCCTGGAAATTGAAATAAGAACACCGTGAATTCATTGTCCCAGGAAGGGGAAACTTTATTGACACATTCCTGGGGTCAGATACATCACATGATCACACTGACAGAACCACAGGCACATAGACACAGGCAACAGAGCATGCACAATGTCGGCACTAGTACAGTGTATATCCACCTTTCGCAGCAATGCAGGCTGCTATTCTCCCATCGAGACGATCGTAGAGATGCTGGATGTAGTCCTGTGGAACGGCTTGCCATGCCATTTACACCTGGCGCCTCAGTTGGACCAGCGTTCGTGCTGGACGTGCAGACCGCGTGAGACGACGCTTCATCCAGTCCCAAACATGCTCAATGGGGGACAGATCCGGAGATCTTGCTGGCCAGGGTAGTTGACTTACACCTTCTAGAGCACGTTGGGTGGCACGGGATACATGCGGACGTGCATTGTCCTGTTGGAACAGCAAGTTCCCTTGCCGGTCTAGGAATGGTAGAACGATGGGTTCGATGACGGTTTGGATGTACCGTGCACTATTCAGTGTCCCCTCGACGATCACCAGTGGTGTACGGCCAGTGTAGGAGATCGCTCCCCACACCATGATGCCGGGTGTTGGCCCTGTGTGCCTCGGTCGTATGCAGTCCTGATTGTGGCGCTCACCTGCACGGCGCCAAACACGCATACGACCATCATTGGCACCAAGGCAGAAGCGACTCTCATCGCTGAAGACGACACGTCTCCATTCGTCCCTCCATTCACGCCTGTCGCGACACCACTGGAGGCGGGCTGCACGATGTTGGGGCGTGAGCGGAAGACGGCCTAACGGTGTGCGGGACTGTAGCCCAGCTTCATGGAGACGGTTGCGAATGGTCCTCGCCGATACCCCAGGAGCAACAGGGTCCCTAATTTGCTGGGAAGGTTGCGGTGCGGTCCCCTACGGCACTGCGTAGGATCCTACGGTCTTGGCGTGCATCCGTGTGCAACCGTGCGTCGCTGCGGTCCGGTCCCAGGTCGACGGGCACGTGCACCTTCCGCCGACCACTGGCGACAACATCGATGTACTGTGGAGACCTCACGCCCCACGTGTTGAGCATTTCGGCAGTACGTCCACCCGGCCTCCCGCATGCCCACTATACGCCCTCGCTCAAAGTCCGTCAACTGCACATACGGTTCACATCCACGCTGTCGTGGCATGCTACCAGTGTTAAACACTGCGATGGAGCTCCGTATGCCACGGCAAACTGGCTGACACTGACGGCGGCGGTGCACAAATGCTGCGCAGCTAGCGCCATTCGACGGCCAACACCGCGGTTCCTGGTGTGTCCGCTGTGCCGTGCGTGTGATCATTGCTTGTACAGCCCTCTCGCAGTGTCCGGAGCAAGTATGGTGGGTCTGACACACCGGTGTCAATGTGTTCTTTTTTCCATTTCCAGGAGTGTATTTATCGTCCATGTTTCACTTCCATACATGGCTACACTCCATACAAATACTTTCAGAAACGACTTCCTGACACTTAAATCTATACTCGATGTTAACAAATTTCTCTTCTTCAGAAACGATTTCCTTGCCATTGCCAGTCTACATTTTATATCCTCTCTACTCTGACCATCATCAGTTATTTTGCTCCCTAAATAGCAAAACTCCATTACTACTTTAAGTGTCTCATTTCCTAATCTAATTCCCTCAGCATCACCAGACTTAATTCGACTACATTCCATTATCCTCGTTTTGCTTTTATTGATGTTCATCTTATATCCTCCTTTCAAGACACTGTCCATTCCGTTCAACTACTCTTCCAAATCCTTTGCTGTCTCTGACAGAATTACAATGTCATCAGCGAACCTCAAAGTTTTTATTTCTTCTCCATGGATTTTAATACCTACTCCAAATTTTTCTTTTGTTTCCTTCACTGCTTGCTCAATATACAGATTGAATAACATCAGGGATATGCTGCAACCCTGTCTCACTCCCTTCCCAACCGCTGCTTCCCTTTCATGCCTCTCGACTCTTATAACTGCCATTTGGTTTCTGTACAAATTGTAAATAGCCTTTCGCTCCCTGTATTTTACCGCTGAAATCTTTAGAATTTGAAAGAGAGTATTCCAGTCAACATTGTCAAAAGCATTTCTCTAAGTCTACAAATGCTAGAAACATAGGTTTGCCCTTCCTTGATCTAGCTTGTAAGACAAGTCGTAGGGTCAGTATTGCCTCACGTGTTCCAACATTTCTACAGAATCCAAACTGATCTTCCCCGAGGTCGGCTTCTACTAGTTTTTCCATTCTTCTTCTGTAAAGAATTCACGTTAGTATTTTACAGCTGTGACTTATTAAACTGATAGTTCGGTAATTTGTCAACACCTGCTTTCTTTGGGATTGGAATTATTATATTCTTCTTGAAGTCTGAGGGTATTTCGCCTGTTTCATACATCTTGCTCACCAGATGGTAGAGATTTGTCAGGACTGGCTCTCCCAAGGCCGTCAGTAGTTCAAGGCCGTCAGTAGTTCTAATGGAATGTTGTCTACTCCTGGGGCCTTGTTTCGACTCGGGTCTTTCAGTGCTCTGTCAAACTCTTCACGCAGTATCGTATCTCCCATTTCATATTCATCTACATCCTCTTCCATTTCCATAATATTGTCCTCAAGTACATCACCCTTGTATAGACCTTCTGTATGCTCCTTCCACCTTTCTGCTTTCCCTTCTTTGCTTAGAACTGGGTTTCCATCTGAGCTCTTGATGTTCATGCAAGTGGTTCTCTTATCTCCACAGGTCTCTTTAATTTTCCTGTAGGCAGTTTTTAGCTTACCACTAGTGAGATAAGCCTCTATATCCTTACATTTGTCCTCTAGCCAGCCCTGCTTAGCCATTTTGCACTTCCTGTCGATCTCATTTGTGAGACGTTTGTATTCCTTTTTGCCTGCTCCATTTACTGCATTTTTATATTATCTCCTTTCATCAATTACATTCAATATTTCTTCTGTTACCCAAGGATTTCAACTAGCCCTCGTCTTTTTACCTACTTGATCCTCTGCTGCCTTCACTACTTCATCCCTCAAAGCTACCCATTGCTCTTCTACTGTATTTCTTTCCCCCATTCCTGTCAATTGTTCTCTTATGCTCTCCCTCAAACTCTGTACAACCTCTTGTTCTTTCAGTTTGTCCAGGTCCCATCTCCTTAAATTCCCACCTTTTTGCAGTTTCTTCAGTTTTAATCTACAGGTCATAACCAATAGATTGTGGTCAGTCCTCATTTGCCCCTGGAAATGTCTTACAATTTAAAACCTGGTTCCTAAATTTCTGTCTTACCATTAGATAATCTATCTGAAACCTGTCAGTATCTCCAGGCTTCTTCCATGTATACAGCTTTCCTTTATGATTCTTGAACCAAGTGTTAGCTATGATTAAGTTGTGCTCTGTGCAAAATTCTACCAGGCGGCCCTCTCTTTCATTTCTTAGCCCCAATCCGTATTCACCTACTACGTTTCCTTCTCTCCCTTTTCCTGCTACCGAATTCCAGTCACACATGACTATTAAATTTTCGTCACCCTTCACTATCTGAATAATTTCATCATACATTTCTTCAATTTCTTTGTCACCTGCAGAGCTAGTTGGCATATAAACTTGTATTACTGTAGTAGGTGTGGGCTTCGTATCTATCTTGGCCACAATAATGCGTTCACTATGCTGTTTGTAGAAGCTTACCCATATTCCTATTTTCCTATTCATTATTAAACCTACTCCTGCATTACCCCTATTTGACTTTGTGTTTATAACCCTGTAGACACCTGACCAGAAGTCTTGTTCCTCCTGCCACCAAACTTCACTGACTCCCACTATATCTAACTTTAACCTATCCATTTCCCTTTTTAAATTTTCTAACCTACCTGCCCGATTAAGGGATCTGACACTCCACGCTCCGATCCGTAGAATGCCAGTTTTCTTTCTCCTGATAACAACGTCCTCTTGAGTAGTCCCCACCTGGAGATCTGAGTGGGGGACTATTTTACCTCCGGAATATTTTACCCAAGAGGACGCCATCATCATTTAACCATACAGTAAAGCTGCATGCCCTCGGGAAAAATTACGGCTGTAGTTTCCCCTTGCTTTCAGCCATTCGCAGTACCAGCACAGCAAGGCCGTTTTGGTTAGTGTTACAAGGGCAGATCAGTCAATCATCCAGACTGTTGCCCTTGCAACTACTGAAAAGGCTGCTGCCCCTCTTCAGGAACCACACATTTGTCTGGCCTCTCAACAGATATCCCTCCGTTGTGGTTGCACCTATGGTACGGCTATCTGTATCGCTGAGGCACGCAAGCCTCCCCACCAACGGCAAGGTCCATGGTTCATGGGGGGGAGGTAAACCTTATTAGCCTCCCAAAACCTAAAGCCGTGATCTGGTTTATGTTCATTGATATCATCTTCAAGATCTGGACTCACTTCTAAGACACCCTATCCTCAGTCCTTCACTACTTCAAAATCTCTCTCATCCCCTTCACCTGGTCCCCCTTAGCCCAGTGAGCCACATTCCTTGGATGTTGATCAACACACCTGCTCGCTTATCCACCCAGCACTTCCCATGCCATTATTGTCACAGGCTTATTCTACCCTACCAGAGGCTGGGCCACACATGAAAGCAGCCGTGTCATATACCAAATCTGCTGCAATCATTGCACAGCTTTTTGTATTGGTGTGACTACCAACCAACTTTCCACCAGGATGAATGGCCACCACCAAAATGTAACTAAGAATAAGGTGACCATCCTGTGGCACAGCAGGCAACTGAACACAACATTCATGATTTTGATGGCTGCTTCCACAACCCATGTCAACTGGATCCTCCCCTGAACCAACAGCTTTTTTGAACTGTAAAGTTCTCCTGCAATTATCCCAGCCTCAACCTATGATAACCTAGTGTCTGTGCACCGTGTTGCACCTAACTGTTTCTGCCCCCTCTGTCCCGTCATCTCGTCCCAGTTCACACCTCCTCACCTTTGATGTGCCCTACTCTCTGCTGATACACCCACCAGACCTTTCCTCTATCTTCCCCTCTCCTCCTCTGCTCACCCCTCTCCCATAGCCTCACGATGCTGTGCCTTGCAGCCATGTCCTACTGCTTTCTAGTTGCTGCGTGCTCTGCCAGATGGCACTCTTCTCACCCTTCACCTATATCTTGCTATCCCTCCTCCTCCCGTGTGTTTCTGCAGAGTGCTTTGGCTGGAAGTTCAGTGTGCAACAGTACTTTTGTTTTGCTTTTCTGCAACTCAACTTGTCTTCCTTACAGTGAGCAGCAGTGTGCCATTTTTGTAATTGTTGATATTCCAATGCGAGCTGTCCATCTATCCATTGTTCAAGCTAACATTTATATATTTTCCACCACATTTGTATATTTCTGTTCTAAAGTTGCTAATCACTTCAAAACCTGAAATTCTAGCCTTCAAGCCTTTTTTGTAGCCGGCACTCACTTAGGCATGATACTGAAACAGCCCAGAGGTGATAAAGGCTATTCATAGTAGTTCACATGCATTCAGATTTCTTAATTGTTATTAGTCCTACTCCTGCAGTACATTTATTTAATTTGTGTTGTAACCTTGTACTCACCTTGTAAAAAAATCTTGCTCTTCTTGTCACCATGGTTCAATAGGTAACAATTTGAAGTTGTCAACTGTTTTCAGAAGTCAGGGAACATAAAATGAATTTGGGCACTATTGTCCAATGATTTGTGGATGAACTGAGACAGTTGAAGTTCATAAGCATCTCTCCTAATTTTTAGAGAGGAAATTTAATCTCCAGAAAGGTCATATTACATGAGCATAAAGTGTGTACCATAGTTTTACAAATCTGCATATAGGTCTGTCTCTCACTTCTTCAAAATGATAATGACATACATGTTTTTCTAGTTGCTTGGAACACATTGTTGCATCTTATGATAAACTAGCTAATAGAATGAATTAGTTTCTTTTATGTAAATGATTATGAAGCATATAGCTGTCCCATCAGGCCCAGTTACCTTTCTTCCTTTTAATGATTTTAGTCATTCTCTGTTCTGCAATAACTAATCTCAATATCTGTCATGTCACCATTTGTATGATGCTTGAAAGGAGTGGCCATGCTGTGATCTACCACTGTGAAACACTTTTGAAAGACTGGATGCATTTCAATCTTCTTCATGACAGCTTTTGTTTCAGTGCCAGTATGATCAGCAAGCAAATGCAAAATTGATTTTGATCCATCTACCGATTTTGCACAGTACCAAACTTTCTCACAGTTTCTCATGAAATAGGTAGACAAAATACTTTTGAATTTATTGGATGCTTTGCTCATTGATGTTGTATTCTTTTGACTTCATTCAACTGCTTATCAACAAGGTTTTAAGTTAATTGACATTTTTGATGAAGCTCTCTTTGCCCTTTACCAAGTGAGGTGGCACAGTGGTTAGCACGTGAATTCGCGTTCTGAAAGACAATGGTTCAGATGTGCATCTGGTCATTCAGATTTGGTTTCTCTATGATTTTACTAAATTACTCCAGGATTGTTCATTTGAAAGGACACAGCTGATTTCCTTGCCAGCTCTGAAACAACCCGAGCTTGTGCCCCACATCTAATGACCTCGATGTTGACAGTATGTTAAACACTAGTCACCCTTCACTCTGTCCCTCCGTCATTTTGATTGCCTTTACAGTAGATTTTTAAAACAGGCATTGAACTTAGTGGTCCTTTCCTGTCTCTCACAATGTTACACATATTTACTGCACATTGCACATTATTCTTGAATTTTATCCATCCATCTTTGTTGCCAGAGATGGATGTTTGAGGTTAATTGTTTAGGTATATGCAATATATTTCCTTTCACATTTGCTAAGCAGAAATTTTTTCCTATTTTCTTAACATTATTTTTCACACGTGTAGTCATTGATGCTCTTAACAGTCTTATGTTTGTTGATTCCCTTCTTTAAATGTACTGAATCAATAGAGGGCTCTGTTAGTTATCAGGAGTTCTAACATGCAGCCCTGGTGACCTAGTTATCTAACAAATTGCTAAACAAAGTATTCACAACAGACCTTTTAAAGTAACCTCATAGAAATCCTTGCTGTAATTGGAGGAGTCTCCCAGTCAGTAGCTGGAAAAGGCAAAATCTTTCACTATTCCCATAGCATGGTCAGAAAATGTAAGTCTAATATTCTTCATGTTTTCTCTGAAGCATTCTGTCATCACAGTTGTTGAGATAGCTCGTCTCTAAAAGCATCAGATTGCCATGTTTGGCTCATCTTCAACATTTTCCTTCATCCAAATTAGTTCTCATTCAGAATCTCCAATAACTTGACTAGATAAAATTAAGTTCTTTCCATCAATAAATATGCTACACCTCTATTGGTATCCAGCCTGTTCTTGCAATATATAGATACTGAAGCACCACAGGTACTGTGAACTTTCACGCCGCACAGACAGGCAGTCAAATCTCTCAGCTTCTACATTGTCAAATCATGTCCTGTTAAACACAAGGAGGGGCACATGAAGAGTACACTGATGAGCTAAGGCACTACAGCCATTGCCCACCATGAGATTGATGCCTCCTTGTGGCATTGCAGGCATGTAAGGAAAGTATAAAAGCAGATCACAGATGGGTGAGGAACCATTCTGTGGCTGCTATAGGCCATAAATGGGGAAATCCACTGACATAAGCAACTTCAACAAATGCCAGATTTTTGTGGTGCAGTGTCTGGAAACAAGCATATCAGAAATGATTCAGCTGGCTTGCTGTTAACATGCTACTGTCATGAGTCTGTGGAAAGTGGTTAAAAAAAAGAGAGAAATCACAATTAGGCAACAGGGTGTTGGACATTCACATCTGATCACAGAATGTAAAGGTTGGTGTCTTGCCCATTTGTGTAAGACGGAGCTATGGTATGTTACATATTTGTCATATAATAACTGGATTTATCCACATAGAAAAAAAAAGACAACTTCAGTCACAGTGTTCTTGTGTCAGACTAGCAATTCACAAGTTATGTGATGTTAATGACAGAGGATGGGAAGAGAATGGACTACCCAGAGATGCAACACAGTACCAAAAATTTCATATTGTTGCATCTTTACAGAACAGAGTTGAATCTCAATGCATATGTTAAGTTCTATAGCTGGTCACTATTCTTTAAAATAATAACAATGTAACAGTCTCCCATTATTTTACACTTTTTACAGAATTGGCACAGTAGTTAAATCATCAGGAATGACTACTGAAGCACCAGGAAATGACTATTAATCAGTAGTCCCACATCAAAAAAATATGCAGTACCAGAGCTAAGAAACATAATACGAATAGATGATGTATTGTGCTATATGATTGATTTGTGGCTGTATCGACTACAATTCTCAAAACTGCATGAAATTGTGTGATCCCATAAATTTCTCTGTTTCTTTGAGACATCTTAATTTGCATACAAAGGAGATTTAAAGTTCAATTCCTTTATTTCATATAAGGAAAATCACCATTAATATTCATGTCTAAAGTGGTAACATGTAAAATATAGAAATTTTACAAATGTCTCTCTTTCCTGTACACCAGTCACCTTCTGGTATTAACTCTAGACTTGTTTCAAGGTCATTATCTCAGTACAGTCAAATATAGGTTCCTGAAAATATGTACATACTAAGATTCATTTTGTAGCAGGTGTGAAAAAACAAATGTGAAAGTTTGATCACAAAGGAGATACGGCACAAAGGTAGATAAGAATTCCAGAAAGCACTAAGATTAAACACCAAGTTTACACAAAAGCAAGTAATACAAATGCAATTTAAAGTCAAAGCAAATGAAAAAGCAGACATTTTATGAAAATGTCTGCTTGTGTCTGTGTATGTGCGGATGGATATATGTGTGTGTGTGTGTGTGTGTGTGTGTGTGTGTGTGTGTGTGTGTGTGTGTGTGCGCGCGAGTGTATACCTGTCCTTTTTTCCCCCTAAGGTAAGTCTTTCCGCTGCCGGGATTGGAATGACTCCTTACCCTCTCCCTTAAAACCCACATCCTTTCGTCTTTCCCTCTCCTTCCCTCTTTCCTGATGAAGCAACCATTGGTTGCGAAAGCTAGAATTTTGTGTGGATGTATGTGTTTGTTTGTGTTTCTATCGATCTGCCAGCGCTTTCGTATGGTAAGTCACATAATCTTTGTTTTTAAATATAAATTATTTAACAGTTACATTGCAGACCCATACACATTCCCTGATACACTTACACATGGAATAACTTATCTGAAACCTAAAGATCAAGCAGACACAGCAAACCCAGCAAAATATCGCCCCATAACATGCCTACCAACAATATACAAAATATTAACTTCAGTCATTGCACAGAAAGTAATGACACATACAACACAGAACAAAATTATAAATGAAGAACAAAAAGGCTGTTGCAAAGGAGCACGAGGATGTAAAGAGCAACTGATAATAGATGCAGAGGTAACATATCAAGCTAAAACTAAATAAAGGTCGCTACACTATGCATACATTGATTACCAAAAAGCTTTTAATAGTGTACCCCACTCATGGTTACTACAAATATTGGAAATATACAAAGTAGATCCTAAATTGATACAGTTCCTAAACATAGTAATGAAAAATTGGAAAACCACACTTAATATCCAAACAAACTCAAATAATATCACATCACAGCCAATACAGATTAAGCGTGGAACATACCAAGGAGACTCATTAAGTTCTTTCTGGTTCTGCCTTGCTCTGAACCCACTATCCAACATGCTAAATAATATAAATTATAGATACAATATTACTGGAACATACCAACACAAAATCACACATTTGCTATACATGGATGATCTAAAACTACTGGCAGCAACAAATCAACAACTCAACCAATTACTAAAGATAACAGAAATATTCAGCAATGATATAAATATGGCTTTTGGAAGAAACAAATGTAAGAAAAATGGTGTAGTCAAGGGAAAATAAACCAAACAAGAAGATTACACATTGGATAACCACAGTGACTGCATAGAAGTGATGGAGAAAACAGATGCCTATAAATATCTAGGATACAGACAAAAAATAGGAATAGATAATACAAATATTAAGGAAGAACTAAAAGAAAAATATAGACAAAGACTAACAAAAATAATGAAAACAGAATTGACAGCAAGAAACAAGACAAAAGCTATAAATACTTATGCTATACCAATATTGACCTACTCATTTGGAGTAGTGAAATGGAGTAACACAGACCTATAAGCACTCAATACACTTACACGATCACAATGCCACAAATATAGAATACATCACATACATTCAGCAACAGAAAGATTCACATTAAGCAGAAAGGAAGGAGGAAGGGGATTTATCGACATAAAAAACCTACATTATGGACAGGTAGAAAATTTAAGAAAATTCTTTATAGAATGAAAAGAAACTAGCAAAATACACAAAGCAATCACTCATATAAATACATCGGCTACACCATTGCAATTTCATAACCACTTCTACAACCCCTTAGATCACATAACATCAACAGATACGAAGAAAGTAAGTAACACAGCCACACATCAATCAAGACGCATCCAACACATGGCTAAGAAAAGGCAATATATACAGTGACACGGAAGGATTCATGATTGCAATACACGATCAAACAATGAACACCAGATACTACAGCAAGCATATTATTAAAGATCCCAATACCACAACAGATAAATGCAGACTTTGCAAACAACAAGTAGAAACAGTAGATCACATCACAAGCGGATGTACAGTACTAGCAAATACAGAATACACCAGAAGACATGACAATGTAGCAAAAATAATACATCAACAGCTTGCCTTACAACATAAACTTATAAAACAACACGTTCCCACATACAAGTATGCACCACAAAATGTACTGGAGAATGATGAATACAAATTATACTGGAACAGAACCATTATAACAGATAAAACAATGCCACATAACAAACCAGCCGTCATACTCACCAATAAAAAGAAGAAATCAACACAACTAATCGAAATATCCATACCCAATACAACAAATATACAGAAGATAACAGGAGAAAAAATTGGAAAATACATCCAACTGGCTGAGGAAGTCAAGGACATGGGGCATCAGGATAAAGTTGACATTATACCAATCATACTATCAACTACAGGAGTCATACCACACAATATCCACCAGTACATCAATGACTTACAGCTACATCCAAACGTATATATACAACTACAGAAATCCGTAATTATTGACACATGTTCAATTACCCGAAGGTTCCTAAATGCAATATAACATATACCGTACAGTTAAAAGGAAGTCACGCTTGATTAAGGTCCGTGTCACTTTCCATTTTTGATCCGACATAACGTCTGAGAAAAGAAAGAAAGAAATAATAATAATAATAATAATAATATAGTATCACATAGACTATTCAAATCATAATAATATCAAATACCTCCATAGTGCCCTAATTATCATCTTTGTAAAACCCTAACTGAATAATGCTCTACATATAATTTACTTATTTTGCTGATGATAGCACCACACATGTTTTTATTACTCAAGAACTAAATTGCCTTCCAGTTATCATACATCATGTGATGCTCTCTTGGATCTGAAAATACTTCTGATAAGTTGTTTCTCCCAACATCAAGCATAACTAGACAACTGACAGATTGCAGAAGTTAACCTTATGTTTTGTTTCACATTATTTTTCTGTGCACTGCCAAGAATAGTTGCTAACTGTTTTCACACTGACATTTAAGTGTATTTTCAGTCTGACTCCCATATTTAATTTTACTAATGAATCATAAGTATTTTGATTATAGTTTACAGTATAGCGAAAAGTTTTGCAATCTTAAAATGAAGTTGTGAGTGTATAGTAGTTTGATAAAGCATATAGATTCTTCCACACAACACATTTTTCTATGAAAAATTCAGATTTCATTCTCTGGCATAAGTTTGAACAATGACTTTGCCGTAGGTGGGGAGGCTTGCGTGCGTCAGCGATACAGATAGCTGTACCGTAGGTGCAACCACAATGGAGGGGTATCTGTTGAGAAGCCAGACAAACGTGTGCTTCCTGAAGAGGGGTAGCAGCCTTTTCAGTAGTTGCAGGGGCAACAGTCTGGATGATTGACTGATCTGGCCTTGTAAAATTAATCAAAACGGCCTTGCTGTGCTGGTGCTGAGAATGGCTGAAAGCAAGGGGAAACTACAGCTGTAATTTTTCCCGATGGCATGCAGCTTTGCTGTATGGTTAAATGATGATGGTGTCCTCTTGGGTAAAATATTCCGGAGGTAAAATAGTCCCCCATTCGCATCTCCGGGCGGGGACTACTCAGGGGGACACCGTTATGAGGAGAAAGAAAAACTGGTATTCTATGGATCAGAGCATGGAATGTCAGATCCCTTAATCAGGCAGGTAGGTTAGAAAATTTAAAAAGGGAAATGGATAGGTTAAAGTTAGATATAGTGGGAATTAGTGAAGTTCGGTGGCACGAGGAACAAGACTTTTGTCAGGTGAATACAGGGTTATAAATACAAAATCAAATAGGGGGAATGCAGGAGTAGGTGTAATAATGTATAGGAAAGTAGGAATGTGGGTGAGCTACTATAAACAGCATAGTGAACGCATTATTGTGGCCCACACCTACCACAGTAGTACAAGTTTATATGCCAACTAGCTCCGCAGATGACGAAGAGATCACTGCAATGTATGATGTTATAAAATACATCATTCAGATAGTGAAGGGAGATGAAAATTTAATAGTCATGGGTGACTGGAACTCGATAGTAGGAAAAGGAAGGGAAGGAAATGTAGTAGGTGAATATGGAATGGGAGTAAGGAATGAAAGAGGAAGCCACCTGTTAGAATTTTGCACAGAGCATAACATAATCATAGCTAACATATGGTTCAAGAATCATAAAAGAAGGTTGTATACATGGAAGAAGCCTGGAGATACTGGAAGGTCTCAGATAGATTATCTAATGGTAAGACAGAAATTTAGGAACCAGGTTTTAAATTGTAAACCATTTCCAGGGGCAGATGTGGACTCTGACCACAATCTACTGGTTATGAACTGTAGATTAAAATTGAAGAACCTGCAAGAAGGTGGGAATTTGAGGAGATGGGACCTGGATAAACTGAAAGAACCAGAGGTTGTAGAGAGCTTCAGGGAGAGCATTAGGGAATGATTGACAAGAATGGGGGGAGAAAAATACGGTAGAAGAACAATGGGTAGCTTTGAGAAATGCAATAGTGAAGTTAGCAGAGGATCAAATAGGTGACAAGACGATGGCTAATAGAAATCCATGGGTAACAGAAAAGATATTGAATTTAAATGAAGAAAGGAGAAAATATAAAAATGCAGTAAATGATGCAGGCAAAAAGGAATACAAACATCTCAAAAATGAGATCGACAGGAAGTGCAAAATGGTTAAGCAGGGATGGTTAGAAGACAAATGTAAGCATGTTAGTATCTTGCAGCTGTGGTTTATAAATTTTCACATCTGTCAACACTGCTTTCTTTGCGATTGGAATTATTATATTGTTCTTGATGTCTGAGGGTATTTTGCCTGTCTCATAAATCTTGCTCACTAGATGGTAGAGTTTTGTTAGGTGTGGCTCTCCCAAGGCTGTCAGTAGTTCTAATGGAATGTTGTCTAGTCCTGGGGCCTTGTTTCGCCTCAGGTCCTTCAGTGCTCTGTCAAACTCTTCACGCAGTATCGTATCTCCCATTTCATATTGATCTACATCCTCTTCCATTTCCATAATATTGTCCTCAAGTACATCGCCCTTGTATAGACCTTCTGTATGCTCCTTCCACCTTCCTGCTTTCCCTTCTTTGCTTAGAACTGGGTTTCCATCTGAGCTCTTGATATTCAGGCAAGTGGCTCTCTTTTCTCCAAAGATTTCTTTAATTTTCCTGTAGGCAGTATCTATCTTACCCTTAGTGATATGCACCTGTAGAAGATGAAAGTGCAGTACTGGTAAGCAGGGGTCGGGATATTGCATGGAGTACAAAAGAACCATCAATTCATAGATTTCCAATCCGCAACATACAACGATTTTCAGCAGGTATTGTTAGTACAATTAGTGTTAGCTCAGCTGTTGACTGTTTCAGGCAGTTTATTACTAATGAATTGCTGGATATAATAGTTCAGTTCACAAATCAACGAGGAAATGAATTGAAAGTGTCTAGAAAATCAGTTGACTGGCGTGATACAGAGCTTCTTTCATTATTAGGCTTGCTGATTCTGTATGGCATACAGTAGAGCCGGGGGAAAACCTATTGACGAATTTTGGGACTCTGAATATGGCACTCCCCTATTCCATGCTACTATGTTGAGGAAGCGATATCAGGACATTCTGCGTTCACTTCGTTTTGATGACCGCATCACAAGACTTGAAAGGAAAGAGAGGACTGGAAATAAGGCTGAAGCTGTACAGGAAATATTTGATTTGTTTGCCGTGCAATGTCAAACATCATTTATACCTTCCAGCAACATTACTGTTGATGAACATCTTTGCGTATACAGAGGTCGGTGCAGTTTCAAGGGCTACATTCCTTCAAAGCCAGGAAAGTATGGCATTAAGATATGGTGCGCAGTAGACTGTGAACACGGTTATCTGACAAATCTTCAAATGTACACTGGAAGGAGTGGTGATGTGAGAGAAGTGAATCAAGGCAAGAGAGTGGTCTTAGATTTAGTGCGTCATCTGGCTGGTAGTGGTAGGAATATTACCACTGACAATTTTTTCAAGAGCTATGACCTTGGCCAAGAATTGCTGAAAATGAAGTTGACACTTGTAGGTACTCTACGTTCTACAAGAAAAGAAGTCCCAAAAGAGTTTTTGCCTTCGGAAACTACGGAAGAATGCACTACCAGATTTGCATACAGTGGTAAAACCCTATTAGTTTCGTATGTTCCAAAAAGGAATAAGGCTGTGCTACTCCTGTCAACACAACATCAATCATTTGAAGTGCCCAAAGAAAACAACTTGAAACGAAAATCAGAAGTAGTGTTGTATTACAACTCAACAAAATGAGCTCTTACTATTCTGTGAAAAAGGGTACAAAACGTTGGCCATTAGCAGTATTTTATGATCTTGTCAATCTAGCTGCGCTCAATGCCTACAGACTCTTCTGTGTTGCTGTTGAAAAAACAGAGCGACATCTTTTTCTAATGAAGTTGGCCAAAGAAATGGCAAAGCCCCAAGTGGAACGTCGTTTGAGTTTACCACAAGCAAGGAACAAGGATATTATTAGCAGTATCAAATGGTGTGGATTTGATGATCTGTTAGACAATGGACATCCAGACGTAATACCCGACAATCAGAAGAGAAAGCAAGGCAGATGCTCCATTGGCCCCGATCAAAGGACACAAAATACAGTTCAACATGCAAAAAGTGTAACAAATTTGTTTGCAAGGAACACTCTGAAATAGTTACTACTTGCAAAATATGTGCAGATGACTATGGTACGGATTCCGGTTAGAATTATGTTTCCTGCTGAGTTGTTCATCACATTTTCTGTAAATTTGAAGCCATTGTGAAACGTTTATGAGTGAAACAAATTATGACTTAGAGTAATATTGTAACTTCTGATATGTAATTACTCTGCCATATGTAATTTAATTCTACTATGTACATACCTGTTTAAAAAGCTGTGAAATGTGTCTAAATAATAAATAAAATGTAAACAAACAGTATTAAATGACAGTATGTTGTTCTCTGAATGATTAGTACACACAGTCAATTATATATTGATTGGGGTCATGTATGACCCCAGATGGAGTACTAGGGAAATTTTAGCAGAGTGAGTCCTAGGGTTAAACTGTCCCCAATAATGCTGATTAGCTATGCTCTCAAAAAATTGTAAACAAGTATTACTGTTACTTCTTCAAGAGGAAACATCAGGTAAATTAATTTCCATCTGTATTCACTTTTAAGTAATCACAAAATAACTTTTCCACATTTTTTGATACATTGACAGTATATCTGACTTGGGTACAATGGAGACATGTTACATTTCAATAACCCTCTTCGACAGCACAACACCGACTATCTACTACTGTTCACAGCAGTGTAAACATAAACCAAAGGTATATTTATATTAACACATCAGAGTATGATTCACACCAATAAATTTATAGAGATATAAATACATTTTCTTGAGTTCAATAGTGAGATTTGAAACATGTTAATATAAAGGATAGTAAATTTCATGGCAAAAATTATGGGCTTCCAGACATGAATATTAATCAGTAGTCTCACATTGAAAAAACATGCATTGCCAAAACTTTGAAAGGTAGTAATCACAGAGGATGTATCATGATGCACGGTTAATTTGTGTCTGTATTGCCAACTAAAATACCCCAAGATTACATAGGTATAGTCCCTTTATAAAGTGCAGTGAAATAAGGACAATTAATTCAGGCACAGAACTAAAGCTATTTAATTTAGCTAACTATTTTTCTCTGTGCATTTCATTAACTATTTCATGAAACATTTTCTTCATTTCTTTTTAGAGTCTCTTGGATCTCCACAAAATTGCCACAGCTTATGATGATGCTAATCTTTGTGACTTCTTGGAGACAGAATTCTTACAAGAACAAGTGGATTCTATTAAAGATATTGCAGATAAGCTCACAAATATTTGCCGTGTAGGCGAAGGTTTAGGAATTTTTGTATTTGATAGAGAATTACATTAAGATTTAAAATTATCGATCTTCACTTGCTACTGCTTTACATTTGTGCATCATAGTACCTAGTCAGTTCTCATAAATTTCAAGCCATACAGCTGTTCTACTGCTGCACATTATACTTGTCCTCATTTCTGAGGGCTATTGAAGTGTTTGTCAACAGCCACAAATGTTATTGGTATTTTACTTTGTAGTTTTAAGTACGGCAATTGTACAATTATGTAAAAACTGTTATTTTATTGAACAGATTACTATTTATGTACAAAGATTTTTTATCTTTTATAGATTTTTAAAATTTTATATTTTTATGTTTATATCCTTATATTCCTGTCACAGAACATATATTGTTTTTTAAACCTAAGGCAGTTAATTTGGGTTCATAATCACATTCCTCAGACCTGAATGCACGCAGTTTGCTAATCATATTGAGTGGGCATGTGTAAAATTTAAGTACCACAATGTGCAGTTATAATAAACATGCTGATTCTCTGAAGAAACAATCCAATATCTATCTGTGATGTTTTTGGTCTATCTAATTGAACTTCTTGTGTGATCTCAACAAATTAAATACTTTCTCATTTTCATTATGCTCTTCTGTGAATGCATTGATGAAAATGACAGCAGCCATTTGTATATCTCCCTCAAAATACTTCTTAAAAAGGTTTGTATCAATATTTGAATTATACTTGAATATAATTACATTCCTTCCTGGATTTTCCTTTGCTTGTTGTAAAAAGTTTTTCTTATTTTTATTATTATTATTATTTTAGTCTTAATACAGAACTATCACATTGTTGCCCTGCATTTAGTTTTCCCTCAGAATTTCATGGCATGAACACAATGTCTTCATAAACTGTAAATGGTGCCTACCTCTCAAAGCATCATGCCACTGTTCCTCGTGTTGTTTGCGTGTTCACTATCTGCCAGACCAATAAGTGACAACTAGCTAATACAAATAGCTCTTTTTTCCTGAAGCACAGTTTCACCCTGTTCATCAAAAGGAACGTGCACCAGCCTTACTATGAACACAGTGATTACGACTTGATTTGGCATTCAGTGAAGTTTGAGTCGTGCTTTTATGCTTCTGTCCTTAGTAGAACAAATCAGATGTTGCTACTGTCAGTTTCACTTCCACTTATTTTTCTAGTTTAATATGCTCCTTCAGAGAGTCAGCGTGTGTGCGCCCACACACGAAGTGCTTGATTTGTGCCACTATGCCGGACCAGTATATGAAAAAATAAGCATTAAAATAACAGTTGAAGACATCTAAATTTAAGAAAAAAAGGCACCCCCGAAGGTCACAGTACTTTATATACATGTATGACGACGTTTATTTGGCTTAATGTGACCATAGCATTTTTACACACGAGACTCAATATGACTGTCAAACTATATGTACTCAAGTCTGAACATTATTCCCAACCAAAATTAATTACCTGATGAATAAAGAAAATATGATGTGTAACTGGAATAAAATAATGTAGAAATACCTTCTTAGATCACTAGAAAAATTTTGCTGTGATGATTTTGTTGCAATTAATGAATATTGTTATGTGTGTAACTGAAATGCAGTATTATTGTGTTGTTAAATTATTTTAGCAACATTCATTTTAGCTCTAGGGTCGAACATTTAATTTGGAAAACTAAAGAAACAAGAAATCATTTGACCTAAAAATTCTTATTCACATTGCAATAGCTTTAATTTTGTAGTATTTATTTTAATAGACTGGTTTCTTGCTAGATTTATGGTATTTTCATATGTAATATAATAGCAAACAGTCTCCAGTTATATTCAGGTTTTGTATTCTTCTTAACGCAAAATAACTTCATCATTTATAATTGCAAAACCACCACTCTGTGAAGTGAGCCAGTTTGTGAAAACCAAGTTACCTTCTGTCAGTCACATAACCTCCACATACAAGAATGTATCTTTAATAGTGTAGTTGGCAAGAGTTCACACAGTATGCCATTAAGTGAATAATATTAAACTAGAAGTTTTGAGTTCAGCAATAATTGCATAAACTGATAATGAATTCTTGATCATTACTTCAATATTTCTACCATGGTTTCTTTTGTCTGTGGGAATTTAGCTGTAAATGTGCCATAATGAAGAGCTTCATTATATTTATAATGCTATTTATTTTCATTATTTAATAGTCCCATGATATTACTGGTGAAATTGACTGATTCTTGAGTAATGGCAGCTAAATGAAATACATTTTTGCTTTTCTTTTAGTTTGTGTTGTGGAGATAATATTCATTACAAAGCATGTTGAAACTGAGTACAGCTTTCTCTTTAAGAATTATGTGTGTGTTTGATACTTAATGTTTAGAATAAGATGTTTTAATTACTTCCTTTTATCACCATCTGACAGTGTTTTTTGCTTGTAAATGTAACTACTGTAATGTTTTGTGCATTCAAGACATCTCAAAGTTACAAAGCTTCCTATTTACAGATATGAACTGTGATATGACGTGTATTGTTGAGGTGCTTGATTTGCAGAGTCTGCATAAATAAGAGTCTGTAAAGGTATGGCTAAGATTTTATTGAGATGTATTATTTTAGATACTGTAATAATCTAGTCATTTAACTGTGATATTAATAAAATAACAATCAGTGTTTAGAAATGCTGATCCTTTCATCTGGCATTTGAGAAAAGATAAAGAAACAAATAAATAAATAAATAATAAATGTTGAGGTGCAACTTATCTTTCAGTAAACATGACTTTTCATATACTCATTAGGGAGCAGGCAGTGTTTCAGTGTATTTGTCGACAAAGAAAAAAGTGTATACTTTAGATGAAACAAGAGAATGAGTACAGATGTGATACAATACAACAAGAGTTCACACTTTCAATCAAAGTTGGTAACTGGTCCTTTTTACCTTCCTCAGATGCCTTTGCTACACCCCTGTCCTTTCTCATATTTGATCGGAAGTTGTTCTTGGTTCTGAGAGTTGCAAATACCTGCAGAGCTATTTGTTGTCTCCATTTACTGAAAAATATGCTTAATGCATATCAGATGAGAGGGTTTATTTCTTCACCTGGATGGTACATTCCTCCATATTCAATGCTGTAAGCAAATACAAGCGACAAAACTGAATTATATGTTGCTGATGGACTGTATTTTTTAAATAACAAGCTGCTACATCACAGTATTTTCATTTGTATATGTACATGTTAAATAAAATACATGTGATTCAGTACCATTGAATATATAATCACTGAGGTGTGTGTGTGTGTGTGTGTGTGTGTGTGTGTGTGTGTGTGTGTGTGTGTGTGTGAGCATCCATTTTATCATATACAATCATATAGGAGTTTTCATGTTACATTATATGAGATTGTAATTATACAGTAAATTAATTACATAGGCCTACTGTGGTAAAACATATATAAATATATATCTCATGCATCGTATAGTAGATAATAACAAAACAAACAATAATTAATTATTTATATTGCATACTATTTCATACATTTGTTTTTCAGATATGACTTATCATTATCATTGACCACTAGTAGAGAATAACAGAACAAACAGTAATTAATTAGTTATAGTGTGTACAGGCAGACTATTTTCATACATTTGTTCAAATATGAATTATCATTATCATTGACCACTATGTCACTATGTTCTGAAAATCCATGTACTCTGTAATGCTGTTCTCTTAATAACATTTTTTTAAGCTCATTTTTAAAAATGTAAAACTTTTCTATCTTTTTGATGCTCAAGGGAAGAGCACTAAAAAGGATTTTGGGGTGATATATTGCACTTTTGTGATATTGGGCTGTTTTGTGTGTTTCTCTGTGGAAATCATTCCTGTGTCTTGTTGGGTAGTCATGGCACTCACTATTTAAAGAAGAAAATTGGGTGTGAGATTTGAAAAAGCAGATACTTTTGTAGATATATAAAGATGGAAGCGACATTATTTGAAATTCTTAGAAAATAACCCTGCAGGGCTCTCTTGGTGCAGCCCCTTTCATTATTCTTAATGCTCGTTTTTGAATAATGAATGACTGCTTTGCCAGACTTGAAATACCCCAAAATAAGACACCATACCACAATAGACTACGCATAAGAGCATAATAAGCACATATTACTGTTTTTTCACTGCAGCAGTTTTTCAGCATTCTTAGTATATAGCAGCATTTACTTAGCTTTTTATTGTGCAATTCAATATGTTTATCCCACTTTGGATTCTCGTCTAACCAGATACCTAAAAGTTTTATGTTTGAAGTTTGTAAAATCTTCTGTTCACCAAGTTTCAAGACTATATTGGGCTTTACTTGATTCGATACATGACTGAAATTCATCCATACTGTTTTTTTCTCATTTACAAATAAACAGTTATCTCTAAACCATTTTCCTGCTTCTTCTTTTGTTATTTCTACTTTTTGTTGCAAGTCAGTCTCATTTTGAGCTTTAATAAAAAGACTTGTATTGTCTGCATACAATACAGCATTAGCTAGTGTTAAACAGTTTGGTAGGTCATTTATGAAAATCAAGACCAAGAGGGGTCCCAGCACAGAACCTTGTGACACTCCATTACTAACTTTCTTATATTCTGAAAAGTAAGAGGTTCCTTCGTGAACCATTTCTGCTTTCTGGTATCTGTCTGACAGGTATGATCGAAACCAGCTGTGAACAGTACCACATACACAATAGCAATATAGTTTCTCAAGCAATAATTCATTATCAATAGCTCAAATGCCTTTGATGAATCTAAAAACACCACACAGTTTACTTCGTTGTGATCTATAAAGATCAGGAGAAGTTTTAGGAAATTATATACAGCTGTTTCAGTTGACCTATTTTTTCTGAAGCCATTTTGCTCACTGTTTAATATTCTACTTGTGTTCAGGAAAGCAGAGAGCCTTTCATGCATTATTCTCTCAATAACTTTTGAGAAGCAGGATATCAGGGATATGGGTCTGAAGTTTTTTACACCATGAGGATCACCATTTTTATATAATGGTTTTATTATTGACAGCTTTAGTTCTTTAGGGAAAGTGCAAGTGCTGAAAGAGGCATTAATTATGTCTACAAGTGGACGAGCAATATTTATACTGTGTTTAAGTACTTCATCTGGAATGCCATCAGTGCCACAAGACAATTTATTTTTTAGTTTGTTGATTGCATTCTGTACTTCTTGTACACTTACAGGGTATAAGAACATAGTTTTAGAATTTGTGGAGATGTTATGTTTAATTTTTGTTTGACTTTGGGTTTTTATGAGCCTTTGTACAATACTTGCATAATGAAGGTTGAATATATTGGCAATATGTAAAGGATCACTTATAGTTTTGTCTTCACTTTTAATAACAAGGCTGCTGTCTCTTACTTTACTTCTTCCTACAGTTGTATTTATCACATTCCAAACTGATTTCATTTTCTTGTTACCCTTGCTTCTACTGATGTATGAGTCATTATGTAACTTTTTTGATGCATTAATGACTTTCCTGTACAATTTTCTGTAACAGGTGACATACTGTTTCAGAGCTGGATTTAGACTGGCTGATTTACTTAGCTTTCTAAGTCGCTCTCCATATTTTCATATCCCCTGTGTTACCCAAGTATTAGGCTCAAGTTTTATTTTAATTTTCTTAAGAGGGAATGCAATTTCATAGTCATTCTCTTAAAAAGGTAGAGAGACAGAACAAATTAATGTTTAATTACAAAAAGTGCTGAGGGCAGGAAACTTCAAGGATTGAGAGAGTGTGGGACATTATTTCAGTTGTCACAATGTAGAGTCTAATTTACAAATCACTTAGTAGTATGAGCTTACTTATCAGTATGCTGTTGCACCCACTCTGGTCTGAATGCATGCACCGATTCAGCTGGGGAGGGTGTTAAAGCTCTTGTAGCCTCTCATGAGGCAAGCTTACCCACAATTGCTGTGGTGGAAGAGGACATAGAATGTTGCATTGTGTCCAGTACTTGTTCTCAGATCCCAGGCAAAGATGTGATGGAACTAAAATATGCTTGTTGCACAATATGGCGAGCCTCAAATATTAGCAATTGACAATATGGCCGAATGTGGTCGACTGGAAATTTATGGTGAATATTCCTGCCCTCATGTTCACATTCAGTCCATCAGGCCAGTGACACTCCCAAATTCCCACAAATCTGCATATTGCATGATCTTACAAGCCGACCATATTGAGATTCACAATAGGATGCTTTTCAACTCTTGTCAGATGCTGATAATGCACATGCAAGTAAGCCACATTTCTGTGCCTATCACAAAAATCACACAACATTTCACACTATTCATGCTCCTTCTATACCTTACCATTAGTAACAATGCTAAAGGCGAACAACATTAATGCACTCTGGTGCACATTTCACCTCTCTCAGAGAGTAGCGATGGTAAGAGTTTGCCAGTGATGTGTATGTGTTTGAAGTAAATTTCACTCCAGGGTTTCACATGAATCCTGAGGAAATTTGTTATTCTGCTCATGTAAGTCTGCAATAAGTCGGTTGGTTCAGTTTGTTAGGTGCAGAAATGGAACACAGCTTTCACATTTGGAATGGGGTATTTCATCTCATTTCTTCACATTTGCTCATATTACTTCGTTTTTAAATTTTGATCATCACAAGAGTCTGGTTTCAAATGAAAAGTTGAGGAGTTTCGAAAGCAACATTTATCTCAACTTAACAAATGATATTCCAAAAACAGAAGAGCGTATTGTTAGTGAAACATTTTTAAAAAGTTCAGTACTAAATCATGCCTTACTCCTGATACAGACACACACGCATCTGATATACCTCAGCTTCTTAATTCTCATGAAGTGCATTCGTGAAAACATGCCATTTTCGTTTGTTAGAGGGAGAAAAGAACCCACCTTGGTGTATACCGGTATATGATCGTGAAATTTGAATGTTGTGAAAAACCTAATTTGCTCTACAACAAATGATGCTCCAAATGAAGTCATTTGAAAGGGTACCAGACACCTGGAGGCAAACTATGCTGCTGCTCTGTCACCACTGCATTGTTGCTCTTGCACCTGATAGCAGGCCATCTGAAACCTGAATGTGTAGAAAAGGTTGCTGCTCTGTAAACACCTAGGATGATGTCACAGGTTTTGTCTGTACGAATACATTTTTAAAGTTCTCAGTAAAGGTGGGTGGTTGCCACAGATTCTTTTCACTTAAGAGAAAGGTTAAAGCATTCAAGGTTGTCAGCAGTGTCAGGTTCTGAAGAACATTTTCCTGTCACTAACTGCAATGCAGAATGTTGTTTTCGACTACAAAGTGTGTGGGAATCAATGCCCCAGGGAAAGGCCTGGTTTCATTGACACCCTTTATACCTCCCCTGCTGCCTTTTCATACTGATTCTGAGTCATGATGTCTGATATGTTCTGAGATTTCAACGCTGGGTGTCACGGTTCTGACTCCCTCACAGAGGTGTTAATAGGAGGGGTGAAATATGGGTAAGAGGGGGTGTGAAGATCTTTTGTCCATGTGACATGTCCATCATGGCATTGGGCTGAACTTTGGTGAAATTTGGTGCCAGTGTGACATCATTAATCCCCTCCCTTACTCATCACATGAACTTCTGGGCTGTGACCTTTCTTTTGCAAGTGTCGACACCTTGCTATTTGAAGCATCATGGAACCAGAAGGTGACATTGCAGGGTGTCATGATTTTGCACCAGTACAGAAAAAGGTTGTACACATCTTTGAGCCTAATTTCAAACTTAAGCATCACAGTGGGTGGCAGTTACTGGGTCCTGAAAAACTGATTCTTTAATTCTGTTCCACAGTCTAGATTTGGTGCTCAGAAGTGGAAATAATGATTGGCCAGGATGTGGTTGGGTAGGAGGATTGGGAAAGAGACTGAAGAACATTTGGAAAGGTAGTTCTCCATGGCCACAAGGCTGTGGACATAAGGGATGTTGGTGTACAAGGAAGTTACATTTACTCATTGATAATGGGGCAGGAACTGTTGAGAGGTAGTGAAGGAAGTGAGCAGTGTCTTGAGTGTAGGATGGAAGGTTATGAGTATTAGCTTGGGAGTATTGGTCAACAAAAGCAGAAGTCTGTCCTATGGGAGCATTGTACCCAGCCACAAAGGGTAAGGAGACCTGTAGCATTGGGTTTGGGGAGTGGGTAACAGATAAGAGTTCAGGGAGTTGGTAATGTGAGGAGGGAGATGGATCTAGGTTTTGGGATGGACCTAAGGCCATAAGGAACTGTTGTCAGTGGGGTGCATGATGAAGAAATGTTTCCATTACAGACGACTAGTGAAGGAAAGGCGATCCCTTACAAGTCCAGCATGGTTGGACTTACACTTTGGGCTAAAGGTGAAACGTTTAGTAAGTACTGAGACTTCAGCAAAGGTCAGTTTTGGCTGAAAGTTTGACAACAGCATTGTGGGATGGGTGTTCAGCAGAATGGTCAACAAAATTTTTGCGAATGAAGAAGGTGAAGTAAGTCAGCAAGATGTGGTCAGGGAGCTATAGGGGGTTGTTCGGAAGCGGAGGGGAGAGGAGAGGGGTCAGAGGTAGCTTCATGGCTACAAGTAAGATAGGATTGTTGAAAGACAAGAGCTTCTAGTAATGACAGCATTCAGGAAGTCATGGTCACAGTAAAAAGATTTTGCGAAAGAAGTAGAGGCCTGTCAGGTATGGTCTGGGATTTTATTGTATTATTATAAAGAACCAGACAGGTTGAAGAGTAAAAGGTTGGGGTTCATGGAGTAGGGTGGTGCCAGCATGAGATAACAGTTTTAAGATGTTGACTGCCATTAGGTGGTATACCATGTGACAGACAAGATCTCAGAAAGAGGATTTGTGCTTGAAGTTTTGAGAGGGCAAAGAGTTTCCATAATTGGCAAAGGTAGAATAAGCAGGGATTCATGGCTGGATGGTCAAAAGACAAAAGGAGTGATTAAAATGTAGTTAAAAAGATCGAAAATAGGAAGGGGAAAACATGACAGAAGTGTTATACTGGAAATAAATGGTAGGTATTATATAGAGAGCTATGTAGGACATTAGAAGGAAGGTCACAATTTTTTTTTAAGGTATGAATTAGCAGGTGCACTCAAATATGTTTGATTGTGAACTGACACATCTGGCAGTAAGAAATGCATGATTGTAAATAAGTATGCTCAATCGCACTATATGATCATAAATAAATGGACGTGACTGAGTAAGGCACAGTTCACACTGCAGTGACATGATATGTAATAAGGTACACAGAAGCACTCTGCATCTGCAGAGCATACTGGAAGGATTTAGTATGTTCACAGTGTGACAACAGTGATAAACATGGATTTTACAACATGGGTCTGTCTATAATATTGTCTGGTGCAACACGAAGTGCTGGTCGCTCCATGAAACTTCTTGTATGATACACGGGGAGGGAAATGTCAAGTGCATAAGATTATGCACCTCAAAAAAGTTTTATGTAGCTGAAGTAAAGCTACATCCATCTCTCTATTTAGTTTCTAAGTAAAATTTGTATTTTTCATGTAAAAACTTGAAAACCACTATTTTTGGATTCACACATTCTCTGCTATACTGTCTTCCTCATTAAATTTTCAGGAAACTATTTGGTAAAAATAAATAAAAAGAAAATAAAAATCTGCATCTTATAGTCTGACATCACAACTTTGTAATGAACCAGTTTTTTTTTTTCATTATTGCCCATAATTATTGTGATACTTCAAAGTAAAATACTGCACATATTTTGAAAAGTTTTCAGTGAATAATACAGTCACTGACCAATTCACACTTGGTGCATTTTAGATCATACAATTGCTGAGTACAAAATATAGCTAACATATTAAAATTGCTTTAATGGTAGAAAAAGAATGATATCTCATTCCAGTATCAAGAAAATATGAGACAGAGTGGAGCTTGACTGTAAAGAGGTTGGCAACTGTGCGCTGTATGTGAGGCTATTGCTGTCTCCTGTGGTCTGCTATGTGGAGTAATATGCGATATGTGGTATGTGGTTTATTCATCTCATTACATACAATTTTCAAATCATTGAGACATGTCAAGGCTTACAAAAGAAACTTTTTTCACTTTTTTAAGAGAAATACAAAAGTTTACATTATATTTTACATCGCTAGGTTACAGCTACACATGTACATAAAATAATACATATAATACAATCCCTGTGTTCGGATTGTGAAGCTGTCCTCAATGAATTCATCGACAGAATAATAACACTTTTCCACCAGAAGAGTAAAGAGCAATCTTTTCAGTGAACCAGTCTCCATTTTAAATATATTACTGCCTTTTATTTCATTGAAAATTTTTAACCCCATATACTCTGCTGTTTGGGCATAAAGTCTTAAACGATGTGTTGGAAGTTTGAAGTTATCTCTGTGGCGGGTGCTCTAGTTGTGGTCAAAACGGAAAGTGTCTAGTGAATGTTGATTTCTATATAGGAACACAACCATCTCATATACGTAAAGTGAGGGGATAGATAGTATTTTTAAATTTTTTAACAGTGGTCGACAGGATTCCCATTTTTTTGCAACACACGTTTCTAATTACTTTCTTTTGTAATACTAGGAGCCTAGTGACATTTGCTGAATTTCCATATAAGATTATGCCATAACGAATAACTGACTCAAAGTAACAGTGATAAACTATCTTTCTGGTATCCATGTTTGTGGCACATGACAAAATACACATTGCAAATGCTAAGTTGTTCAATTTATTTGCTAAGTAATCTATGTGTGCCTTCCAATTTAAAGTTTTGTCAAGATTTAGGCCTAAGAACTTCACGTGGTTTGCTTCTGTGATATCCTGATCATTGCAAGTTATCTTTATTTCACTCCTTTCTACTGATTTAGCTTCAAATTGCATCATTTTGGTTTTAGTTACATTTAGTTTTAGTCCATTTTGATAGAACCAAGATTCAAGTTTTTCTAAAGTATTTTTGGCTTTTTCTGGAATATTTTCAGATACCTCATTTTCAATTAGAACTGATGTATCATCAGCAAATAAGACTGAATAAACATCAATAGCAAGTGGTAGGTCATTTACGTAAAAAATAAACAGATAGGGACCCAACATCGAACCTTGTGGGACTCCTTGGGAACTGTTTTCCAGTTTGACGAATAATTGGTTCCATTTGAAGTTGAAATTACTCTTTGTTTCCTACCTGACAGGTAAGAGCTAAACCATTTTAAAGCAGTGTCTCTGATTCCATACATCTGTAATTTGTGGAGGAGTAATGCATGGTTCACTGGATCAAAAGCTTTAGTTAGATCACAGAATATACCTGTGATCTTTCTACCTTTATCTAACGTGGAGCATATTTTTTGGATAAACTAATTTGTAGCATTCACAGTGCTTTTACCCTGTTGGAATCCAAACTGGTTTTTAAAAATTATATCATTTACAATAAGAAAGTTATTAATTTGTTTTGCTGCAATCTTTTCAAACACTTTAGAGGAGACCGGCAAGAGAGAGATAGGGCAGTAATTCCCCATATCTTCTGTCGATCCTTTCTTGAATAGAGGTTTGATCTCGTCATATTTCGATACCTCTGGAAAGCATCCCTGTTCAAAAGATTGATTTATAATAATTGACAGTGGTTGGGAAATAATATCGTACACATACTTATTTCATCCCACCCATGTGAGGTTTTGTTTTTTAGAGACAATATTTCCTTTTCCACATCCCTTTGGGTGATTTTTTTCAAATTGTTGAAAAGATGTGTTCTGGCTGTTTTCCAAATTTGTGATGCCCTGATAGAATGTCATATCCACATCCGATCTTACTACATTTAGGAAGAATTCATTGAAACAACTTGACATCTGAACAAGGTTTACTATAATTTCATTTTCATGTCTAATTTTCAAAATCTCATGAATTTTTACTGTGGCTCCTAGTTCAGACTGAACAACTGACCACACTCCTTTTGTCTTATTTCTGTGTTCTTGTATGAATTTATTATTTGCCATTTTTTTTAGCTGCCACTACAACTTTCCTAAATACAGCTTTATACTGTTTGACATAAATAACAAAATCCGGATTTATGTTTGGTTTTAACTCATTGTGGAGCTCTCTCTTTCTGGCGCTAGAGATTTTTATTCCTGTTGTAATCCATTTGAGTTACCATTAACTTTCTTTTGCTTATATCTACAAGGAAAAGATTCATTAAATACAATTTAAGAATTTGTCATAGTTTATCGAGCTTGAACTATTGTAGTCTACACGCCAGCTTATTATACTTAATTTACTGCGGAATAAATCCATTTTACTTTTACTGATATCCCTTTTTATACACTCTTCTGGAGGCTTTGGGTTATTTGCTTTTGGGAGCTCAATAAACAGAGCTGAGTGATCTGAAATACCCAAGTCTAAGAAGTATTTGTGCTTATTTCCACTGTCAAATTTGTAGTTAGTAATAATATTGTCAATGCAGGTCATTGATCTGCTGTTTTCCCTACTGCCTTCAGAAAAATTTAGCTTGAAACCAGATTTCTGAATCAAGTCATGAAATTTTGTGGAATCATTGCTTTCAACTAAGTCATTTAAGTTGAAGTCTGCTGCTATAACAACTTTTTTCTTACTTTCTTTCTGGAGTTTTTCCAGGAGGCATTCGAATTTGGCTAAAAACACTTTTGTTACCGCACATCCAGGAATTCTGTAGATTGCTATAACCAGTGTATTCAGATCACTTAGTTCTACAGAGCAACTTTCAAACACGCTCTCTTCATTTAAATAATTAAAACTATCTCTTACTGTATAACTTATGGAAGAACTGACAAGAATGCAGGAGCCTCCACGAGATTTGCTTATTCTACAAAAGCTAGCAGCTACCTTAAAATTATTAATACTGTTTAGTACTTTTATACTATCTTCTGTTAACCAGTGTTCATTTAGGCAGATTATTTTAATATTTACGGCTTCTGAAAGCAGAATTTTTAGTTCGTCGATTTTTGAGAATTTACGATTTGGTAGTTCTGCCCCTAAGCCATTTGTATTCCAGTGCATCAATAGATCAGTTTTGCTTTTAGTTGTTTCACGTGCATCCTTTGTTTGGTACCTAAACTTTTTATTTTCTGTTTGAATTTTTTCTTTGTCACTCCTATCAGAATGAATTAGTATCCCTTGCTTCTTAGGACTTTTCACACGTCTATGAACATTTTACTAAGGTTCACAGAGCCTAATCGATTCAAGTGCAGGCCGTCTTTTCCCAGACACTTGCAGTTTAAGAATTTGTTTGGGTCAATGAATACTGCACCGAGTCTGTTGCACTGTTCCCTAATGACGGTATTTATCCTGTTGATGTAAGTATCACTTACCGATCTTCGATGAATAATTCCACTAATTACCAGCCTGGATGTTGGGTATACAGTTTTCACCGATCTAATCAGATTCCGTGTTTCATTCACGATTTCTTCCTCACTGTTACTGCGGATGGAGTTTGTGCCCACGTGGATTAAGACACCTCTGTAATCGTCGGTACTTAAAGTGTGGAGCTGTCTTGTTTCTCTTTGTTTGCTGCTGAAGCTGGAAGTGAAAAACTTACTGAAATGAAAAGACACCTGGAGTCATCAGCTGATGATGCTGACTGGATGTTTTTTCAGTCCATGTTCCCTGATTTCAGTAAACATTGTACAAGAGTAAAAGAGAAGTGAACATTTACATTCCTGTTACTTTTGAAGGAGCAGCTGGATGAAGCCAAGACATCTCAGGATTTTCCTTATCAAGGGGTTCTTACATTTAATCAGAAACACTGTTCACACCTACAAAGAGTTTGCCATCCACTGCTACACCATCAGTGGTAACTGATTTCACTTTAAATCCAGAAAGGTTTCTTCTGAATACACCCAAACTGAACCATATACTATTCTGTAAAACTGAACAGTTGCAGAAATACTGTTTTAGCTTTATCTCTTGTAACCATTATTTATGTATGCACGTACCATGCTGAATAAAGTGACATACTAGGTGGTCTTTCAAAAAATAAACTTTTAATGGTGGTATTTTTAAAGTCACCCACACATTCACCAGCTTACCTTCTTGTAATGAGTAACTTCTCAGTAAGAGAAATGCCAAGCAGAAAATTTGTCTTCCTTTGTCAGACTAGCTGATATTAGTTACTCCAAGAACTGGAAACTGGACTCATTCCATAGAATTCGTGGGATTTGTGTCCCCACTGGAAGAGTTCCTGTGAAACCACAGCTGGACACTGTTTAATGGGCAGCCCCAACATTGCCTTTTCTTTGTCGGTTTAAGTAATAAGCCACAGCAATGTTCTCTCAGAAGGGCTCATGATGTAACTGAAACAGAAATGTGATTCATGTCGTCATGTTACTTGTTGTATGGTGAGTGACATTCTGCATTGTATCTCTCAATGCATCATCCCAGTGTGAACTTGAGTGTCGCACCGATTAGCATAATGTCAAATGACCTTAATTGCAGTGTAACTATAGTATGAGAAGGAAAGTTCCTACTCACCATATAGTGGAGGTGCTGAGTCACAGACAGGCACAACAAAAAGACACTCACAACTAAAGCTTTTGGCCATTGGCCTTCATCAACAGTACACACACACACACACACACACACACACACACAAAATACTATCCCTTCCCCTCCCCACCCCAGCCTCCTCCTTACCCCCACCCACTTGCCACTCCCATCATGTTCTCGTGCTGCGACTCAGCATCTCCACTATATGGTGAGTAGCAACTTTCCTTCTCATAATATTGTTAAATTTCATCCTGGATTTTCCATTGTTTGACTTAATTGTAGTGTGTCATATGACATATTGTATCATCTGTGTGAACTGCACCTTACAGTCAAGTTGGGTGGCACAAGTCAGAAGCAGAGAATATGTTAAAACTAGCACTGGAATTAAATGTTCAAAAAAGGGGCCACTGCTACAAGAGCAGAGAGTTGTAATGCAGCACTTACTAGTGTACAACAGCGAGGCATTCGAATTGCACATATAGGGTGGCTGGTGTGTACTTTAGAGGATAAAGTGTAGACATATTTAGAACTGAATTGAATTGAATGAGAATTTATTGTCGTTTAGCTATTACAACAATTGACAGTCAGGTTACATTTATAAAAGTTATACAGCATATATGCATGGGTTGAAGATCAATACGTCACTATTGGTTTTCCACAAAATACAATATTTAAAATCAAATAATATGAAAACATTGCATCATAAATTACTCAGTTAAAGAAATTATGCTGTACTCTCCAAGCCGGTACCACTATGATATTTTACAGTCATAAAATTCCTGGAGTGAGTAGCAAGAATTTGCAGCTAACCAACTGAATAATTTGTCTTTAAATAAATCAAATGGAGCTTCTACCCATTCTAGAGGCAGTTTGTTAAACATCTTCATACCCACCACTTCATAACTGTTCAGTGATTGGATAATCTGTAGTAAGGTATGTCAAGATGGCTACTATTTCTGGTTCCATGAGAGTGTACATCTCTTCTACGCAGGTATTCTGTTAAGATGCTCTTTATATACAGTAGAGCAGTGTAAATATACATGTTTATAACAGTTAATATTTTTAAGTTGATAAACAGTGGTTTGCAGTGGGCCAGTTTATCACTGTGATAATTTGAATTACTTTCTTCTGAAGTAGCAAAATATCCTGAAGGTGTGAGCTGTTGCCCCATATTAAAAGCCCATAAGATATAATGCTTTGAAAAACAGCAAAGTAGGCCGATCTTACATAGGCCGCAGGTACATAGTTTTTTTAAATTCCTTAACAAATACACCACTCTAGACAGCCTTGCACTAATGTATTTAATATGTGGCTCCCAAGTCAATTTACTATCTATAATAATACCTAAGAACTTAACCCTATCCATGAAGTCTGCTACTGGCGGATCTCTTAAACTAAATACAATATTTTGAGTTTTACTCTCATTAAGCAGGAACCCATTAGCTCAAAACCAGACTGACACTTGTGATATTGTGTCATTTTCCACAGTTTGGAGCATATCCATGTCTGAGCTGATATTAAAATAAACAGTGGGCAATGAGCTGCAGATAGGTAAAGAGAGAATAATGAAGGTTAAAGGGTATGGGAAGGAAGAGAACCAGATTGGCAATTTATATTAACAGTAATGGAAATTTCTGGATGGGACAATACATAAAATAAGGACATGACAACCATTTACCTATAGCAGACTGACATGTGGGGCATAGAAACACATACTGGAAACAGAATTCACATTAGCTTTCAAATGCTTGAACTTTTACAAGTAAAAGTAAATGCATTCATAACAACAAAACAATGCAGCCATGGTGAGATCATCACTTATTGAAAGCAATTGCCTAGGCTAACAGAGGTGAGGAGGGGTTTGAGGAATGACATATGAGGCAAGTAGGGGGTGGTGAGACTGTATTGTATTTTATTGGTCCTGCTGTACATAAAACTAGCTTATGAATAAAACATTAGATACCTCAAATTATAAGTATACAGATGAAAGTGATTTCAATGCATTATTACTTAAAATTGCAAATAGTACATTTCATACATTAAGTGTTTATATAAACCACTTCTTTAGCTTAAAGATACTTCAGTGGAGTGAAAGCAGTGATGCTGTAAATATGATGTTAATGACGCTACAAAGGTTTTGACCTCAATTATTGCTTTTATGTTTTTGGGAAGTTTACAAGAACTCTCATGTGGCAAGCACTATTTGGCATAGGGATGCTTTTGTCTGGTAAAGTGATCAAGAATATCAGTTTTTTAGATACTGTTCTTACCCATTATATTGAAGGTATTTTAAAGAATATGAGGGTTTCCATAATTTAGATACAAACTGAAGTTTCATGAGCCTCTAAGTTTGCATCCAAACATGATTCTAATTATCCCTTTTGCAGTCTGATTGTGCTGATAGGAGCTTTAGAATTGCCCATAATTGTGACCAAGAATCAAGAATCTTTATTCACCATAAATCATTTCACAATGATATGGGTTTCATCAATTTGATACAAGATAAAGTATATACAATGTCCAGTAGTCCAATGTGGAGCATTAAATATTAGTTCTACAAAGTTTATGAAGTACTTAATAATACAATTAAAAGTAATAGTTTTTCAAAGTTAATGTAATAATCTGGTAAATCAAAGTATTATTTAATATTATAAAAAAGGTTATCTATTAACCAGTTGTACCACTTATGTTTAAAACTAATTATATCAATGGTCCAAGCAACGACTGGTAACTTATTGAAAATTCTGAGTGGGTTTACTTTGTGAGAATTTCCAGTCATTGCTAACCTGTGCCTAGGTATATAATTCAACTTAGCCCTAATACTGTGGTCATGAACTTCCCCCCCTGACAACAAGTTCTGTCATATTATTTTTAATGTGAAATCGAGAGTGGATAACAATGTTCCAAATGACCTGACTTACAAATTAAATGCAAAACTTTCTTTTGTATTTTTAAAATGTTATCAACATGGGGAGAATGTCCCCATATAATAAGGCCATATGATATATGCAATTGGAAATGTCCAAAGTATGTCATCTGAAGATAATCCATGCTTACCATGTCCCTTAGTTTCAAAAAGAGGTATGATACCTGAGTATCTTTTTACAGACATGATTGATATGTTCTTGCCAATTAAGTTTGGAGCCAATGTGAATACCTAGAAGTTTTACTGATTTAGTGTCTATATCCTTTGTCATGCCTAGTATGAGCTGTTGTGTTTTATCAGGATTACATAAGAGTTTATTAGCAGAAACCAGTCCAAAGCCATGTCAATAGATTCTTTTGTTATGTGACTGAGTTCAGAGATGCTCTGATGAGAGGTAGAGAGTGTAGTATCATCTACATAACATATTCAGGATGTGGTATGTTGTAAGGCAGGCCATTGATTGCAACAATGAAAAAGAAGGGTTTGAGGATAGATCCTCGGGGAATACCTGTGTCTATCTCAAGCAAGGAAGAACGCATATTCCTGACTGAATCAAATTGTTTCCTGTTGTTCAAGTAAGAAGTGATGATGGTTAAAGTGTTCTCTTGCAACCAATAGTATTCTAATTTCTTTAGTAGGATGTCAATAGGAATGCAATCAAATGCCTTGCTTAAGTCGCATAATACAAGTGATACTTTGTTTTTGGTTTCAATAGCAGATAATGTTCGATCAGTGATTTCTAAAACAGCAGCAGTTGTGTTTTTTCCCTCGCAAAATCCAAACTGAAAGTTACAACGTAAGCCATGATCTTCAAAGTCGGTATTTAGCTGGTTGTGCATTAGTGCCTCATATATTTTTGACAATACAGGCATAATTGAAATTGGTCGATAGCTTTCAGGCAGTTTTTTTCTCCTTTTTATAAACTGGGATGACTTTAGATATCTTGAGTGTATTAGGAAAAACTCAAAATTCTAAGCATTTACTGAAAATACTGGCTAATGGTGAGCATATTAAGTGTGTTGTTTTTTTTAATAATGTGCCTGGACAACGAGTAGCAATCCATACTTTTTGAATTTGAAAATCTTACAACAGTTTTTAAAATGTCAGTGGGTGTGATAGGATTCCAGTGAAATACATGTTCATTGGGCAGAAGGGTAGCCAGCAGGTCCATTGCGGAAGAACTTGTTTCTTTAATACTGTTTGTTACTACCTTAACTGAATTAATAAAAAAGTTATTTAGTACTTCAGGATCCATCAAAGGTACTTGAGTGTGTTTGGGAGTGGGACTCTGATTTATAATTTGCCATGCTGCCTTGCATTTATTGGGAGCACTTTCTATGTGCTTTTCAGATGCTAGTTTTTTTGCGAGGAGGAGCTTAGTTCTGTAGAATTTTTTGGATTTAGTATATGAGTTATAAATTCTCTCTCTCTCTGCTCAGTCCTGTGAATACAGGCATGCTTGTAAATCCGGTGTAATGTGTTCAAGTTTTCCATAATTTCAGGAAGTTCTTCAGTAAACAAGTTAAGCATTTTATTTTTAGTTTTCCTTGTAGTTCTAGCTTTTGTTAATGGAGAACAAGAATACCACAGTTCTATAAATTTCTCAAGAAAGTTACCAAAGGCTATTTCTGTTCCAAATTTCCCTGTTTGACATTTGTGTAACCAGTCCCACTTTTCCTTCCTTAATTTATCAATAAACAGTGTAACGTACCTCTCTTTTTGTCCTCTCACCAGTACAGAGTTAGGTTTGGTGGTTTTAATTGGCTGCCTCTTATAAAGTGTCAGGAGCAAAGTATCATGATCTGCAAAGTGTTCTCCTGCAAATGTGGCTCTAAAATCTTCCTCAATGAAATTAATTATAATGTTGTAAATAGTCTTCACGGGTTTGCTGCCGGATCATGTTGTGCAACAGTGCTTTCTTCAACATACTTCTTATTTCATGACCAACATTTTGAACAAGTGGACAGTGTCACCATGGGAAGTCCTCTGTCTCCTGTGGTGGCTAATTATTTTACGGAGGACTTTGAAGAAGAAGAAGCACTACAGTCAGCCACTCTCAAACCCTCTTGTTTTCTGCAGTATGTGGATGATACATTTGTGGTGTGGCCACATGCACTTGATACTCTACCTATGTATGCATCTGAATTTGCTCCATCCGAATATAAACTTCACAATGGAAGTGGAAAAAGATGGTACATTACCTTTTCTTGATGTCTTGATATGAAGGAAAGCAGACGGAACCTTGGGACACAGTGTCTACCGCAAGCCATCACACAAGTTACCATCATCCTTCACAATGCGGTAGTGCATTATGTACATTAGTTCATAGAGCACATGTGGTATCTGATCCTGAGAGCCTGTCGAGTGAAATACAACATTTGAAGACAGTGTTCGGACAAAACAGTTATTCTGAGAGACAGATACGTAATGCATTCAGGCCCAGTCGAGTTCAATCTATGGAGCAGAATGAAGATACAAAGACACCCACTTCTTTGGCCTTTTTGAATATTTTGGTTTCATGTTGTCAAGAATGGGAAGAGTCCTCAGAAGATATGGTATTAAGTGTATTTTTCAACCATCTGCAAAACTGAGAAACCTGTTGGGTTCGGTTAAGGATGACCTTGGCCTGAGGAAATGTGGTGTGTACAAAATTCCTTGTCAGTGTGGGGCAGCATATATAGGCCAAACATGCTGCACAGTACAAGAACACTGGGATGAACATCAGTGTCATACACGCTTTCGTCAACCGGAAAAGTCAGTAATTGTGGAACACTGTCTGAATACAGGACATTGTAAGATTTATGAAAAGATGGAAGTTTTATCCCCGGTATCATCCTTCTGGGACTGTGTCATTAAGGAAGCAATACATATCTGTACAGCCGATAATCTCATCAACAAGGATACAGGATTTCAACTGAGCACAGCCTGGAACCCTCCAATTAAATCACAATGCAAAAATCAAGATTCTTTGATAACAGACCCATCATAACATTGGCCTTGTACAGCTGTTGATGAGTAATGTCTAGCTGCACTGTTGACAAACGCAGCGTACAGCGCACGGGAGAGCCGCTCTGCGATTTTTGGCAGAGGGATTTTGAATGTGGCTACTCATTGAGCATGCGCAATTTCTGCAGCTGCGCATTCTTTGCGCATGTGTTCAATAACTGGGGTGTTGACGTGCGGATACTGTCAGCCATACCTAGCTACCAGCAAGGTTGAATCACCTGAAGATCTCGGACAGTTGCTCTGAGGAAATATTGTGGAATTTGCACAATGTGATCTGGTGGCAAACCTGTGAAGACTATTTACAACACATCTGTCAGGAAAGCTGGAAGAGTCACAACTATAATGTTGTCCAAACATGCATCCATACAAGTAGGACACTTATTTGTACAGTGTAAGTTTAATGATCTTAGTACATTCAAATATATTTTTGTGACTTATTTGTCTGTGTTAGATGTTTCAGTGTTGAAATCTCCAAGACAGTAATTCTTGACTTAAATTTCAAGATTTTTTAAATTAATAATTCAAATTTCTCAATAAATAGGTTAACATCACCATCTGGGGATCTATATAGGCTAACTACTATTATGTTTGCATCCAGCAGCTTAACACAACTGAACTCTGCACGTAGTTCTGAGCTATAAGTTGTTACATCAATTTTAGAAAATTCACTCCTTCTCTTACAAAAATACCTGCACCACCATTCTTTCTCTGCTTTCTACACATGATATCAGCCACAACATACCCCTGAGGGACAAATACATGTTCTTGCTCATTTGTTAGCTAGTGTTCAGATATACATATAATGTCTACAAACAAATCATTAAAAAGATGTTCTAATTCTAAAATCTTATTTCTAATGCAACAGATGTTGATTTGTAAAAAAGTTAATATTTTGTCTTTATCTGTATTTATTTGGGGATTCTTTATCCTCACACAGCTGCTTGGAGTATTAGGCCTGGTCACTTTCTTTAATCCACTGATACCATCTCCTTTATTGCTTGTTAACTTATAAGATGATGATGTAGTACTTGCCTGAGCATTGATCTTCACTGTCTCTTTTACATGGTGTTGCAGCAAGTCTGATCCCACCAAAAATCCTGACTTCTCTGCAGCGGCTTCTTTCTGCGTGATCTCTATATTTAAGACCAGAATGAAAGGTTTTACTCTTTCTCACTATAGCAACATTTTAGTGAGTGAAGAAGGTATCAGGTCTTTCTCAATTTTGTGTTAAGGTATTCTGTATGTTTGTTCCATTATAAACTGCTTTGCAGCCATAATCCTATTATTTAACATTTAGTTTTTGTACTGTTGCCAATAGGTTCATCATTTATAAAGAGAAGGGAAGTCTACATATTCTTGTCCAGAACATTGAGAAATTTTAGTGCAATACATTTTTTATTTCTATTAAAAGCTGATTATTCTGTCCAGTGGCTAAGTTGCCTTGTGACAGTGTTTACAGCTTGCTGTAATTTATCCTCTTTCCCCTTTTAGTAGAATTGTGGTGTGGTCTGCAAATATGATCATTTTATGAATATCCACATTTAAGCTTAGATCATTAAGATGGCCACTGCATGCTTAATGATGCATGTTGCACCACCTAGCTGGCAGGTGCACAGCTCAGCATGAGTGAGGGCCTTCTGTGGCTGGTGGTGGCCACATGCTGTCAAGCATGCGATTGTGCTGTGGCCCCCAGCAGCCACACAGCAGTATAGAAGGAACAGAAGGGGTTCCACTACTGATCCTTGTGGTACATTATATTTAATTAGTTTATAGTTTGACAAATGTGCAGAAATAGTTTTCAGATTGACATTAGTGTGCTTTATGCTCACTGCTAGCTTATGATGCTCAGGATCCATGGGTTGGACAGATCTCGAATACCATACTTCTCAAGCTTTGATCTACCATGTGAAGAGCTTTTGCTTGGTCAATAAATACTTCTGTTGATTCCTGTTTCTTGTCCATCAAGCTTAGTATACAGTTGATGCACTCATAAATGGGTGCTGTTGTTGTTGAACTCTTATATCTAAATCTATGTTGTTCATTACATAAGTGATGAGAAAAACCAGTCAGTTAAAACTGGTACCAGTATTTTAGTTCTGTATAACTGATATTTATCAGTATTTGTTTGTCTGTTACAACAGAATTTTTTCTCTAATAACCGGGTAAAAGGAACCGGTATCTCAATTTACCATAGAAGCAGTGGACATTTTTAAATAAAAAAAGATTATGTTTATTTGTAAAATTTCCAATGCTTCAAAATATTGAGTTATTATAGAAAATAGATAAAGCAATCAGTGCTATTTTAATGAAAACACAGACAGTTGGAAAAAGCAGCAAAGATATGACATAAGAATTGATACAGCATTGCTGAGACAATATAGCCGTTGCCACACATTGTGGTCTTAAGATGATTTGTACCCACGTGCAGTGGCAAAACTGTTCTCTCATTGCTGGGACAATAATGTAACTGTTGCCACGTGGTGGTGTCCAAAATAACTGGTGTCTACACAGATGGTGGAAAGAACAGGATTGCACAGGTAACAAAGTCGCTGTGTGAGGGAAATATCATTTATTATTTTGATGATCTTCTACAGTCAATAGTAAAGCCGTCGGCACACGGACCATGCATCCGAATGTTGAGCATTGAGCGTGCCCAGTTTATGACGTCATAGTGTGGAATATCACGTTCAGGAGTCTTTCTGAACATGCAGAGCAATATCTGGCATGTCAGATATTCTGAGCGTGCGTCTGAGCATTGACCAATGAGATGGCACAACGCCACCTATGTCTCCCTTCAGTACAGAGTTGTGAGACGCCATATATGCTTCCATTTCAAGCCTATATGTATATATGCCGTTTCTGAGCACCAGGAAATTGAGAATCACTGGAAAAACCGTTGTTAGTTGTGTGATTCATTCCAATAAAATAATGAGAAACATATTCATGACGAAAGAATTATTGTAACGAGCGTATTATGAGAGTAGGCTATTTGAAGGCAGCGACACACTGAAGATCCACCCAAAACGCATTGTTCTTGGTACAATTTGTTATAATTAAATTTCAATTAATAACATAATTATCTATGATGAACGTTTTTAGCAAGGGGTAACACAATATTTTTATGGAAGAGTACCCAATTGGTAGTTTAGTGTAAAGAGTAGCGTCCCTGTCCAGTCAAGAACCTTTGTTGCGGCGGTGGTTCGCGTCTTAATACACCAAAATTTTTTTACGTCACATTCGCGTTTTTATTTAGTTCTAATACTTTATTATTAGTTTAATATAAGTATATGCTATAATATTTGATGTTATGTAAATATAAGTTCACCTTTTTTTAGGGGTGATTTTGTTCGATTTGCTTAATTACAGGACAGCTTGCGCTACTTGTATAAAGATATTTTGCTCCTTTTTCTTTTACTCCCGTCTCCGGCCATCCTGATTTAGGTTTTCCGTGATTTCCCTAAATCGCTTCAGGCAAATGCCGGGATGGTTCCTTTGAAAGGGCACGGCCGATTTCCTTCCCCATCCTTCCCTAACACGAGCTTGCGCTCCGTCTCTAATGACCTCGTTGTCGACGGGACGTTAAACACTAATATCCTCCTCCTCCTCCTCCTTTTTCTTTTACGCTACGTAATTCACATGTTGAAAAGATTCTGCTACTGGGTAGGAACAGTGATCAAGTAAGGCTGACCTTGGGGTTTTACTAAAATTTGGGAATGATGAAATAATGTTTATCTTATGAGGAGAAGTAGTCCAAATTTGTACCGCATTGTTTGTAGTGGAACTTTTATAAGCCCGTGTCCTTATTAATTTGACATGGTACTTTTCTTTTCATGGACGATGGAGGAAATGTGCATTTTAATAGAGCTAACATGGGAATTTTACGCGCACCCGTTGAGTAAACAGTGTGATTTACGAACTAGAAACATCCCTCAACTGCCACTGGAGTGCGTTTCGATCCCGTATACCACGTTGGGGCCCACGTACTGTGTGCATGTGTCGCATCTTTCCTGAACGTTCAGCAGCACGTTGAACTTGGCACGTTCAACGTTAATGTTCGACAGCACGGTCTGTGTGCCGACGGCTTAAGAAATGGCCTAAAAGGTGTTAATGAAATTTTAAACTTCTAAATAAGCACTACATTTGCAAAGCAGAGTAATGTATTTATCCTTCATACATCCATATTTAAATTGGATGATGGTGGGTCATCAGCTGGTACAATTTTTATTAAAAATGAAACTCCTCCAGCTGTACTTAAGATTTTATATTTAATTGGCTACTAGTTTCGACGATGCATCAATGCCATCTTCAGGCCCGTACTCTTTGATGAAAGCAATTGTGGGGGGCTGAGTACTAGAAGTCTGTGGTGAGAACAATATGTGCTCCACATGGATGGCGGGCAGTAACTAGTACATCTAGTACTCAGCCACACGCAATCGATTTCATCAAAGTGTATGGGCCTGAAGGTGGCGTTGACGCAACGTCAAAACTAGTAGCCAAATAAATATGAAATCTTAAGTACAGATGGAGGAGTTTCATTTTTAATAAAAATAATGTATTTATGGAGAAGCTGAGGGTGGAGCAAGGACAGGAGGGCACGACAGGGGGAAATGTAATGATTTTGGTGCAATCAGCACAAACAAGATGAAATGCCACCTACCTCACGTTGAAAATATTTGTAAAAATGTCACCATTAATTGCTCTACAGCTAGTAAATCCCTCTATAAAAAATGCATGAACCAATTTCTGGTGCAGATATTTAACTGTTATCAGAAATATTGGATACTTTAATGCCCTTCTACAAGACCACAAAAGAGATTTCGGGGAGTGAGTACATTACTGGAATCTTGTTTTTCTCCTAGTGACCATTCTTGAAAATTCATTAAAACTGAATTGTAAACATAGCACATCCAAAGTCAAATCACAGGAGCTCCTGAGCAGCCAAAACGAAAGACGTGCAAAAGTATTACATAACTTTGTGCTGTGCAATTCTACACTGTCAGACTCACAGTTAAAATAAAAATGTGCTTGTACTCCCTCATTGTCAGTGAAGCTATTGCAAAATTGACCCAAGAGGTGAAAAACTATGTGGATGAAAGCAGTAAACTTTCACCTTTACTTCAAAGCCAGGATGTCAGAACAAATGCAAATCATCTTTGGTCATCACATGATCAGGAAGGAATCAAGAGCGATGTAGTGGATTTAAGTTTGTTTCTGAACAGAATAGAGCTTTACTTTCAGCATTCACATTGCTCCTTTCTTTTTCAGGAGTAGAGTGAAAAGCACGTACCAGGCTTGGCATTTGCAGCCAAAAATATTTTTCTTTTCTAGGAGAGTCTGTACTGCTGAAAGATTGGTATTATCTTTGAATGATATTGTTTCTGATGAAACATCACAGAACAAGTATTTGTGAACATATTTGACAATAAATATTGGCCAAAGTATTAATTCATTATTGAAATTTTAACTGTTATGTAATTGTTACTGATAAATGTTACATTTGCCTGTTATCGAAATTGTTCATTTCAATTTTTTAAGGGCATTTTCACTTCTGTCAACAAAAAACTGTTCTATTCAGATTCCTGTTAAAAAATAGATAAATATATTTGACTGCAAAAAGGCTTTTCAATGGAAATAATTAAAGGGGGGGGGGGGGAGATAGAAATTTTATGCAAAAGCTTATTATTTGTCCTTCATTTCTATGATGTAATAAAAGAGAGAGAAAACTATGGCAACAGTGATAAACTGAAAACTTAACAATTAATTTGTTGTTTTTAGTAGAAATAGAAATTAGCTGATCTACTGCAAGTGTTTACATCATAAGCCTTTATCTGCTTGTAGCCATCATTGGAAGCGGTCAACTGAACATGTGAAATAGAGTTTGCCAGCCTCAGTTTTCACTGTTATCACTGACTATTCTTAAAGCCCAAATAGCTGTATGATCCTTGATTAGATGATTTTTTAACAGAATTTCAAAAGATTTTTTTGCAATATTCAGCTGCTCATTGCTTTTTGAGAAGAGCAGCGGATGGCGGACAGGGCAACTTTTCTTTTATTTATGTATTTTATTTGGTATTTTGATTTTATATAATTTGAAATGTATGATGTGAAAGTCTGAGGGAGTTTTATAATTCTTCAACCTTTGTTCAGCATCTGTGTTTATTATTGGAAATAATAGTGGTACAAAATCAAAAATCGGTTATTTCATAAACTGGTTATTTTGAACCGTTTTAACACTTAGGGTGAACTGTAGATGCAAAAATTGGTATAGCTGATAACTGGTTATTTCAGTGGTAACTGCCATCCCTATTACATAGGATACTGTTTATATTAACAAATACCTTAAGTTTATCATACACAACTTTCTCCAATATTTTTGAAAGGCAAGAGGTAATTGTGATAGGTCTTTAGTTAATTACATAATATATTTCACATTTTTTATGTATTGGAATAGCCTTAGATGTTTTCAATAGATCAAGGAAAGTGCCTACTTGAAGTGAGCAGTCACATAAATGTGTACGTATTTCAGTTAGGTTTAGAGCATTCTACTTCAAGATTGTCACAGGCATACCACCAATGCCTGCAGTGTTGGAGCTTTTTAGACCTTTTATTCTTTTCATTATACTTTAACTTGTGAGACATTGCTGATGTACATTGACTTACTGTATGTGTTTATATTCATTGGATTGGGTGTTCTTATTTATGTTTGATTTTTTCATGTTATCAGCAACATGATGCTCTGTTTCCACCAGATGCTAAATTATAGATGTTTTCATCATTATGCACTATGTTTGCTGCTCTTGCCCTTTTTCTTAGTATTTTGGACTATTTTTTATAGTGAACATGTGATTCAGACAAGGATTTATTAAGGTAATACTTTTTATGAAGCAGTCTCTTCTTCTGACATGAAACCCTTATTCCCCTTGTAATCCACCTGTTTGTTCCAGGATTGTCCCTCATGAATAGGCCCATAGTTTTCAGTGGAAATGCACTTTGAAAGAAACAGATTAGTGTATCAATGAAGGTATTGAATTTTTCAGTAAGGTAATTAATTTTGTGTGTCCTTTTTTCTTAGTTTATTAAACTGTGATATTATCCTGACTACAGCTTCAACATGTGGTTCTTGAAGACCTGTTGTTAACAATACTGCATTTTATTTCAAGGTTATTATTAGAGAAAGATGATCACTAAAGCCTGTGTTGAAAGTTTCTTTTGTGAAGTAATGTGTATACTCTACTTGATTAGAAAATGAACTGAAGCTGTTTCGCTAGTGTCTGTTACTTGGATAGCAGCATTTACTACAGCATTTAAATTATAGAATCCAGCAAGGTTCAAATGGACCTTTCTGTTTCTAATTTTTGTGAGAAAATGATTGTTGAAATCACCACATATTAGCAATTCATAGTCCATTTTATTTATTTTTTTCCCAATGACTCAAATTTATTTAAGAAAAGTTCAAAATTTCCAGCTGGTGAATAGTAACCAGCGATAGCTAGAGTGAACTTAATAATTTTTGTACTTCAGTTTCATAGTCCTTTTCTACATTTGTTCCAGTTAAGTTGGGTAAGATACCTAGTAAAATCTACAATGGTACAATACCATACAGAAACAAAATGGCAGTAGAGCTCCCAGTAGCCTGGCAGTTAACTTCAACTACATGAAAATCCTTATTTTTGCATGTGAACAGGAGATTTAACAGATATGGGATGTGGGCATACATGGAAGTTTGAGGTTTGAGTTAAAGTGCTCAAATCTGAGGCTCTGGGAGATGGGAACTTTCCCCCAGCAAGAGGCAATGAAACGTGTATCAATACAGACGATTTAGGATAGTGGAGCAAAAGAACACTGATGAGTATGAGTATGATGTCTATAGTAGTCATCCAGTCTTGTTTGACATGCCTTTGAGATGAGATGCTCAAATGTACATTGGTTAATCATAAGTACAATAAGATCATTATTTACTGTTTATGACAGCTAGTATTTCATTCAGTGCAAATGCTGCAATGTGTTACCTGCAGGCATGAAGCACATCTACACAAATTGTAGCATGTGAACAGAAGGTGACTGCAAATCTGATGGGTAAAACATATTCCATCTAGGTGCTACTGGTTTGTGCCAGCTGTTTCATCAGTTTCATGTTTCTCATCAGGGTGCACAATGAACTTTAAAATGGCAGATACATGTCATTGCTGAATTTATTGATCTGTATAGGAGGCATACATTTTTAAGGAAAATTAAGAGCAAGGAATACAGCATTTGAAATAAGAAGGGAGCTGCTTATAAGTAGGTGGGTATTTCTGAACTACATGCAACTGATATATAGCAGGAATACCACAACTTCAGATAAACATGTTTTATTATCAGCAGATTAAAGAACAGAGTAATGTTAATGCTTCAGGATTGGTCAGGAGGGGAAAGCTGTTGGCACCCCCGAAGAGTTACACATGTTTTATATGCATGAATGTTTAATATTGTAAACAGGCAGGCCTTAGAGAAGTTGCTGGAACTGAATGGGCTACTGCCCAAGAGAGCAGGAAAGAGGGGTGTCTGATCCATTCGGAAGCTGCCAGCAGAAGAGAACAAACAGTGTGTCCGCTCCTAGCAGCTCGCCATGGTTCCACCCCCACTTGACCACCTCCAAGCCTCCCTATTGGTCGGCCAGATCATAAGACGTGCAGTTCGATAGCGTTACCTCATCAGCAACATGTGAATTTAGCTGCTGATGGTTCAACACGTGAGTTTCCGAGTGGTGGTTGTGGGCAATGTGACTGAGACGCTGCAACTAGCCGCCAGGCAGAAGGCACTGACGAACATCAAGTGAAAAATAAAAATCACATTTTTATACTAATAAAACCATTCAGTAATGGCCCCCACTGTCAATCCTTCTCCCCTCTGCAGGATTGAAGCATGGGGGGGGGGGGGGGGGGGTGTAAATTGACAGTTACTAGAGAGGCTCCTGGGAAGGACAACCTTAATACATTTTGATAATTTGTGTTTTCATGTTAGATTTGTATTAAAAAATGACAATAATTGGGTGATGAATGCTTGCTTGACAAAATTTGGACGACTGTGGATGGTGCGGCAGTGGTGTGGGATGCTGCAAGTGACAGCATGGGTTGCGGCAATCGGCTGTTGGTGGTGGCAGCAGCGGGCCAATGCACAGATCACAAGGGAGGGGGGGGGGGCCGTGGGGGGGGGGGGGGGGAGATGGGGGGGATGGGTTGACACTGGTGAAGCACTTTACACACATACTTAGTTGCTTACATCAAAAGGAAGGCGATGCCTTTTCATTTGGGGGTATTTTACTTATTTACTATTCCTTTCCACTCAATACTATCTTACACTGAACTACTATTGTATAGGGCAACAAGGAACACTCTTGCTCCCATTTCACAACTTTAACATGGTGCTCTCTAAGAGATTGCTGTTTAGGGACAGCAGGAGGGGGTGACCGAAGTAGCGCAAAAGGTCCTTTTCTAAACACTACTCACAGTGATAAACCAATAAAGATAATTTCTAAAGGGGTATTAAATAGTGAACTGCTACTGTTAAGTAGCACACATTAGGGCGGGGTGCTTGAAAGTATTCATAATAGAGTTATACTCTATATAATACTCTCCGTACATGGTCACTCAAAACCTATACAATAAATGACTGATAAATTGTAGGAAAATTAGAATTAATTATAGCAGACAAGGCAAAGAATAGGGAGGTAAGTGGTAGCGTTTGAGGGCGTGACTGGCTTATCGCAAGGTGACAGCTGTGCCAGTCCAAGTGTTTGCACTATGCTGTGCTTATGGTAAGCGTTCACTGGTAGTGTAACATGCAACTTAAACGATTCCAAAACTTCATATCAACTGGAAACTCGCTGCATGGTAAAGTGAATCATAGCTAATGGTTTTGCTCTGACCTTGAGGTGATGGAACAAAACAGATCATTTAAAACAACACACACAGGAACTCTTGCCTGTTCACAAATCAACTTACAGGGGTAAAACAAATAAAATCTCTTTCATCATCAACAAAACTTCGCTGCCCTCTGGGGGTTAACAGCCAGAAGTAATCTCGTAGCTTCGTTAACCAACCAAGGAACTACCACTTATGAAAACAGAAGGCATGGAGAGAAAAAGAATCAATGGTTGGAAAAGATTTCAAAGAACGTTAGTAGCAATTGGGTAGTTAGGGAATAAGGAGGGTATTGTCATGCTTACTCGTCATTTTGATTGGAGAGAGTGCAACAATTAGGGGTTGCATTAATACGAGGTGTGGCTAGAAAAAAACCGGACTAGTACTGGTGAAACAATAAAACGAATGCAATAAGGCTGAAAGTCGCGTGGCCAAACACGTGACTCTCACTCCGCCTACTGCTCGAGTTTCATCTGCCTCCTGTACTCAGTCTGCCCGTGGCGTCTGTTTTAAGTAGTTGACGTTTTGTCTGTGCGTCGGAAAATGTTGAGTGTACAGAAAGAACAGCGTGTTAACATCAAATTTTGTTTCAAACTAGGAAAATCTGCAAGTGAAACGTTTGTAATGTTACAACAAGTGTAAGGCGATGATTGTTTATCGCGAACACAAGTGTTTGAGTGGTTTAAACGATTTAAAGATGGCCGCGAAGACACCAGTGATGACACTCGCACTGGCAGACCATTGTCAGCAAAAACTGATGCAAACATTGAAAAAATCGGTAAACTTGTTCGACAAGATCGCCGTTTAACAATCAGAGCAGTGTCTGAGTTAACAGGCGTTGACAAGGAAAGTGTTAGGCAGATTCTTCATGAAAGTTTCAACATGAACAAAGTGTGTTCAAAAATGGTTCCAAAGTGTCTCACAATTGAACAGAAGGAACGCCGAAGAATGATTTGTTCTGACATCCTGGAAAACATTGAAAGTGATCCCACCTTCTTACAAAATGTTATTACTTGCGATGAATCGTGGTTTTTTACTTACGATCCCGAAACTAAACGCCAATCGATGCATTGGAAAACTCCTGGTTCTCCATGACAAAAAAAAGCACGAATGTCAAAATCGAAATTCAAGGCAATGATGATTGTTTTTTTTTTTTTTTTTTGACATCAAAGGGATTGTGCACATTGATTGGGTACCAGAGGGACAAACAGTGAATCAGCATTACTACGTTAGCGTCCTGGCTACCCTACGTGAGTGAGTACGGAGAAAACGGAACGATTTGTGGAGAAAAAAGTCATGGATCCTTCACCAAGACAATGCCCCAGCTCACAGTGCGTTGTCAGTGAAGATGTTTTTGGCAAAACACAACATTCCCATTTTAGATCATCCACCCTACTCACCTGATTTGGCCCCCTGTGACTTTTTTCTTTTCCCTAAAGTCAAGTCAGCTTTGAAAGGAACTAGATTTGAGACTGCTGAAGCAGTAAAAGAAAAAGCGATGGAAGTAATGTATGGACTTACCGAAAATGATCTGCAGCATTGCTATGAACAGTGGAAAATTCGTATGGAGCGGTGTAGAGACCGAGGAGGAGAGTACATTGAAGGAGATAACATGAAATTGTAAATAATTATAAATAAATGTTTTTTCCAGCATCAGTCCGGTTTTTTTCTAGCCGCACCTCGTAAATGCCTGCAATCAATGCAGGAATTCGCTGTATGTAGTGGTTTCATAAGTGATTCACTGAATCGGCAGCTTTAGTACTGGATGTTCGGGTTTAGGAAGAAAAGGGGTTTGACCAATGGGAAAAATTTTGTTGCCTTTAGTGCGGGGTTTGTTCTGGGTATAATCGTGGATAGCCATCTGCAATCATGTCAGAGTAGCCCGAAATATTGGCCATTTATGTCGAGCAGCCCACCCACAGTAAACTGTAGAGGTGTTCACATTAAAGAGTAAAGAATGGGTAATAATCGGGAAAAGGCTCAGGTAACGGGTTTCAGAATAAACTTGATTCAGTGATGATACCTACTAGTTGCAGGGTACAGAGATATGAGATCGGACATGCACATCTACCGGTGATCGGACACTTGTGCAGACAACTAGCCGAAACACAGATTTTTCCCAATGGTAATAACTCAGAAAGTAGTTAATGGGCCACTGCAATCAAGGGAAAAGCAATACATAGAAAATGGCTGGAAAAGCTTGTCTAATATACGGGGTTATATTAGTTCTTGTGGTCCTGCTGGAAGGTATAGCCAAGCTACCCTTCCCTGACAGAAGAAAGGAAAAAGACAGAATAGAAACGTTGACACAGTTGTAGGGTAAGAGAAAAAGGGGAGGGCAAAAAAATATCTGCAGCAACTGACACAGCAGTAGGACATACCATCCACAGGGACTTCCACAGCAGAATCGGTCACCTACCACCGGCCTAGCAGGAGAGTAAGGAACCGAGTCAATGAAATTTGACCTCTACTAAACCAAGTTTACTGTGGGTCAGAACAGGTCTTAGTTGACCGGCAGTGAATCGACTATGTAGCACCTTGGGAGGAGGGGGGGGGGGGTGATGTAAGGCAAGATAGATGGGCACAGGTAATTACTAATATAATACAAAGAGGGGTGGTGAAATTTCAAGAAACTTCCCAGGCAGCTTGTGAGGCATCTAGTAAAATCAGTCACAAACTATGTACTAGCTGGTTTGGAGGTGGGCATCTTGTTGCCCGGGACTATGAAAGTCACACAGCCTTGACAGTAGGAAGTATTAATGTGGGAGAACAGTGGCAGATACCTGAGGTTACTAGTGTGTGAATGAATGTATGTTTGTGTTGTTGGTTGAGAAACAACTCTGCTTAACTCCTATTCCAGAGAAAAGTAGAGAGAAGCAGTGCTGTAAAGCAGTTCTGATTAACCCTCACACCAGGGAAAAGTAGGGGAGGGGGGGGGGGGGGAGGGGAAGCCATGTTGCTGCAGTTGTATCATCACTGATCAAATACCTGACTATATGGTACAGCCAGGTTTCCATACAAGGGATTGCAATGTGTGGATAGTTTAAGGGCATGATACTGATTAGACCTCTGATTACAATAAGTGAATAGCCTAAAAACAGGCAGGGCGCAAAATGAATGCTGCTAGAGGAGTGCAGAAGGCTGAATGCGGTGACAACAGAGAGATGCTGACTGTAGTAGCCGTATTGGAATATAAAAGGCTTCCTTCCCCCTCCCTCTGGGGGGAGGCAATGATGCACAGATGACAGAGATAGGTAGGCGATCGATTTACGAAACCAAAAACTAAAAGAATAAACCGATCAGCTGGGCACTCTGCGGGCATTAACCACAATGTGTATGGCACATGGCCGTGGAGGAGGGAGGTAGAAAGTAATGGTTGAGGTGGGAACTAGCAACTCAAAGCAAAGGTAGGAACCTGGTGCAAGGCATGGGCGAGGAAGACATAGGGCGATTACATCTTGTGGTGGTTAATTACTACAAAATTCTTAAGATCCCTGAAGTAATAGGGTGAGCTCTGAAAAAGAGGGGCGCGAACTACTGCAATAGTGTACAATAATCTACTATAGTGTACAATATATTTCCAACAAGATAGCACATTACGGTGCCTGGGCGATGATGTCACGTCATGGGTGCTAATCATCAACAAACAAATGCTTATTTCAGCGGGAGCTTCCATCTTGAAACATCATGGGTGTGTTTGTTTGAATAAACAAATCAGTGACTCTCACTTCCTAAATGCACAGTGGGGCACTGTACCCAAATGGTAGCAGTGTTGATTTTAATCACTCACAACTACTTCACTTCCTCAATAAATTACTTCATAAGAAGTAGGGTGAACAATAATGAAACCTAAATTCGTCTGGGTGAACTCTTAAATCTGCAACATGCACATGAGGTGCTAACTACTATTCGTCATTTACTTGGTTGAAACTTAATTGCTTTTCTCCTAACACGAAATGTATCTCGCTTACCAGTCTACAGCGAGAGGATAGCGCACTTCTTATCAACTTCAGGGGGCATTCAACTCTCTTGAGTATTTTATATAACTCGGGTGCTTCAGTCACTTCTAAACATTTCTGCCATGTGGAGGTGGAAAGTGAAACCACAGTAGTGGTTGGTACTGTAAGCTGGCTGATATTGCATGACTCTCCCCTAATGCTCTGATTTATATTTAATAATCAACCAAAACATGGCGTTAATAAAAGGTTCGCGAAATTTTCGCTCTGTAAATTATGCCGATAACGAAAATGTTCCGTGTGAAGAATGTGTAAGAGTTAGTTTAGAGACTCCTGGAATGTGCCACCGTTGTTATTTGAAAGTTAAAAACGCCAACGAAATCGTAACTAGGTCAAAATCGAAAAGCAAAACAGTCACAGATGCAAACACGTGAGTTATTCATCCTTGTGACCAATGTGTCGATTATCGCCGCATGTTGACGGTAAAAAACAGTGAAATCAACAAACTACAAAGTTAGTCGCCGCCTTAAGAAGTCAACTGCAAGAACTGCGAGAGAAAGAAGTCATCCATGGGGCACGTGAAGACCATAACCTCAAGCAACCTGCCAACTGCAACGTAAACAACGATCAGAAGAACAGAGTCCACATAGGGAAAACGAGTTCAAAATCTAACCTGAACGTAAGTCTTGCACAAAACTACATTTCCCAAGCAAAGACCGCAAATATTGTAACTAAAAAACGTTCACTTTGTTCAAGCAGTAAAGAACAGTCAGTGTTGTGTAGTGAAAACTGTCCAGATCGCGGTATGTCAATAAATAGCATCACCCAAAAATGCCAATCTGTTTCAAACAAAAAAAATGCATTTCGGGTACCGCTCTGATAAACAACACAGAACAAAACAATATCGACCAGCTGAGACTGTGCAAAAAAGATCGACAGGTCCTTATACTTGCCGACAGTCACGATCGTCAAATTGCAGAAAGAGTGTCTAGCCATTTACCAAGCTACAATGTCATAGGTTTCGTGAAACCAGGAGCTTGTTTTTCGGAAGCAACAAAACCAATTGAAAACTCTTGTAAAAACTTTGGACCATCAGACTACGTGGTAATTTTTGGAGGTGCGAACGATGTTGCAAGGGATCAAGCCAACGAAATAAAAATAGCTCTTAAATATGTACTGTAGCAGTCAATCCACACGAATGTGTTAGTTATTAACCAACCACAGAGGCATGACCTACCTTCCTGGTCACGTGTGAATCAATTGGTGATTAAGATAAACTCTGACATAAAGGAGGTTTGTGGAAAATTTGAGCATGCAAATGTAATAGATGTAAGCACTCTTGAAAAATCCATGCACACCAGACACGGAATTCAACCATATTATGCTGGTAAACAATACCTAACAGAGAAAATATATAATTTTGTAAAAAATTACACTAGAAAACTTACAGTACGTTGGATAATTGGCTCATAACAGGCAATGAAAGCTCAAAAAACAAATCAGAACATGCTAAAGGGGTTCGAATTGACTCACAAGGAAGGATGAAACCCAGGGAAAGAACGAATAACACAAATGTGGGCCAAAACACATTAGATAAATGGCTGGGAAGAAACACAGACCAAGGGACAGGTAGACCTTTTTTTATAGTAGCTGAGGGTGCCACAGGGGAATGTGTTACAGAACAAACTTATACATACACTTTAAAAGTCGTTCACCAAAATGTACAGTCCCTACCAAACAAACTTGATGAAATAAATGTACTTCTTACGAATGAGTGGAAGGAGGTATCAGTTTTATGTTTTTGTGAGCACTGGCTAGAGAAGGACCATTTACGGTATTCAAACATAACCGGTGTCACTCTGGCAAACTACTTTTGCAGATCAATATCAAAGCTTGGAGGAAGCTGCATTTATGTAAAAGAAAACATAGACTATAAGATAATAGACTGTGTAAATCACTTAGGAAAGGAAAAACACTTTGAAGCCTCAGCTATTGAAATAACATCAGGAAAAACTATAATAATGTGTGTTTACAGATCACCCAACAGCAATGTAAACATTTTCTTTAAAAAAACTTGACCCTGCACTAGGGAAACTTAAAAATACTTGCAAAACTATAGTTCTGTGTGGCGATTTTAATATTGATCTCTTAACACACAGCCACCAAAGAGAAAAATTCCTTAATATTATTCAAGAATATAACCTGTGCACTAAAGTAAACTCCCCTACATACGTAACAAAAACTAGTGCTACACTTATTGATCCGATCTTTGTAAATACTGACATGCACACCTCAGAAAACTTTAATACCAGCTACAGAGCCCACAATGCACAGCTGCTTGCCGTATGGGGAAGTGTTGATTTGTCTAGGAATGGAAGTGTTATCTACAAGAGAAAGTTCAGCGTGCAAAATATTGAGCACTTCAAACATATGCTAAGTACCCGCTCGTGGAATAAAATCTACAGCAGTTACAACACAGATGAAAAGCTGGATAATTTCATGGAAATTTACAGATATTGTTTCGAATTTGCATTTCCAAAAAAGAAAATAATTTGTAAAGGTCCCAGCAAACCCAATACTAGGATTACATCAGGGATCAAAGTATCATGTAGAAGAAAAAGGGAACTTTTTGCACTATCAAAAACAGATAACAGCCCTGAATTTGCTCACTACTTCAAAAAATACAAGTTAACTGAGTCATGTAATAAGGGAAGCAAAATTAAGGGAAAAGGACAAACTTATTATGGAATCATCAAACAAAGCTAAGACAATGTGTAATACGGTACAGAGACTTACTGGAAAGGTGGAAACACACAAAAATATTGTATTGTCACAGGCGGGCAGCAAGATCACTGATCCAAAATTAATTGTTAACCACTTCAATTCTTACTACACCAATATTGCTCGTGAGTTAGCGAAGGAACAAATGGGAAAAACATCAAACAAAATATTACAGGAAATTTCTGGAAATAGTGTAACAAATACATCCATGTTCCTCCGACCAGTAAGTAGGGAAAAACTGTTAAACAGCATAAAGTCATTAAAAAATAAATATTCAGCCAGAGTCGACGATGTGCCAGACTACATTATAAAAGTATCAGCTGAACAGATACTCGCACCACTGCTAGATATATGCAATTCTTCACTATCAAGTGGTATCTTCCCACAACAGTTAAAAACTGCAAAAGTTGTACCCCTTTACAAAAAGGGCGATCGGCAGCAGATGGTCAACTATAGGCCTGTGTCACTCCTATCAGGTTTTTCAAAAATCATTGAAAAACTAGTTCTGCTACAACTAACTGATTTCTTTAACAAAAAAAATATGATTTCAGGATGTCAGCATGGCTTCAGGCCTCAAGGCAGTACTGAAACAACCGCTTTATCCTCATAAATCGTATTTTAAATTCAGTGGATAATCACAAAAATTTTTCAGGGATTTTCGTGGATTTAACAAAAGCATTTGATCTAATAGACCATGAAATTCTCATGAAAAGTTAGAGTGGTATGGTGTAAGAGGCCTGCCACATGAGTGGCTGAAATCCTACCTAGAAAATCGCTCTCAGATAACAGAGGTAAAACACATGGGAAAAAACGAACCCCAAGCTTATCAATCGAAACCTTCCACATTAACCCACAGTGTACCACAAGGCTAAATTTTAGGTCCCTTTCTCTTCCTAATTTTCATAAACGACTTCCCCCTACACGTTCAACACTCCGAACCAGTGCTATCTGCAGATGACACAAGCATATTAATTGAAGGTGAAAATGAAATGTCTCTAAGTTTAAATGCTAAAGTCACAAGTGAAAATGTCTCAGAGTGGTTTATGAGGAATAAATTACTGATAAACCCTCAAAAAACAGTCGTCTTACACTTCCATACACAACAAATTAAAAACCCATTAAAACCAAAATGTCCATGGAAAACCAAAGAATTAACAGTGTCACTGAAACAAAATTTCTTGGCATCTACTTACAAGACAATCTTAAATGGAATTCACACATTACTTCACTAAATTCTAAACTATCCAAAATGACTTATGCGATGAGGATTATATGGAACAACACAAGTCCTGAAACAGTTAGAGCAGTGTATTACGCTTGCATACACTCCCTATTGAGATATGGCATCATATTCTGGGGAAATTCTCCTCATAGCATAACCACATTCCGGAAACAAAAAAAGATTGTGAGGATAATGAAAAATGCTAACAGCCAAAAATCATGCAAACCATTCTTTAAAGAACTGGGGATTCTACCCCTACCATGTATCTATATACTAGAAGTTGTAATGTTCCTAAAAAAAAAAGCATGCTAAAAAATGGAAATGTATTTATTCAAAATAAATCTGTACATGAACACCATACAAGGGCAAATAGTGACATACACAGACATCATTGTTATACTACACTGTGCAAGAAAGGTGTATATCACTCAGGTTCACATTTGTTTAATAAGCTGCCAAGTAACCTAAAGGGCAGAAACAAAATCCATAGCTTTAAAAAATCTGTAACATCATATCTCTTGGAAAACCGTTTTTACTCAGTAACACAGTATCTTGAAAAATAAGTTAATTTTGGTTGTAACAATATAAAAATGTAATGTAACAATACAGCAATATAAAAATGTAACAATTTATAAATGTAATGTATACAATCAATGTAACAGTATATTAATATAATGTCATTTTGTCCAACATCTAAGGTATGGTATATGTACTACAAAGATTCAGGACGTAAATAAATAAATAAATAAAATACCAGTCTGGCTCTGGGCGTGAACATGGCACATAATAGGACTCTGGAATCGCTAACTCATAAAGTCGTATAACACAACTGTAGGGAGAGTCTTACAAAATGGGAGTATTGGGGTAGTGCAATATATCTGAAATCCAGGGCTATGGTGGGCCTTTACGTACTGGGATTAGCAATATAAAGTAAAAGTACAAGTTATATAACACAAATGGGATAAACTGTAAACATACATGCAAGAAATAACATATGGGATATAGCAAGGGCGTTGCTGTGCAGCAAATGAAATGTTTAAACCTAACATAAAACCATAAGGGGAGAAACAAGAAAAAAAAAGAAAAATACAAGTTATTGGCACCAATTATTAACCAGCTATCAACTGGCAACGCACAGTGCGTCGGACATCGCTTAACACTGCTAATCATACAAAGGACATATAATACAGAGTGCTGACACAATTTATCAAACTCGGTGCTGGAAAAACGGGTAGTGTTATGAAGCTGACTGGAGGCAGAAACAGACAGAGGTGACAGAAGCAGGTTTCAAGTTAGTACTGAGAGTGCAAAGCAGCAGTGCATGTGTGTGTCGCTTAGATAGCAAAACAGCTGTGAGGTGCGTGGAATGCTGAGGTAGCTGGGAGCAGTGCATCTTGAGTGAGCGACACCTCGGGGCATTGTAACTACATAAACCACAGCTCACTGATCGACAGGGCCACACCGAAATCCAAAACCTCTCAGCGCAATTGTCGTCAAATCGGTGGGAGTACCGTTCGGTAACAGGTCTCAGAAGCTTACTTAATAGGATATTTCGGTAAAGAACCGAAAATGACGGCACTACCGAGACAAACCTACTACACTGATAGATATGAACGATACAGAATAGGGCTCCTGGCCAGAACATGTGACTGTACTGCGACGTGCCACGTAAGGCGGCTTCCTGTGGCGTGGTGCAGCCCCGGACTGCCAGAGGCGGCAGCACTGTGGCAACTGGCGGTGATGTGCAGCGAGGCACCTGGCCACATGTCCAGGCCTTTGCTGTGCCAGCTGCTTGGAAAAAGGTGCCAATGCGGCAGAACGCTATGTGGCGAACCACGAATACATGTGCTTGTTATCGAGCGGTGCATCTGGCACGTCAAGTGTGAAGTATTGCTGGCAGCTTCGTTTGGTACGTCTGGTTAAACTTCAAATGAGATGGGCCTAACGGTGAGCTATCCCACTTCTGACACCAGTTGTTAATGCGTCAGGATTGGGCAGGAGGGGAAAGCTGTAGGCACCCATGAAGAATTACACATAATGAGAATTTCACTCTGCAGTGGAGTGTGCGCTGATATGAAACTTCCTGGCAGATTAAAACTGTGTGCCCGACCGAGACTCGAACTCGGGACCTTTGCCTTTCGCGGGCAAGTGCTCTACCATCTGAGCTACCGAAGCACGACTCACGCCTGGTACTCACAGCTTTACTTCTGCCAGTATCTCGTCTCCTACCTTCCAAACTTTACAGAAGCTCTTCTGCGAACCTTGCAGAACTAGCACTCCTGAAAGAAAGGATATAGCGGAGGCATGGCTTAGCCACAGCCTGGGGGATGTTTCCAGAATGAGAATTTCACTCTGCAGCGGAGTGTGCGCTGATATGAAACTTCCTGGCAGATTAAAACTGTGCATGAATGCATGAATGTTTAATGC